>NC_057350.1:73587119-73896222 GCF_016509475.1 Prionailurus bengalensis | reverse complement strand
CAGGTCTCTCTCTCCCCTACATCTGACGGCTAGGACAGCAAGGGTCAGAGCAAGAACAACTCCCAGGGTGGCTGACCCCACACTAAACCATCCCCCCTCTGTCCTCAGGCCACTTTACCCCTGAAGCAAAGAGGCCACAGGACTAACTGTGGGTACAGGCACATGCTGGCCAGTACCTTCCACACTGAGGATTTCAGAGACTAGAAAGCCATTTAAAACAGTGTCAATGAGTTTAAGGACCCCTTGTTTCTGCTTTCTCCTGATATTGAGGCTGATGGGGGTAGGGGTAGAGAAGAGGCCAAAATCCTCACTCCTCCACCACACCCCAGGGTCCAGAATGCACATTCATGTCCCTATAGGACCCTTCTCGTTAGATGTGTGTCTGCTCACTGATGGATAACTAAACATTGATTATAGATTTCTCATCTGGTTTTGAACTCAACAAAAGTATGAAGTTCCACAAACCAGCCTTTAAAAGGCTTCTCTATTTTAGAAAACTGCCATGTAAGAACAGTAGAGAACATTACAGACCTCCCATGGTAGTAAGTAAAAATACAAAGAGCACAGAATAAAGAAACCTAAACGGAATATGGCTTTTACCACATTTGTCAAATTTCACTTAAGGAGAAAAAACTGGAATTTGAAAGGCTTTCTTCTAAAGTTTGTATGCTGACCTCAGTGTTTCAAAGTATGAATGAATGAAAAAAATGAATGAATAGATGAATGAATGGACAGCTGCCAGTCTGGATTTCCCCACTTTGGCTCTGGCCCGCCTACAGGCTTTTTGGCCCTGCCTCCATTCTTTCTCACATGGGCCTGTGAACCTGGGCTAAGATGCATCTGGACATAAATTACCCAAGACCCACACCAGCCTTTCCTATCCAGTGACACTGACCCAAAGTGGACCCAACACTGTCCTCAAAAGAGTCCAGCTGTCTGCCTCCAGCCTTAGGACAAGGCCCCAGCCACAGATTGCTGAAATAAGGACACTTGGGGCGATGGCACCCATGATGCCAGAAAAAGGGGGGCTAGGAGGTCTGAGCCAACCCCGATTCAAAACCCAAACCAGTCAGCTTTGGGGCACCTGGATGGTTCAGTCGACTTCAGCTCCGCTCATTATCTTGTGATCTGTGAGTTCAAGCCCGACATCAGGCTCTGTGCTAACAGCTCAGACCTTGGCGCCTCCTTCGGATTCTATGTCTCCCTCACTCTCTGCGCCTCTCTCTCTCTCTCTCTCCCCTTCTCTCTCAAAAATAAATAAACATTAGGGGTGCCTGGGTGGCTCAGTCGGTTGAGTGTCCAACTTCAGCTCAGGTCATGATCTTGCAGTCCGTGAGTTCGAGACCCGCGTTGGGCTCTGTGCTGACAGCTCAGAGCCTGGAGCCTGTTTCAGATTCTGTGTCTCCCTCTCCCTCTGACCCTCCCCGGTTCATGCTCTGTCTCTGTCTCAAAAATAAATAAACATTGAACAATACTTTTTTAATAAATAAATAAATAAATAAATAAATAAATAAACATTAAAAAAAAAAATCAAAACCCGCCAGCTTTTTCATTCTTTTCTACTACAGCAAGCGTCACTGGGCTTCATGAAGGTGACTCCGGGGCAGAGGAGGCTCAGGCCCTGAGCCTTACCTTTTCAGGGAATTTGCAACATCTTGCACTTCCCTGGTCTTTCTGCACACATAGATCTTCTCAGGAAACATGAACAGGATGGGGCTCTGGTGGTAATAATGTGTTATGACCATTCAGATTCCAGGTAACCAGGTTCTGGGAACCAGTGGAAAAGGTCTTCCAGAAGGTGAGGGAGATGAAGCATTTTCAGCTGCATTACTCAATGTCCAGCTCACAGTAACCCTGAGAGGAAGGCGAGTCAGACACAGCAGTCCTCACCTGGGCGACAAGAGGTGACACGACTTGTCCGGGGTCATCCAGAAAATGTCCATACCCCAGATCAGAAGCTCTTTCCAGAAGGCAAAAGCGTGTGGTCTAGAAGCCTGAGAGTAACTCCAGCCCCACACCCTTGGTGCCGTGTTTGGAGGCAGGACTCCTCATGGTCACTCCAACAGCCGACAATTACTGGGCACCCGCCAAGGGCCAGGCGCAGTGCGAAGGGTTGACAGGTACCATCCTGGCAATCATCCCCATTTTACAGACACAGAAACCGAAACCCAGAGAGAAGGCAAGCTAACTGTTCTCAGCCCGTTGCATATACGATACTCACTTAACTGTCATAACAGCCCCATGAGATGTGAACTGTTACCTCCATTTTATAGAGGATAAAACCAAGACACAGACACGTTGGGCAACTTGGCCAGAATCACACAACAGGCCAGTGACAGGGCTGCTGGGAACACAGGTACAGTGGCTCCTGGCCCATGTTTTTAACCACTATACCATATGGCTTCTTTTAAGCAGTAGCGAATCTGGTGGGTCACAGAGCAGCAGTTTGCACCCACCTCGCTCCGACCCTCAGCCCGCACTCCTTTTCTCTGTGATGTGCCAGCTCCCCTTCAGCCTGCTTCAGACCTGCCTGGCTCAGTGTTCCCTGCAAACAGTGACACTGGAAGTCGAGAAAGTTCTGGCACGGTCATCTCCTGACAACACAGTGGAATGGGGCCTACCCTCGGGAATGGTGAAGCAGTCTTTCAGAATCTCTGGGCTCCCACAGACCACGGCCGGCATCGTGAGGAGGCCGACGTCACCAGCAGGATGTGCAGGATGGGGTCTGGGCAATGGACACACACACTTTGAAAAGTGGCCATTCATAGTCTGTAAGCATGGGCAGGGGGAAATGAGAGGAACTTTACAGTGGAGAAATCTAACCAACACTAGCTCAGCCAGGAGATCAAGGCCAACATCAACAATAATCAACCACGTACCCGTGATATGCTGTGATGTGTCACTAATACAATGGGGTGAAAAATGCCACTTTACCGCTATGTTGTTCTTCCCCCAAACCCGTAACTCCAGTCTAATGATGAGAAAAACATCAGAGAAATCCCAACTGAGGGACGCTTATAAAATATCTGACCAGTACTCCTCAAAACTGTTAAGGTCATCAAAATCAATGAGGCAAGTTGGGAGAAAATTCCACCGCCAAGGGAAGTCTAAGGAGACGTGACGACTAAATGTGATATGGTCTCCTGGATGGGATCCCGGAACAGGAAAGGACATTAGGTTAAATCTAAGGAAAACTGAATAAAGTGTGGGCTTTAGTTAATAATAACAGATCAATATTGGTTTATTAACTACAATCAATGTCCCATATTAAGATATTATGTTAATAATAGGGGAAACCGGGTATGGAATATATACCAACTCTCTGTTCTATCTTCATAATTTTTCTATAAATCTAAAACTTTTGAAAACAATCCAGCACTTGGATAAAAACAGTGATACAGATGTAAAGGATATACAAAGGCCCAAAGTGCCAAGGGCCAAAGGGGCCTCTATGAAGTCAGGGTGAAGATATGCACAAAAGCACACACATGTGCGCACACGCATGAAGATATCTGGAAGGGTGGACACAAAACTGAAAACTCTGGAACTTCAGAAAACACACACGACCTACAGGGCCAGCGTGCTCCTGTTATGTATTCAGAGGAGCATGTGCCCCAGCAATACCCAGGATACCTGGTTCGAGAGGACAGAGGAGATGATGGAGTCCAATACCTGCATTACTAGCTGGGGAAACTGAGGCCAGGAGAGAGGTGGAGTTGGACAGCCTACATCCTAATCTCTTAGTCACTAGGTGACTTTCCTCTAATGACCTCCCCTCTCCGGGCTTCATGTTGTCCATCTGCAAAACTCACACATTTGACTCCTGCTCGCGCACGGAACTGTTGGGGGGCTAGGCAGATAACGGATCTGCTCGACTGTTCAACAATCCCTGCTCCCTGCAACTCAGTGTCATTCATTATCCAGAGGCAGACATAACCCCTGTGGTATGTGTGTCACACAGCAACGGGACAATGTGATGTCCCGCTCCAGCTCTGAGATGATAACTGGCTAGACCACCTCTGGGGGCAGTGCACCCCACCCCGCACAGTCCTCTCCACCTAACTAGGCACCGGGTTTCTCCTGCCGGCAAGTGGGGGAGATAGTCATTGGCGACCAGGACAGCTGGAGGTGTTTCTAGATGGCCTAGCCTGGGAATCACTGCCTTAGGGGCACTGATAGGGCATCCACACTTCACAGATGAGGTAAGCCAGGCGGGAGAGGGGTACGAGGTGGGGCAGCTGAGCTCTGATGCCTCCACTCTGCCCACTAGCCCCTCCTCACAATGAGGGCAAAAGCTCTGCTATTTCTCCTGAACCGTGTGGCTTACATCTGGCTTCTCGCTTTGATCGAGCTTAGCCTCACTTGAGGCAAAACTGAGTATTCTCTACTCACCCCAAAGCCCCAGGCACAGGGCTAGGTCCCCCCAAAGTGCCAGCACAGGGCTAGGGGCAAAGCCGGCCCTCGGTTTTTGGTTGATGGACCCACAGGCCAACAGAGAGAAGCTTCCACAAATGCCTCAGAGGCCAGGCCTGAATGGGAAGCCTGGAAACATGAACACAGATGGGCCAGCATCTAGCCTGAGCCAGGGAAGTGCAGGGATGCCCTCGGTGCACATGGGGGTGGGAACCGTGGACTGTAGACAGCACTGGCTGGGAGTCAGGGAGCCTGTCCTGCCCTTGCTCGGGTAGCCACTGTGACCCTGGAAAGTCTCTCCCTCTCTCTGTGCCTCAATTCCCTTCAGGTGGACATGAACACCCTTTATAAAGATGGGGGCATTGCAACTGAGGGGTGTTTTGTGCACAGACAGGCAGAGACACCCTCTTCCTCACCTCAGATGCCCCCTCCTCGGTGTGCCCTAAACAGAGCCGGTCAGAGCGCCAGTCCTCATGCCCCAAGGATGACCCCACCTGACTCCTCCCAGGCACATAGAGAAGTCCAGACACCAGTGCTGCTGAAGTCTAGACACTATACCCAACGCCTGTAGGAACCCTGACCCCAAAGATGCCAATCTGCACCACAGGCCAAGTCAGGAGAGTTCTCCATGCCTCAACCTGCTAGGAGGCAAACCAGCAGAAAGGGGGCACAGACCCGAGGGAGCAGTGGCCCCAGGCTCCACTAGGACCCAAGATGTGTAAACCATCTATGTCATATGGAGCTGGTTTTGTCCAAAGCTCGTCAGAAAATCAATCAACTGGAATTTTTATACTCCCTACTCGAACAGAAACCAGGGTTAAAAAGGGCCAAGGGCCCAGGCTAGTCTACAGAGTCCAAGTGGAGGCACAGCATGGCTAAAGCAGAGCGCTATTGCTCAGGCCTGGGCTCCAGGGACCCTAGGGGAAAGAACATGAGGCCGAGGAGAAAAACAGAGTTTCGTGACCTTTCCAGGGCTGAGATCTCACCAAGGTCTGAATGAGACAGTTGGTCTCCCTCCTCCCCACTTCTTTCTGCCTGGACTCAGGGGTTTGTCAACATAAGCGTGAGCCTACCTCCAAAAGGCTGAGGAGCATACAAGGCTCCAAAATACCTTTTCTTCTTCCCTTGCACCTTTCCGTCAACCTCATTTATATATTCAACAAATATATTATTCATCTCATTCCCTTGGAGCATCTATCTCAATTCAGTGCACAGAGGAAAGCAATCAGATGGGGCTAATTCACACTAAAGTGAAAAGGACTGGCAGGCAAGTGGTTCCATGACAGGAATAACTGCATGATTTGGCAGGCGTTTACGACCCCTAATTGGAGCTCCAAATGGAAGGCTATTTGCTCTGCCTACTCTCATAATTCTACATCCTCTTGTTCTGGCCCCACAGAGCTGCTAAAAGCTGCAAGTTAGGTCATAACTTCCCACAGTAGCCAGCGTAATGCCACCGTAACAACTTCTGTAGCCCTGGGACTCTCGTGGAAAGGGGGGAGGGGCTATGCACAGGCAGGGGATGCCTGCCAGGTCTTGCCTTCCATATGTGTACATGCTCGGTACACGTAGGCATGGTGCACACTCACATATACAAAGGCATGCTCTAGATGAGCTGCTGCTTGAGGCCAGGGAGTCCACCTGCGGGTCTCTCACGGCCCATCCATAATGCCCAGTGATCCACTCCCCATCTCAGACACATCAGCCTTCCTAAAGCACAAGTCTGGTCAGGTACCTCCAAGTCAAAAATGCCCACAAAGACCCTGTCTCCTATGGACAAGGGCCAGCCCCTCAGCCTGGCATCCAAACCTCCATGACACATGCCAACATTTCTTCGCCCATCTTCTCTCCCACTACTTTCCAGCATGTGCTCTGATATGGTCATCACAACAGGCAGGGCGCTATTTCCCAAACACACGCCGTAACTTCCCAGTTGCCTCAGCTGCTCGCTACCCATTTCAAACAACGAACCTTTACCCACCCTTCAAAGTCCAACTCAGGGATCACCTCCTCCACGAAGCTCTCCTCTTTCATGCCAAATGCCTGAGACTCATCCTTTTCTGAAACCCTCAGCACTGTGTGGCTCTCCCTTGTGGTTTTCTTCACATCCCACCCTAACTGCCGGACCACGCCACCCACCCCACTGCCATGAACCCATGAAGCGGCAACCTGGCAAACATATCCGAGACACCCAGAGTGGCCAGCACCGCATCACGCACACACTAGACCCTTGGCAAAGAACATCTACTGGCAAAGGATTAAGCACAGGACAGGAGAGCCTTCCAAGAGAGACTCCTGGGGCCTCTGGCCAGCCTTACACACTGCTGATTGTCTGGGCACCCGCCCTCCCTGCCCAGGGAGAACACCACAACCACGGACCAGGCATCATGGCTCAGCCTCAGTGACGCCTGTTTTTATGGCCCATGTTGCTCAGCTGGAGCCAGCAGCTCCCTGGAGCCATGTGACACAGGGGAGGGAAGCCGGCAGTCCCCGAGGACCTATTCTTCACTCCCTGTAGCTCCAGCTGGGTAAAAACTGTTTTCTTTTCCATTACATAAAGATGTTTCCAATGGTGACAAACCTACCAACAGATAAAAGCCCTGTGGGTGTGATTGAGGAGCGGAGGGAGGCTGCAGGTCAGTGGCAGGACCGGCCAGCCAGCCACACGTGACCCCTCCAACAGGCAACGGAAAGGGAGACCAGCTCTGACCTAAATCAGAGCCAGCACGTTCTGCTAGCAGGGCGCCTCAGTCCTCGCTCTGCAGACACGGTCTGGGGGGTACTGCTCCAAAGGCGGACAATCAGAGCAAAAACACATGGGGTTAAATGCACCCCACCCAGCCAGGGCCTCTGCACAAAGCTGCAGTGAGGAAACCAGGTTTCGTAAGCTTTATGGGGCTGCAGGGGTGCAAGAGGCTGGACATTCAGGTCTGGCCATGAGAATAAGCATGGGATGGTCACCAGAACCCAGGCTAAGAGGCCCAACTTGCCCTACAACTCAGAGCAGTGCCCTGACCTCAGTTCCTTGCTTCCTGTCCTGTTGGTATGCAGCTACCCGAGGTCCCTCTGAGAGGGCAGACATCAATGGGCATAGAAAACCATGCAGACCCTCATATGTACAGGCTGATGACATGGGGCAGGGGGTAGTTGACACAGGCTGGCTTTGTAAGGATCACCTTTGGCCCAGTAACTCCACCCATGGGGAGTGATCATAAGGAAATAATCCTAATTAGAGAAAATAATCTTTATGTATGTGTATATTAATCACAGTGTAATTTGTGATTGTAGAAAAAAATAGAAAGTGTCAGATAGCTGAGAACAGGGAAATGATAAAGTAAACTAAGTTTCACCTACTCGATGGAGCCATTCAAAAATTTTTCAAAGACTATGATTTACACAGATAATAGTGATGAGTGACGTTAATTGAAAATGTCACAATACAGCTACACTTGTACCATTTCTTACATTTTTTGAGTTTAAATGTTCAATTGTACATTTTGATATGTACAAAAGACTGAGAATGTTTGAAATATATGCATAACTCCCACTTTGCCTAAGTTTTTAAAAAGCTATGTGCTGGGGCACTTACGTGGCTCAGTCGGTTGAGCATCCAACTTCAGCTCAGGTCTGGATCTCACAGTTCATGAGTTCGAGCCCCGCGTCGGGCTCTGTGCTGACAGCTTGGAGGCTGGAGCCTGTTTTGGAGTCTGTGTCTCCCTCTCTCTCTCTGCCCCTACCCCACTCATGTTCTGTCTCTTTCTCTCTCAAAAATAAATAAACATTAAAAAAATATATAAAAAGCTACATGTTGGGAAAATATTAGAAGAAAGTCTGTTTATGTAGTAAACGGGTAACTTTTTCTATTTTAATGTAGTTTTCAGGTATTCTTTTATGAATAAAAGAATATGAATAAAAGAATCTAGTTTCTTTTAAACTAGAAAAAGAAGTAAACATATTTTAAAGGTATGACCCTTAGGCTCCAGGAAGGGGAGGGTGACGAGAGGCTTCAACACAGAGAAATAACCCGCATGTCTAGGGCAAGCACCAGACAGGACCTCCTGAGACAGAACTCAGAAGAACACAAGCTTTTCTGACCCAGCCTTCCTGGGTGGGACCAAGTGCTTATGACCCACCGCACTCCCTTTCTCATTATCCCAGAGGAAAAAGAACTCTGTGAAAGAAACAAAATAACCAAAGTAGCCAAAATGCACTAATTACACAAGAACAAAACCAACAACAAAGCACAAAACAGCAGTAATTTCTATGATTAAAAAAAAAAAAAACAAACGAATTTCAAAAAGGCAGCAATAAGGAGCCATGACAAACTCAAGACAGCACTAACGGTGCTGGAAAACAAAGCATCCTTCCAAAAATTGCAGGATGTGCCGAAGGATCTGGCCGGCAGGGGTTCCGTGACACCGCCAAGTGCTGTGCGGCAGCCAGACTGCTCAGCAGAGACGCCCGGACTCCGCAGGAACTCCCAAGACTGCTCGTTCCGTTCTACGACTATCAGATTTTAGTAACTCCCAGTAACTCTCTTCTTAGGAAGTGGACTCTGGGCAGATGTAAAAGTGAATCTCTGGCAACACACTACCATCCACCTAAAGAAGGGACTCCCTGTTTGGGCACATCAACTCCTTCCCCACCTGACACCAGCCCCTCAGAGGCGTGATCCCACTTGGACGGAAACTGAAATCTGAACTATTGCAGACACAGCAAAGCTCTGGCCACAGCCTTGTCCCTGCAGACATCGCCCCCCTGGGCAAGGCCAGGCTTTAGGGCAGGGCCAAGTCAGAGAGCAGAGGGGTGGCAGCCTGGGGCTCCCAAACTCTCCTCATCTCCCTGGTCCTGCCTAGCGCTGTGAGGCACATCTAGCGTTGCTTTGACCATCCCCAAGGAGCTGTGTTTCCCCTACCTCTGGGTGGCCCACAGCATGACCTGGCCTAGAGTTCAGCACATGCTGGGTAGTGACCTACCAGCTGATGAGGGAGTGGGGGTGTGGGGGATGGGATGGAGGGAGGGGAAAGTCAGGCAGGCCTCCTCCCAGATCTCCTGCTGTCCTTTGTCAGTTCTTCCCTCACAGCATCTCGCTGACCCAATCACACATGCAGGACAAAAGGGCTGGGGCCAGGCCCTAACGGCCCATCTAGCCAAGACATTTCAAATTAGTTTAATCACGGAATCCTTTACCAAACAGAATCCTGCTCCAAAGCTTCACCTATGCAGCAATCAGGATGGACTGTGGAGGTAGAAGAGAGAGGTAGGCTAGGGTAGAACCCCTCTGCCCTCAGCCTCCCAGAACCGCAGAAACCCACAGGGGGATGCCTGTAAGCCTGGACTCCTCTGAATGCAAGCCGAAAGAGCTCACCAGATCAGCCCCCTCATTTTGCAGGTGGGGAGACTGAGGCCTAGAGAGGCAAAGTGGCTCAGCAAAGGCACACAAGTGGCTGGTGGCAGGGCTGGACTAGCACTTATGTCTGTCCTCCCAGAATCCAGGACAGCAGGAACCACACCTTCCTCCCATGTGCATCACCCACGGCACCAGCACTGGTCCTGCCCAGAGGGATGCGATAGAAGGAGCTACTATTTGGAGAAGCAGCCCTCCAAGTCAGACTGACCGGGGCCCAAATCCCAGCTCTGCCACTTAAATGGCTGTCTAACCCTGGGCAAGTCAACTCCTCGGTCTCCCAGCTATGACGGCACAGGGCGGGTGGGAGGACTCGGTGGGCTCACAGAGCTGCACTGGCTTCTGCGAAGAATCACAAATGTTACCTCTTCCTCCACGCCCTCCTCTCTCCATCAGACTCTTGCTCAGTGACGCTTCCTGAGCCCTTGCCTTCCAGCTAAGAGAACACTCAGAGGCCTCTGTGTGTGCAGGGATTTGCCTTGTGGAGACAAAGTCACAGTCACAGTGGGTGGGCTAGAACTGCCTGTGGACTCCAAGGACACCACACTGCCAAGGGGAACCCAGCTTCAACCTGCAACTCCTGAGCTCCTGGCCAACAGGCCCCTTCAAACACTGGTGGCTCCTGACCCCGCCTTCACATCTGGTTTGCTGGGCCAGAGCAGCGGGCCTCCACCAAATGGCCTGGCTGTCCCCTGGGGGATCAGGTTCTGCCTGGTCTGATTGTTGGAAACCCATCCAGTCACAGATCAGGTCACAGCTACCCCAAGAACCAGGAACTCCTCTCCCCATCCCAAAAACCTCAGGCCATGGTTCACCAGCCAAGAAACTGGAGGGAATATTCAGGGCTCCAGAATCAATCAGGGACCACTGGGAAGAGGAGAACCCAGCAGCCTTCGACACTCCATCAACAAGAACCCTCCAAGGGTTCTAATCCAAGGATGACCAGACCTGCCAGTATTTCCACACAAGCCCAACCTATCACAGACCAGACAATCAATCTCTTCTGCCCCAGAGGCACCAAAGCCCAGAAAATCCTTTGATTGTGCATCGAAGTTTCAGAAAAATCTTAGTTATAATTTGTACCTCTCACATCTAGATTGGATTTTTTTTTTAATTTTTTTAAATGTTTGTTTTCGAGAAAGAGACAGAGAGAGAGAGAGTGAAAGCAGGGGAGGAATAGAGAGAGAGGGAGACACAGAATCCGAAGCAGGCTCCAGGCTCTGAGCTGTCAGCACAGGGCCTGACGCAGGGTTCCAACCCACAAACCGTGAGTTAACGACCTGAGCTGAAGTAGGACGCCCAACCGACTGAGCCCCAAGACTGGATTTTTTTTTCAACGTTTATTTATTTTTTTGGGACAGAGAGAGACAGAGCATGAACGGGGGAGGGGCAGAGAGAGAGGGAGACACAGAATCGAAACAGGCTCCAGGCTCTGAGCCATCAGCCCAGAGCCTGACGCGGGGCTCGAACTCCCGGACCGCGAGATGGTGACCTGGCTGAAGTCGGACGCTTAACTGACTGCGCCACCCAGGCGCCCCAAGACTGGATATTTTAAAGTCAGATAAGTACAGGTAAAAACTAGAGAGAACAGGATCACAGATTTGGATGGAGGATTCTCCAGTCCAACCTGCCATTTTACAGATGAACAAACATAGTCCCAGAGGAGAGTGTGTGCGCAGGGAGAGAGTCAGGCCTGGAGCCCAGATGTCCTGCCTGAGTCTGGGGATACTACACTGCACAACTCCCACTGTCCTCGTGAATGGGCCCCAGCGTCTGTGCAACCCAGGGCCCTGCCCTTGAGTCTCTGGGCAGGAAGCTCTCTCACACAAAAGGCGTGCCTGGCACCCTTGTCTTCTCCCTCGTGCCTCAGCGGAGCTCTCCTCTCTGAAACTGGAGAAGCACTGGAGCCAGGGGAATAGGCGCAAAAGTCAAAACCCAGGGCTGCCGCCCTGCAGTCC
Source organism: Prionailurus bengalensis (assembly GCF_016509475.1). Taxonomy (NCBI): domain Eukaryota; kingdom Metazoa; phylum Chordata; class Mammalia; order Carnivora; family Felidae; genus Prionailurus; species Prionailurus bengalensis. The sequence goes on along the minus strand of NC_057350.1, from coordinate 73,884,444 downwards.
AAGTTACCTTTGGGCATAATCTGATGCATGGCGACCGAGAGGAAGAAGATAGAGTCGCTGTAGTAGGTCCCTGAGCCAGCACTGAAGTGCTTCTGCATGGCCTCCACCACCGGGAAGAGCTTGTCCGTCAGCACGCCGACATCATGGAAGACAACCTGCGGCAGGACACGAGGAAACCACAGGAGTGAGCAAACTGGCTGTAGACACCCGGCACGCGCTGCTTCCCCTCCAGGGGCCACGAGCAGGGCGTCCCAAGCGAGAGTTAAGAAAACGAGGAATGATGGCCAGTCGGCAAAGAGTTAGCTGTGAGGATCGGGACACCACGTGTCAGAGTTGTGCAGGCATGCATGTTGGGGGGCATGCAGTAGAGGAGTGGGAGCAGTCCCCAGTCTGATCTCTGCTTCTGAACTCCAAGCTGGGCCACCCTGAAACTGGAACCTGTGTTAAAACGTCCGGTCCCGAGATCCCGGACCCGCAGCGAGTCTGGGCTTTGCTGCCGCCAGTGGCCGCTACAGGTGTTGGATGCTCTACCTCCCTGTCCCACAGTGTGAATGGGGATAGGGCCACTGGAAAATGGCCCTGGGAAATGCCTAGTGCTGCAGCAGACTCATCCATAAATGCAACCAGCATTTCCTAAGGGTCCCCGACACTTTGGAGGCGCAGTAAGAGGTACAAGGAATAACCAGGCACCGCTTTCTTAGGGTCTAGAAAGGTCACCAGCTGCTGAACCGAGCTCTGCAATTTATGGAGCACACACAGCAATGCCTGTGACAACCCAGGACTTCAGCGAGGCAGATGTCACTATTATAGCTCTATTATAATTACAAATTATTGTAGTTACAAATGAGAAAGAAGATGCTCAGAGAGAGGACACTTGCTCAAGGTCACAGAGCTACTAAGTGGCAGGGCAGAACTTGAACTCTGAATCTGGTCTCTAGATTCCACCAAGTTTCACGATCTTTCCACTATAAATGCATCCTTTGTCTCAACAGTGATGGCATCAGCATGACGGGGCCCTAAGGAGTTGGCTTTTCCTTGTTTGACATCATTCCAGATTATAAATCCGTCCCACCTGTAGCCCAGCCTCACACAAGCTACCAAATTACCACACACTCCGCTCACACAGGCCTTGCACAGTCTCCCTGTTGCTCCGTGTGTTCCCCAACCTATAGAAGACTTCACCGCACGCCAGTAGCACTCAATGCGGCCCAGGCCAGAAGCCTGGATGTTCCTCCTCCTCTCCCCTCAGCCCTCACAAGAGATCTGCTGAAGGCCCCTTTCCCCTGGTAACAGGGGAGTCTGTAAGTCTGTAAGTCTGTAAGTCTGTAAGTCTGCTTAAATCTCGGAACACCATTAAACTTAGAAACGCTTTCAGATTGTGTTAGCTTCGTCATTCCTGTATCTCTTTGCAAGTCTTTTAAAAATGTATTCACGTTTCTCCCCTAATGAGCTATTTTCCTTTATCCTTTTCCTGGCTCCTTTTTCTTTTTCATGACTTCTCAACCTGAGATGGGGAATCCTGACCAGTTCTGCTGTTCCCCGACACAGATGGCAAACGATGCCTTTCACCTCCTACACCAGCACCCCCGCGCTCCCCTCACCCCACCCATGACTTCCAGGCTGCATGAGCAACCACAGACCCTAGGTTTCCCCACCTCCTGCCTTGTCCCCTCCAAACCAGCCTCTATTGTGCCTCTCGAGCAACTTTCCAAACACCCAAATTCACTTTCCTCTCTCCTTGGCTTCAAAACCTCCAGTGGCTCACTGCCATCGGTTACTGTCTAACTCCTCAGCAAGGCATCAGAGATCCTGCACTGGTGATTCTGGATGCCCATGACACCCTCCCTCCTCTGGAGACTGGGCAGAACTGAACCAGGCTGTCCCCACCATGTCCTGCATCCTTGTATATCTGCAACCTTGTATATCTGGAAGTCCTCCCAGCCCCCATGTGTCCAATAAACTCTTACCCAGTCTCCCAACCTTGATCAGACATCAGCTCTGGCCTTGGCTCAGCCTCCCACGATTCATCACACCCTCCTCTGCACTCTCTATCACACAGAGAGAGGTTCCACTTCCCCATCTGACTCTTCTACAGGTCTCCGCTTCTGTGTCTGGTAGATGAGGGGCTGGGGCCAGAGGCTATGACTGCTCTGTGCCCCGTGCCCAGACCCTAGCCACAGGACAGGCCATCATAGAGGTTTGTCAAACTAAATGAACTTACTAATTTAGTAATGAAGGCGCTAAACCAACCTGAGATGATACAGAATATAGATAACAGAATATCTGTTATATGGAAATAATAACACCTACCTCCTAGGATGGCTTTTAGGACTGCCTGGGACAAGTAGATAAAGCACCTAGCTCAGGGGCTGCTACACTGCACTTACTCCTAAGTATTAGCATTCTGCCCCCTGTCCACATCCTCGGTCCCCTGAATCCCCTCTCCTCGCAGATCAGTCTTAACTCATAAGCCAGCTTTTCCCTCGGAGCCTCATTACACCTCCAAACCATGGCTGGAGGAGGAATTTGACAAGAAGCTAGAGGCTGACAAGAGGGTTCTCTCGGAAATGGAAGCCTCTGTATTCATTAAAAAGGAAGACAGAGAACGGATATATACAACCAAACACACACACACATACACGCGCAGAGGAGAGCCTGCCAGAGCTAGGCTGGGAGAGACAGGTTTCAGCAGCCAGCTTCTTCCCCCTCCCTGGGCCCCCACTTCACCCCAAAGCTTCACGGGAGACAATTACCTCCTATCAGCATTAATAGATTTATGAGGACAAACTGTACTCAGCACATTGTTCCAAATGCTGCACGGTGAAGCAGCCCGCTCCAGTGAATATTTCATATAATAAATCTACTTAAAGACAAATTAATATGTTCCATGGACACGTAGCAAGAAGCAAACCACAGACACTACAAGTGTGAATCAAAACACCCAGGCCTACCAGGGTCTAAAACCAGTTTGCAAACTGTGATCTTCCAAGGGTAGGGGCAGGGTCTGGCACACTCTAAAGTCCTCAGTCCAGCCCCGGGTCTGGTACCTGGCATCGGCGGGGGGGGGGGGGGGGGGGGGGGGGGGGGGGGGGGGTGCAGTGAGGCAAGGGTGAACCGAGGGAGAGGGGCAGAAAAAACGTCACCCCTTCCTCTCTTCCTTCAAATCCCCAACCTCCGGGGCTGCGGGAAGAATCACCATACAACTTAGAAAACCAGGAGGAATATAAAGTGACTCCCATATTGAAGGCAATTGGCCAATGAGATCTCAAACAATGGATTGCACAAACTTGACTCTATAGTTTGGGGGAATTTAGATTAAAAAGTCAGGGGCGTCTGACTTCGGCTCAGGTCATGATCTCACGGTCCGTGAGTTCGAGCCCCGCATCAGGCTCTGTGCTGACTGCTCAGAGCCTGGAGCCTGTTTCAGATTCTGTTTCTCCCTCTCTCTCTCTCTGCTCCTCCCCTGTTCATGCTCTGTCTCTCTCTGTCTCAAAAATAAGTAAACGTTAAAAAAAAATTTTTTTTTAAAAAGATTAGATTAAAAAGTCAATCACTATTTGTAACTTTTATTGATTTATATATACACACTTAAAATTAAAATCCCATTACTTATAAAATACTGTTTTTCCCACACCCAACTTACAAAATGATTTCTTTAAGCTTTTCATGGGCCTCAATATTAGTGCCTTTATCAACCTGAGTTGAGTCATCCAGAGCCATTTTCCAGAACACATCATTCTTGTCATCCATTTAAGATGTTGAATACAGGGGCGCCCAGGTGGCTCAGTCAGTTAAGCAACCAACTTCTGCTCAGGTCATGATCTCGTGGGTTATGAGTTTGATCCCCGTGTCGGGCTCTGTGCTGACAGCTCAGAGCCTGGAGCCTACTTCAGATTCTGTGTCTCCCCCTCTCTCTACCCCTCCCCTGCTCATGATCTGTGTCTCTCAATAATAAATAAACGTTAAAAAAAAAAAAAAGATGTCGAATACAGCTTCTTGTGATTTTATGTGGGATGGTGTCATTGGAAATGGTATCCCAACCCACAAGGATCCATGTTCATATCACCAAGGCAGTTGGGTTTTTTATCAGACTATAATTACCTATCTCTAGCCACTTACTATCTTCCTTTTATTAGTGATCTTAAAGGCTCACTCGTATCAATATTCTACACTTGTAATTATGAAATCAAAACCCCAGGAATAATGACTAAACCTGTGTTAAATGTATTTGCCTCCTTTTATTTTTAATTAATTCTGTCAAGTGACTTCTAGAAGCACTTAAATTCAGTAATGACTGAGGTTGTTTCAGGCTAAGGTGTTCTCAAGCTGTACTTTATTGTTCAAATAAAGCATGTAATTGAGAGAGCACTGTGTAATACAAGAGACTCTGGAAACACCCAACTCTTTTGAAAAGGGCAATTTGGGGATGCAAGAAGAGGGGAAGCTTGCCTCGTATCTACCACGCACAACATGTTCTCAACATTTCCAACGTGAGGAGACCAAGGCAAACAGGATGGCTGGTGCCAGGCAGAGGTCGGCGTCTCTGCCAGCCTGGCCCCGGGCTTGCAGGCATAGACAGGCCTGAAGAGCAAGGTCACTGTTCCCCTAATCGTTCATGGAAGACACAGAGCAATGCCACGCCTTAGCGCAACTTGGTGGAGAAAAGTCATTTACCACTTGGCATGCCCTACTGGGAGTCACGTCACACCGTGATCCTGGAGCCAAGAAACGAGGTAACAGCGGCTGGCTCTGCATACAGACACCGGGCTTCCAGGAAACACCAAGGCAAGGTCTGCCTGAAGAACAGCACCTCCTCTAGCCGCAGACATGGTGCCACAGGATGGCCACATTGCCTCCCCGCGCCCAGCCAGAGACTGTCCCCAGAAGAGATGCTTGAGGGAAGAATGACAACACAAAGCTCTGGGAAACCACCCAAATCTAACATTCCTGGTGCACCTGCCACAGGCCGGAATCCATGTCCCGCAGGAACAGCAAATGGGTGTCTGCTTGACCCAAGGGGCTGCCCAGAGCCAGAGCACTGGGAAGGAAGCCTTCAGCCCCTACGTCTGGACTCAGGCCACCACCAGCACCGATGTCCAGCAGTGGGTGGGCAAACTCACCCCCCAAGAGCTACACCCCAGTGCTATGGGAGCCCAGTTCCAGCCCCTCCCTAATGTGACTTTTATCACTTCTGCAAGATGTCCTAGATGTAATTTAATTTTGCCAGGCAGAAGCACAAACAGCTGAAGAGGAAAAAAGAAGCCTGCTCATCTAATTTCCAAAGAATCCCCAACATCCATTCTCATGACCCACTTTACTACCGGCTCAAAAGCTACAGCCCCTCCTGCCATCCTCACGACAAGATGTCCAGTTGCTACAAAACATTGTGTCTGGCTCCCTCCCCGCCCTCATCTCCACCCCACACTTACTGCACCATCGGAAGTTTCCAGATAACCAGATCTGCAGTTAACGTGCTGGGACTCCTAGAAGATTCCCAACATTTCAGCAGAGTCCATTTCCCCAAAACCTCGATCCAGCTAGGGAAGGAGGGACAAGGAGGAAACACGCTGTAAGAGAAACAGGTCCAGCACCTACAGAAGAGACCCCTGGATAGTAGGTGACTCAGGGCCGAACAACATCAACCAGCAAGCGGCAGCCCCACTATCAGCAGGGGATCCAAGGCTCTCCAACTCCAGTGTGCAGACTCCTGGGTCCTCGCCCCAGACACCGTGAGTCAGTTTACAGGAAAGCTCAGGAATCATTTCGAAACTGCCCCAAAGTGATTGTACTGCAGGTGGTCCTCAGACAGTGTGAGCAGCGCCCCACTGGACTCAGTGCCGATCACATGGCCTCAGGGTACTGGTTGGGCTCAGCTCTGGAAATCACACTGCGGGAAGGCTGTGGGCAAACTCCCAGAGCATGTCCAAAGGAGAAGACCCAGGTGGCAACAGGTCCCGAACCTCTTCACCTGAGGTGCAGCTGGAGGACCCGTGGGTATGTGCCCCGGTGGGTAGGGAGGAGAGGACTATACAGTCTCACACACGTGCCAGGTCACTCTCCAGCTCCTCCGTCTCTCCTCACTCATGTTTCCACCATGTTTTATTTTCTTGCCTGTAATGGAGAGGGGGTAAATGTCAAAGGTAAACCCCTACCTGCTTTCAAACCTCAATTCTCTGTTGACTCAAGAGCCCCTAACAAGGGAATCAAGCATCAGCCCCGAGGAAGAGCAGGCCACCATGACAGGAGGAGAGAAGAACCCAGAATAAGGAACTGGACACAGTGCCTTCTGTGTGCCCAGTGTGGCTGCACCAACATGTCTTACCCTTTGCCCTGTGACGTCCTCCTCACTCCAGTGGTAAGGGGGTCTCTGGCAAGCAGGTAAGGAGATAAAGACCTTATAGCATAGCAATGTACACAGATTGTGAGGTTGACAATAACAAGGAAAAGGTTGGAGTGTCTTGTAGGTGCTTTGCTCTGTAGACCTTCAAACACCCAGGCCCTCCCAGGGAATTTCCAGGATGACCCCAAGGAACTACAGCAAACCACCGGGAAAGAGCCACGTCCTTGGAAGGCAAACACATGGAGAGGAATGAAGAGAGACAGAAGGAGTGGCCCAAACACTCCTCCATGGCTGACTATGAATGAACCACAAGGTGGTTCCAAAAGAAAAATGGAAGCATGAAAAAAAATAAAAATAAAAAGGTCAATGCCATCTTCTGGACTCTGTGTTCATGACCACCTAATAGTGACATTAGACCGTGGCTTCTCGACCTTCCAGATATTCTTGACACGGCTGAGGGGCTCCATAACCAGAAATCTGTAATTTCTACAGCACAATACATCCAGCCAGTTTCACCTTGCCACTCGTCACCTGCCACCCGGCCTCCAGGCCCCAGTTCCCTCCTCTCAACACTTAGCAGTCAAAAACAAATGCCCTAGTCACTCCCCACTTTTTCCAGCACTCACTAAAGAATACATTTAGTGATCTCTTTAAAGCAGTCCCTACATAGTGGTTATAATCATTCCTTAATTTACCTCTTTTACAAAAGAGGAGGTTTTGTTTTGTTTTTGTTTTTTTTTACATTTAATGCTAAATTTTCTGGCAGTACGAGCCAATTTTCTACAGTAAAATGTTTTCCACTTCAAAAGATAAGAGAAGGTAGGAGACAGAAGGAAAACAGCCAAAGGATGGAAGAGATGGAAGGACAGAGAGGAAACTACAGCATCAGGATTGTGCCGTGAAGTCTTAGGATATGCTGTCTGGTCTATCTACTCACCGAGAAGTCCACTAACTGTAGACCAATTGGGTCTTCTTCACCAGATTCCTTCATCTGTTCTGTTTGTGTGGTAATCTCCCATGACTTTTGACCTCCCAAAGAACACCGCAGTCTTACCAAGAGTGGCACCCAAAGGGACGCACTTAGCCAGCTCCAGCTTCAATCTGACAGGCGGGAAGTGGCCCCAGGCAGGGGGCCTGCCCCACGAGGTCCCCACTCCCCTCTTGGCTCTCTGGCAGGGGACACAGCTGGAGCCCAAGCAGGGATCCATGGTACCCTCCTAACTCGGACCAGTCAGATTCCAGGATGGCCTCCACCATTGGCCACCTTTCCTAGGTTTCATGAAACCCCTTGCCCAGTGCTTCCCTAGATGTGGCAAACTCCTTGGGTGGGAGGGAAGGGGGCAGGGGAGTACAAAAGATACTTCTAAGGGGCACGCAGACTACTCACTTAAATACTTACGGACTGATTTTGATATGTAAAATACTAGAAAATTAGCGAAAACACTTCAGAACTATGATTTCACAGATAACGCCTAAAGAGAGGAAAAGGAAAAAGATGTAAAGAGGAGGAGCCGGTTTAAAATACACATTAAGTAGGTAACATGGCAGGCAGTTATGGGATTTGGGCAAAAGCCGTGAAGGAAACGTTCCAATGACCTGACTCTGGAGACACTGCTCCGTGTGCATCACCTCTTTTCGTGGGTGAGATGATGTGTTTAAAATGCCAAGCACAGCACCGACAGCCCGGAGGCGTTCACAGCCTGAGCGCCTGCCTTCCCCAAGGTCGGCTTGGCTGGCGTCAGAAGTGGATCTCCTGGCTCCTCCAGGGCCCCTCCACCAACCCCTCCTGCAACCTCCAGCCAAGAGCCCCGCCCCCACCCCAGGCACGTCAGGGCACCACACTCCTCTAACCCGCCAGCCAGGCGCTGGCACCTGCACATCGTGGCACCACGAGGAAATGAGACGAAACATGTGTCAGCAGCAACGTGGACAAATAGGAGCTCATCCCACCCTCACTGTGACCGTGCCCTCCATAAAGGGGACGTCGCCTGTCCAAGGCCACCTGCTGGGTGGCTGAGGCCCAGATCTGAGCCCAGGCCTTTTTGATCCTAGAATGCGAGCAACCTGCCAGTCACGGGGGGCTGCCCTCACTCCAGCTTTCTTCTTGTATTCCCTCACCGGGGGCAGAGCCCCACTGACTTTCCAGCCTTCTGGAAGCCACAAGGCCGTGCCTGAATGACGTCTAGCATAGAGGCCCTCGTGCCCCTAAGCAGCCTTTTCCTGGAGGGTCCCAAATCCCGCACTCCCCCCAACCCCACTGCTTGTGCCTGTTCAGGCCACCGTCCTCTCTCCTCTGGGCCAGGACACCAGCCTCGTAACGGGTCTCCCCTTCGTTGTGTCCTCCACGCAGTGGCCAGAGTGGCTCTTCTCCACTGAAAACCCAGCCACAGCCCCTCCCATCACCAGTCAAAGCCAGCATCCTCACCGGCCCTTCTGTGTTCCTCCCGTAGGGCCCCCAGGCTGCTCCCCCGCTGCCACACCAGGTGACCTGCCACCCTGGCCTACACTCTTCCTCATGGCTGTGTGACCAGCTCCACTTCTTCAGGCCTCTGCTCAAATGCCACCTTCTCAGTGACGGTGTCCCTGCCTATCAACTAGAAATTATGACTGCCCCACATTCCTGAGGCCTCTCATCCTGCTAATGTACTGTGTAACTTACCTCCTAGAACATGGCACAATTCCCTCATTTGCTTATCATGGAACAAGAAACAGATGAAATGAAACCCAGCCCTTTTTGAGCCTCTGTCCAGGCAGCAATGTAGACAAATGTTACTAGCTCATTTAATCCTCTTCCTGCCAGAATGTGAGTTCCACAAAGGCAGGACATTTGACTTGTTCTGCCTCTTCTGTTCATTGATACACCCAGCATGGTTCAATGTCCTGGGGCACTGCTGGCACCTATCGGACTCACAGTAAGTAGGGCTCAGTGAAGGTTTCACAGAGCAGCCACATTGCAGCTATATGGAACTTAAACATGCTCATCACCATGAAAGCAGCGTTCCTTTGCTCTGGCTTTCCTGAGTGTCCCCCAAGGACCAGCAGCAGCCCTCGGCTTCCCCTCTGTTGGTATTAATCTGCTTTGGCCCTAAGCCCCTGGGATCCAAGGATCTTCCCTCAAACTGTATGAGAAAACAGACCACTTCACTGAGGGGATGGATTCACAGCACAGGGAAAAGACCGGTCACCAAGGAGCACCAGGCCACTGCCACCCTGCAACGGCAGGCCCCCAACCTCCGCTCAGAACCCTCCCCCCCACTCAGCTGCCGGAGGCTCAGGCCTAGCAGCCCGTGGCTAGGAAAGTGGAGACCACTTTGCTAATCGCCAAAGTACAAGTGGGAGGGCAACGTGTGTGGAGCCAAGAGGCCACATGGGTCACTGATGCAACCCTCATGTTTCAGACAGGGAAACTGAAGCCAAGGGAGGGGAAAGAGGCTCTCCCCAGGTTACACGGCAGGTCACTGCCCCACCGCCAGGCCCTGTGCCATCTCAGACAGCACTGCAGCAGTGGAGGTGAGACTCAGGAAAAGGGTACTCCACCTCTAGCCGGAGGCACCCTCCTCTCTGCACTCTGCCACAGAGATTCTGGAGATGCTGCGGAACACTGGTCCAAGTCTCATCGTGACCAGAACACTCGGGGTGGTGCTAAGGAACACTCAGGTTTGCCCTCAAAGTGTCCCTCCTATCCTATTCCGAAAGCGGCCCTCAAGGTTCTACCTCCTGACACAAAGATAGCAGGACCCACACCAGGAAAAGGAGTCTGCGCACCAAATGCTCGGGAGAACGTGGAGTGGGGCAGGGAGACCCGCCCGGGGCAGGAGCTTACCAGACCTCGGAAAGACGCACGGACTCCTGACCAGGAAATGCCTGTCCACACGTGGGCCCTGGAGAAACTCGAGCACATCTGTACACGCGGACACGTACCTGATGTTCACTGCGGCGAGGTCTGGGGTGACAAAAAGGGAAGAAGCCAGCCACCTCTAGCAGGAAGATGGAGAAACGGGTCTGCCCATAAGGAAATCCTACACGGCAGTCAAAGTGCATGAACAAGACCCTGTGTATCAACTTGGATAAATCCCGAAACCATACACTGAATGAAAAAGAGAAATATCAAAAGGATATATAGAGAGTATGTTTATAACTGTTTAAAATATAGAAAGCCTGGGTGGCTCAGTCGGTTAAGCGTCCGACTTCAGCTCAGGTCACGATCTCGCGGTCCGTGAGTTCGAGCCCCGCGTCAGGCTCTGGGCTGATGGCTCGGAGCCTGGAGCCTGTTTCCGACTCTGTGTCTCCCTCTCTCTGCCCCTCCCCCGTTCATGCTCTGTCTCTCTCTGTCTCAAAAATAAATAAATGTTAAACAAAAATTAAAAAAAAAAAAGAAAGCCAACAGAGTGGGCAACTGAGGAACGTTACTGTTGGGTCCTGATTTTCAGATAGAACTTGTGCACACAGGACCCACTCTGGGCCATGAGGCATTCCTTACAGAGAGTCAAGGAAGAGCTCCAGGGAACGATTCAAAAGAAAGAAAACACCACACACACAGAGATGTTCTCTGTGGCATATTTAGAGTGTGAAAAATCAGAAACTCCCAAAACAGTTTACAAGAGAAATATAAAAATGCACTACAACCAGACAAACAATAAACACGAGATAAGACAGAAAGATGGGAAAACATTCTTGAGCTGCACCATCACGTGTGGGTCCCACAGTAAGTGAACCGAGCAGACAACCAAATGTCCCAGCTGTACCAAAAGTATGCCTGCGGGTGGGCAAGACTCAAAGGCAGCATGGAAGAATAGAGATGGTTTATTAGAATTAGAGGCATAGTTTTATACTCTCACAGAAGCAGGTCATGAAGGGCTCTCAGTGGGGTCAGCTCCTTGCTCCCACCTGCCCACTCTCCGCCCCCCCAACCCACCTACTCTCTCCCCCAACCCGCCTACTCTCTCCCCCCCAACACATCCACTCTGTCCCCCTAACCCACCCTCTCTCCCCCGCAACTCACCCACTCTGTCCCCCCAACCCACCTTCTCTCTCCCCCCCAACCCACCCACTCTCTCCCCCGCAACCCACCCACTCTCTCCCCCCAACCCGCCTACTCTCTCCCCCCCAACCCACCCACTCTCTCCCCCCAACCTGCCCACTCTCTCCCCCCCAACCCACCCTCTCTCCCTGCAACTCACCCACTCTGTCCCCCCAACCCACCTTCTCTCTCCCCCCCCAACCTACCCTCTCTCCCCCGCAACCCACCCACTCTGTCCCCCCAACCCACCCACTCTCTCCCCCCAACCCGCCTACTCTCACCCCTGCAACTCACCTACTCTGTCCCAACCCACCTACTCTCTCCCCTCCAACCCACCCACTCTGTCCCCCCAACCCACCTACTCTCTCCCCCCAACCCACCCACTCTCTCCCCCGCAACCCACCCACTCTGTTCCCCCAACCCACCCACTCTCTCCCCCCAACCCGCCTACTCTCACCCCTGCAACTCACCCACTCTGTCCCCCCAACCCACCTACTCTCTCCCCCCCAACCCACCCGCTCTCTCCCCCCAACCCACTCTCTCCCCACCAACCCACCCACCCTCTCCCCACAACCCGCCTACTCTCTCCCCCTAACCCGCTTACTCTCTCCCCCCACAACCCACGGCCCAGGGACCAGGCAGACTCCTCGAACAGAATGCTCTCGTGGGGCGGTAAGAATCCCCTTCCGTAATTCCAGGCTATAGCAAGCCCTGCAAAGATTTCCATAAATCCATTCCAGATGCTACACATGTCACAGAAAAGGGCTCGGGAGTCAACAGCTCCGGAAACCAAGAGGTTAAGCAGCAGGGTCATCGTATTTCATCTCCCAGAGCCAGCTGCTTGAGACACAGCTTTTGCTTTAGGTAAAGAGAAATGTTTTCATATTGCATTTGTTCTCACAGTCTAACAACTTTCTGAGCGAGCCAGATTAGTTCATAACTTCAGTTGTGCACGTTTCTGATCAAAGCAAAAGCTGTTCCATGAGTCTGAAGAAGTAAACGGAATCAACCTCCAGAAACATCTTCTGTCCTCTGCAAATACTGCTCACTAACCTCAATTAACTGTTTAGCTGTTTGCTCTTCACTAATGAAGGGAGTCACTAGCTGAGTTGAGTTTTAAACCGGCACACTTAGAAATGATGCTCTCAGAAAAAAAAAAAAAAAAAGAAATGATGCTCTCAGACAACTCACAGTGGTGCCTGCCATCAGCTCACACCAGGAGACTCCATGGTAGACCACAGGATGACCAGTGTCCCTGAGGCTGGGCACTGTGTGACCACGCTGCCAGGGGGCAGCCCACATGCCCAGCCATTGCCCCTCGCCTTTCCACAGGCACAGCTGGACCCCAGTGGGTGATCAGGGACCTGAGATTTTGGCTATGACTCAGATGTCAGCAGTGGCTGACCAAGGATTGCCAGTTCTCCAGCGCTCCATTCCCAGGGACCCAAGACCAAAGTCCCGCCAAAATAACAATCACAGGGCACTGGTCCACTTCCCTCCTGGGGTATTTCCAAATCACTGTCTCCTCTCCAGGAGTCATTCTCTTGAGCAGAAAGCTTGTTCCTTTTCCACTGGGAGGAAACTGGGGACCGCAGGGTGTAACCCCACTGGGCTCAGTGACCATCCTGCTCTTACTTGGCATGTACACAGATACAATAAAGTATGTGGGCCAGAGGATCTCTGTGCCAAACTTGCCCTTTTAGGAGACAAACCTGAGCATCCATGCAGCCAACTTGGGCGTGGCCACCTACAGCGGGATCTGACCTGTGACACTGGCTGAGCAGAGCAGGTGCAGACCAGCAGTGCAGGCTCATGAGATGGCATTCGGGGGTGGACCCAGGCAGGGTCTGGCTGCTGGAGGTCAGGACACAGACCTGGACAGGACTCATGGGGAATAGGGCAGCTATGCCCAAGGTCCACAGAAGACACCTAGTATGTGCTGGGCACAGACAGATCCTTTAATTCCATCCCCACAACATTTTGAGGCAGGTATAGGTAAGGAAGGAGTTCAGAGAAGGCAAACAGCTACCCACTGCCTCCTGGAGGGAGGAGCTGCATCCTGACCCAGACCCATCCACAGTCAGCAACATACTCATTCGAGAAACGCATGCCCGCCTACCCCCCCCCCAGGCTGTATTGGGAGGGGGAGCAGACATGCACTGCACCCTTGAGGCTTCCCATGTGGCAGCTTCACCAGCACTCCACACGAGGCCTTCAGAGAGAATGGGCTCTGCAGGTGGGGTGCTTGAGCTGCACTTTAAAGGCAAGCTGGGCAGCAAAAGAGCGGAAAAAGAAGTACCCTGAGCACCTACTGTGTGCCACGTGGATCAGCTTACGTAATGGAGAGCCCGCTCCCTGACCCCCAGAGATCCTCATGACAGACACAGCAGGACTGGGGTTGACGGGGTGCAGACCCCGCAGGAGACGGCAATGGGATTCCTTACACCAGCCCCCCCGGCTCTGGGGCCTGCACCCAAGGAGACCCACTCAGCTTCACCGCGGAGCGGCTGCTCAGTGGGGTGTGAAGCAAAGCCAGTCTGTGTAAACGACACACAGACATGTGCAGGGCAGGGTGGGCGAGGCCCGAAAAATCAGTCGGGCTACAAACAAAAACAGAAGACAAACAGGCATATGGAGACCAGCACAATCCAGGACTGGCTTCAGAAACACAAAAAAGGGAAGGCAGGGGCAGGAGACCTGGGTTCCAGCCCTGAGCAAGTCGCTTGGCCGCTCTGGGCCCCAGTTTCCTCATAGGTTACATGAAGGAACGGGACTACACAACCTGTCTAGTTCTCTCCAGCGCTGACCTCTGCTGACTTGCGGCCAAACCAGGGAGGTGGGGTTCCAAGCATCATGGTCCTCTGAGACCTACATGCTCACAGAGGCTCCCAGCTGATTCTATAGGCAGAACCTGGAGGAGGGAGGAGATCTGCCCCACACAGGCTCTGAGGTTCCCCTGCCCTTCGCAAGCCACCCAGCGGGCCCCCGACCTACTGACAAGGGGAAGAGGCCCCAGCGGGCAGCAAGCACGGGGCACCAGGCCTCCTGGGATCCCCAGCCCTCATGGAGCACTCCCTTTCAGAGATAGAATGACCCCCAAAATAAGCAGACATCACAGGCACTAAGGCAGAGTGCTTAAGAGGCAGAAAGACTGTTCAGCCCCTTTAGCTGTATGGCTCTGAGCAAGCTACTAAACCCTCTTTGGGCTCAGGATCTGTGAAACCTCTGCCTAGGGGACAGTACCTCCCTCCTCACAGGTCTGATCACTCTGAGGATTAAATAGAGGGAGGGGAGAATTTGGCACGGCCCCTGTCACTTAAATGGTGGCAACGGCTGCTGTCAACAATGACAATGGTAAATGTCTGAGAGAGCTTGCATGACTCCACACTCCAAGCCAGGGGTAGAGGCCGAGATATGAATCAGTGTCTCCCAGAGAGGGAGGGAAGAGTCAGCAAGGTGGGCCTGGTCAGAGCCATTCCAGGAACTACCCCCAGAAAGAGGTGAACCATGGCTTTAAGACCCACCCCCGATCTCTTACCCTCACACTCAGGAAAGGTCTAGGAAGGACCTTGTTCCTTTATAATTTCTAGCACCCAGTTTCCACATGCCAGTAAGAGAGCCATGGAATATTATTCAGGGCTGAAACGTCCCTCCCCATCTTACAGATGAGAAACTGGGGCTCAGAGACACTGAAAGGCCTTGTCAATGGCATCCAGGGTCAGAGAGAGCACTAGAACCCAGGAACATGATACCTGGGCAGGACTCTGCCCACCACACCTCAGCTCAGTGTCGGCCCCAGGTACCACCTACCAGCTGGGGGCTCTGGGCAGATCAAGAGGCCACAGCAGCCCTACCCTCTCTACCTGCATAAGGTGCAAGAGGTAAGTAAAACCCCAGGACAGAAACACAAGCCAAGCCCCTTCCACCTCCCCTAGACCAGCATCAGTATCTCTTCTTAGTAATACAAGGGAGATAGTTCTGAAACCCAAAAAGAATCTCCAACACACACCTGGCTCTTCCCAGCTGGTCTCAGGTTGGACAACTTCCTGTCTGGAGAACTTATAATAAAAGGCACAAGGAAGGCTTCTTTAAATCAAGAGGCTTCCATAGATGGCCAAGGACTCCAAATGTTGGCCAGACACGTGCTGACAGAATGTTGGAGAGGAACACGGACGCCCAGCAGCCCACTCCTCACTTCCCAGAGGCCCCAGGAGACAGCCTCACAGCCTGCATTTGTACTTTGGTGCACAAGTATGCCGGCAAATTACCTCCTCCAGTTCAACAAACTTGTGCAGCCTCACTCTACCCTGAGCCCTGGGCTATACTACATCCTGGAAACACAGAATGAAGGAAGACACAGCCCTGGCCTCCAGGAGCTTGCAGAGGGGCTGATTTCAGCACATGGGAGCTCAGAGGAGAAGGGCCAACATAGAGATGGTCAGGACTGGCTTCCCACACGGCTGGAATCCACTAGAGCTTAATCTTGAAGAGTAAAAAGCTAAGCAGATAAAGAAGGGAGGGGTGGGCATTCCAGGAGGGGAAGTGACTGAGCAGAGTCTCAGGGGCATGAACGGCTCAGGGTGGACCAAAACTCTGGACAACTGAGTAAGGTAGAGAAGGCCAGGCCAGGCACTGTCAGAGAAGGCCAGGCCAGGCTCTGTGGCTCCTTCTGTTCTGGAGTCCTGATTGCTGACGCTATGTCTGACCACCGCCAACCAGCCAGAAAGCCAAGCACTCACTCAGCCAGATGGCCCTTCTCCTTCTGGTCATGACTCTCCTGTCAGGTACAAGAGACAAGGCCAGTCTATTGCCCCAGCTGCCTCAGTTTCCCCCTCTGTAAGATGGGGAACTTACTATGTATGCCCATCCCCAAAGCTCCCTGACTGCCACAGACAGACCCTATATCCTCACAAGGCCAGTCTCAGGCACACCAGGAGTCCCCTGCCCTGTGTCTTCCTGCCCCCCAGACATCAGGTGGTCTGGGGCACCCTGAGCAAAGCTTGCACTATGCCTAATTCTGCACAAGTTTTTCAAACAATGACTAATCCACTTGTCCATCTGCCAAAGCCTACAAAGCCCCTCAGACTCCCACAGTGACCAGGACTCAAAGAGCCTGGCCATCTGGGCAGGTTTCACAGAACTACATCCCAGACTACCATGATGATCTGGCAAGAGCAAGGGCCCCGCACAACACTCAATGGAGTATGAGCCACAAACGGTAAGGCCCAAGACCCTGCTAGGAGGGATGGGTGGGAACAAGGGATATGAGCAAGTTCTGGGGATAGGTAGGTCTCTCCAGTAGCCTGGCTTTTCAAAATCACTTAGGGGCGCCTGCGTGGCTCAGTCGGTTAAGCGTCCGACTTCAGCTCAGGTCACGATCTCACGGTCCGTGAGTTCGAGCCCCGCGTCAGGCTCTGGGCTGATGGCCCAGAGCCTGGAGCCTGCTTCCGATTCTGTGTCTCCCTCTCTCTCTGCCCTTCCCC
The DNA here is from genome assembly GCF_016509475.1 of Prionailurus bengalensis. NCBI lineage: Eukaryota > Metazoa > Chordata > Mammalia > Carnivora > Felidae > Prionailurus > Prionailurus bengalensis. The sequence goes on along the minus strand of NC_057350.1, from coordinate 73,867,601 downwards.
CGTTCATGCTCTGTCTCTGTCTCAAAAATAAATAAACGTTAAAAAAAAAATTTTTTTTAATAAAATAAAATAAAATCACTTATACTTATTATTTGACAGAATTCTCAAAAACTTTATGAACAATTACTGTGTGCAATCAGACCATGAAAACAAATCAAACACCATTAAAAAGAGATAAACAAATCTGAATAATGCTTGTTTATAGTTTACTATAAACAAATTTGAGATGGAACCTTCTAGAAACTTCTAGAAAGGAACATTCACAGAGAAGACTCCATCCCTCAAAAGACACAGGAGGATCATCCATGTTGCCTACACAAAGACTATAAAGGGCAGGCTCCAGCTTCATCATCGTAACAGGAAACAACAGCACCCACTCCAGAACACAGGCCAAATCAAGCTGGCATTTGCTGAGCCTCTGCCCAGAGCCAGGCATGTGCTAGGCACGCTGGGGAAGGGAAAGATGAAGACTGGGGCCTCATCCTCCCAGCAGAAAAGAGAAAGCAAGGGCACAACTGAACACCAAATGAGGCAAGTATCCAGTGTTTTCAGTGGGGCATACACAGTGCTTTGTTAAGAGCAGTTGGGGGTTGGAGGGGAGGATCAGAGAAGAGAACACTGTAGTCTGGGAAACTGAAGGAGACTCAAAAGAACATGAGGACACCCTGTGCTACAGTCTGAATGTTTATGCCCCTGCCCCAAATTCCTATGTTGAAATCCTAAATCCCAGTGTGATGGTGTTTGAAGGTGGGGCCTTGGGGGAGTTGCTTAGGTCATGGGGATGGAGCCCTCACGAATGGGATTAACGCTCTTATAAGACAGACCCCATGTGAGGGCACAGCAAGAAGCTGGCAGTCTACAACCCAGAAGAAGGCCTTTGCTGGCACCTTGCTGGTACCCTGGTCTTGGACTTCCAGCCTCCAAAACTGTGAGAAATAAATATCTCCTTTGTTTTTAAGCCACCCAATCTGTAATATTTTGCTACAGCAGCCCCAACAGACTAAGACATCATGAAATAAACATGGGCAGAATGCGGTTTTGCAAGCCAGTTCCACTGCCCTCCAACTGAATCAGTAAGCATTGTGCCTTCTAAAGTGATGAGGGAAGAGTCCCTCCTCCCAACACACTACTTAGGAACCATTAGTAGCAGTCACCATTTATTACCCAGCCACCTGCTGCAGGCCAGGCCTCCAGCTGCCTCATTTTATCTCACAGCCACCTGTAAGATCATGCCTGAGGGGAAAGAGGTCAGGGGATTATATCTGGGGCCCCGCTGTTCCCAAATGTCACAGACTCTGTTGGAACACAGGTCTTGGGCTCCAAGCCATGTGCTCCTGCCCTGGCTGGCACAGTACAGACTCTGCTGGGGGCAGAAGTGGTGATGAGCTCCAGTGAGGAGAGGAAGAGGAGGCCAGAGGCGGAAAGTGTGCTCCCAGGCTGGCCGGACCAGTGCTGGGCAACAGAGGCCAGCCTCCAGGCTCCCTCCAGCCTCTGTCCCACCAGCAGGAGGATCACTTCATGAGGCTGCTTAACAGTAATCACCCCAATAAATAAAATAAATGGCTTCAATTTAAAGCACATTATGTTAACAGCAGGCTTTGTGCCAGCTGACGGGGCCTGGCTCCGCTGCTCAGAACAAGCGCCTAAAACAGGGATGGGTACACAGCGCTGCCTCCAGTGAAAAGCCCTGCTCCACACAGTCAAGCAATAGGGACACAGTGACCGCCCCACCAGGAGGATCATGCCCCTCACCCCACCAAGTCTGCGTGGCAAGACTGGAGATTCCCACCACTCCCCCAACTTTCCACCACGGGCCAAGCAGGATACCTGGGGCACAGACAGAGCACAAGGATCTCTCAGGAGCTCCAGGTGGGGAAGAGGGACTGCTCTTTCCCCTAAGGGGCAGGCCGCCCCCCTTCTCCCAGAGGGCCCATCCATGCTAGGTATGATGTGGATACCGGGTGGATGCACCCCGGGAAGCTGAGAGGCTATGGGCAGAGCCCAGCTGAGGGTCACTTGGTGGGGACAAGGGCAGGCCGGAGGAGGCTCGTGATGCGCAGACACCCGGCCACCACCGCCCCCATCCACACGGGTCCCTCGGACTGCGACACCAGGAAGCACTGATGTCTTCTCCATCCGGATGCAACCATCCAGCTTCTGTTTCATCTACCTTTTTCAAACGGCCTCATCAAAGCTGGTTTACACAGGGCACAGGAAGGAAATGACTGCCCACGATCGCCAGGCAGACTCCCTTTCATTTCAATCTTCCTTTCTAAAACCTGGGGGGAGAGGGCGGGACGCTTGTGGTGAAAGAACAAAAACAGCTCTGCGTGCGCCCCAGGCTTCCGTGGTGGGAGAGCAGTGCGGGCGGGCGGCTCCGGCGCGGCACCGGGCCCAGCCAAGCAAACACGAGGCAGGGGCGCCCTCCAGTGGCCACACGGAGAGCCACACGCGGCTCCTCGGGCCTGGGAGGGGACCCTGCTGGGCAGGCGAGCAGCTGCCCCCTTACTGGGTCTCAGGAACAGGGCCAGGACAGGCAGGGGTGGCTGGGGGCCCAGTGTGGGCTGCACTCCTGTAGCTACTCCAGCCTCCTGACCTCCTGGCCTGGAGACCTACGCACTTATTCTAGCGCCGGAGCTCCCTCCATCCAGCACATACCCCAATGCACACACCACATGGGTTCACTCCAGGGATACAGCTCCCCTAGGACTGACCCCTTAGTCCCTCTCAGGTACAAGGCTGCTGGAAAGCTAGCCCCCAACAACCAGCAGGGCTCTGGCCTCCCCTCCCCAGCCAGAAAGATCCGTGGGGACACAGTGCAGGGAGGCCCATTTGGAATGGGTGAACACAGACAGGCCCAGCACCTGGCAAGGTCTGCCGGAGGTGGGGGTTAGGGTGAGCTGGCTCTCAACCCGCTCTCCCAAAAGGGAGCAGAGGCTGCTGATTACACTGATGCCCAAACAGAAGACAGAAGGGCCGGGGCTGATTCTAACCCCAGCTCTGTGTGGCACTGAATAAGTCATTGCCTGCTCCACCCCAGGTCTGCCAGCTCACTGGGAGGGCACTGTACCCAGAGGTTCGGAGTTTCCTTCCAGTTCCAAAACTTGGTGGTTCTGCAGTGTTCTGGGAAGGCAAGGGAGAGTTACAAGCTCGGTCTTTGTTCAGTTTGATGTAATTGGGGCCTCTGGGCAGGGGGACGATACAGATTTCGAGGTGGGCTATGGCCCAGCCCTCACTGGCTCCCACTCTTGTGGGCATCAACCCCTCCCTAAAGCATGTCACACAGTCCAGCCCCAAGACTTTGTTTGAGACCTCAGGTAAGTCAGCTGACCTATCAGCCTCGGGGGCTCCTCCCCTGTCACAGTAAGGCTCAAGTGAGACGTTTGTAAAAGCATTTTTATATACGCCAAAGCGCTGAACAAATGTTACAATTACTCTCCTAATCAAGTCTTCATACGAGTAACACCACCTCATTGATTTTAGGGACAACATTACTACACACATTGGAAATTTCTAAACTGTATGCTTCAGAATATAAGCGTTTCCAGAGATGCTATAACATCTTTCCAGGTGGGGAGGGGAGAGTCAAGACACCTGGTCTTTCTTGTAAAATGCATTTTGGTAAACACACAGGAAAAATACCAAATACATTTACACAGTTGTCCTTATCAATATATAATCATCTCACCATTAGTCATTAGGAAAATGCAAATCAAAACCAAAACGGGATGCTACTTAACAACATTGAGAATGGCTATGATCAGAAAGACAGACGAGGGGCGCCTGGGTAGCTCATTTGGTTGAGTTCTGACTCTTGATTTTGGCTCAGGTCATGATCTCCCCGTTCGTGAGATCGAGCCCCATGTCAGGCTCCACACTGTGAATGTGGAGCCTGCTTGGGATTCTCTCCTCTCTCTCTGCCTCTCCCAACTCATGCACCCCCACGCTACTCTCAAAATAAATAAATATTAACCAATGAAAGACAGCAAGTGCTGGTGAGGATGTGGAGAAACTGGAACCCTCATACCCTGTTGGTAGGAATGAAGAATGGTGTAGCCGCTTTGGAAAACAGTCTAGCATTTCCTCAAAGGTTAACATATGACCTAGGCATTCCATGCCTGGGTATATACTCATACATACACATAAAAACTCATAAACAAATGTTCACAGCAGAATTATTCACAATAGCCAAAGAGGGGAAACCACCCAAATGTCCCTCAATTAATGAACGGATAAATGTGGCCTGTCCATACAACGGAATATTATTCAACCATAAAAAAGGATGGTGTACTGATACGTACTAAGTGAAAGAAGCCAGATACAGAAGGTCACACACCGAATGAGTCCATTATTATGAAATGTTCAGAACAGGCAAATTTATAGAACTAGAAAGTGGTTTCATGCTTGCCAGTGCGAGATAAAAAGGGGAACGGGGAGTGACTGTTAATTGGTACAGGGCTTCTTTTGGGGGTGATGAAAATGTTCTGGAATTAGTGGTCATGGCTGAACAATCTTATGAATATTAAAAACCACTGAACTATTTTAAAGGGGTGAGGTTTATGGCATGTAAATTCTATCTCCATTTAATTGCAAAAAAAAAAAATGTGGTTATCTGTCTTTTGAGAAATGATCTATGGGAACAGAAAACAGAACACAGTGAGGAATTACTGATGTCCAAAGCCTGAACGTTCCATTTGCACACTGAGGCCCTCAGAGCATTTACCAATCACCCATGTATCAGTGTGATTCATCTAGAGGATGATCCCTGACCTATGTTATGGGTTTTGCCTTCTCATTTTAACACATTATCAATGTTATTATCTGTGAAATTATCAGAGTCTATTGTATAGGATATGATAATACCACATTCCTTACAGATCAATGACTGAAGTTTTTCATGAGAAGCATGCATTGATACACAAAATACTAGTTATTTCATGAACATATTCTAATTTAAAAGACTTCCACTAGTAAGTGTTTGGTAGATAACATTGTTCTCTAAATTCTATAGTATAAAATGTCAGCCAATCTTTTTTTGTTTGTTTGTTTGTTTTGAGAGAAAGAGAAAGTGCTCGTGCTCACACCCACACGTGAGCAGGGGAGAGGCAGAGACAGAATCCCACGCAGGCTCTGCACTGTCAGCACAGAGCCCAACGGGCGGCTCCAACTCATGAACTGTGAGGTCATGACCTGAGCCAAAATCAAGAATTGGACACTTAACTGACTGAGCCACCAGGTGCCCCTTATCCTACCTTTCCAAAGAGCCTCTCATTTCAGGACGCGTTTTTCCAACCACCTCCTTCCCAGACTGTCTAACTTATTCACGTTTCATTCCAATGCAAGGTGCCCACTACTCTGGCAGGCCGGAGAAGCTGCATTTCAGTGTCACCTGTTTGTCAACAGCTTCCTCAGTAAGACAGCCAGCATGGAGGTCTTAACGCTTCTTTCCAGCCCCGGCTAGGGGCTGAGGTGCTCATCTTTTCAAAGCCGCTCAGTTTTGCTCATGCAGAAACCCTGGAAATGCCCCAATGTGTGCAAAGAGCCTCTGTCCAGCCACCCTAGTCCTCAGCATTCGCTCCTCCTGGAATCCAACAAGTGCTTTAAGTGCGGAAAGCACGTGGCTTCTTATTCCTAACTTGTCATCTGGGGACTGAGCAACCCAGCCTCATGCTGAGGAAGACGGGATTTACAGGAGAGGGGCAGATCATGGAGAACTCTGGTAGGATTTCCTGGGTTTGACTAACACAGCCATCAGTCCATCAACTGTGAATATTTACTGAGCGCTTTGAATGTGCCAGGAGCTGTGCTAAGAAGATAACGGTGACGAGGGACAGAGGGAGCACCTCTGTTCCCACTGTTTCGTGTCTTCTGCACTCCTGGCCTCTTGCTCTCCACTGTGAACACGAACACCTCCTTTCAGGCAAGAGAAGAAACTGATCTGATGGGTGAGTTTGGAAGGCATGCTTGACCTGGCCCCTTCCTCTCCCCTCTTCTGGAATTACCTGCGGAGAGCCTGCCCATCCCCGCAGGGAGGCCAGTGGCTGTCCAGGGATGCCTGTCCCTCCAGAAGTTTGTCTGATTCTTGTGTTGCAGGTTAGCAGGCTGCCTGTCCAAGTCTATCACCTCCAACTTGGACCAGAAGCAGGCAGGAGTGGCACTGACGGGGTTCCTGCCAACCTCCATCAATGAAAAAGGTAAGTGATGTCCCTGCCCTCCTGGAGATTATATTCTAGTAGGGAGAGGTAGCCTGCGAATAAGTGAGGATTGTTATTTTCTCAAACATGAGGAGCACACTCCCACGTGCAGTTTTCCCTGCCTAGAGTTCTCCCTTCTAAACGTCCAAAGGTCTACATGCTCACTTCCCTCAGTCCCTGCTCAAACGTCACCTCATTGGCAGGGCCCTTCCTGACCACCTATACCAAACAGCCATCTGCCCACCCCCGACACGTACACTCCCCATGCCCTTTACCTTCTCTAAACTTCTCACTGACTGGCTCTGTATGTACTTGATTTTTTGTTTCAAGTCTCTCTCCCACACCTCCCCCACAACCCCAGAATGTAAGCTCCACCAGGGCAGAAACTCTGTTCCGTTCCCACTGGTCACAGGCACAGGATAAGCGCTCAGCATCTGTTGAGTGAATGAACAAATGAGGATGTGCTACAAAGCAGGTGACGGGAAAGATAATGAGGGCTCAGGTGAGGCTGCGTTAGAAAAGGGGTTTTGGGAAGGCCTTCCTGGGCGGCTACCATCTGAGTGATGACACAGTGACAGAACAGGAGAAACACCACAAAGCAGCAGTACTGTGAGCAATACTGGTGAGCCCCGCCAGGCCTCTGCAGGGAGCTGGCCACCCCACAGAGAAAGGAGCGGATGACCATGGGTCCTGTCGGTGCTGAGTGATGCCAGGAGCTCTGGGGCCTGCTCACCATGGTGATCTCCCCAGAAGTCAGCAATAGTGGGACCGTGCTAGGAGACTGCCCCCGTAGCAAGAGACAAAGCAGTACTGGGCTAAGTGCTCTACAGAATGGCAGCATCTCATCCTCACTGCTACATGGGAGGTGGGTGTGTGAGCCTCACTTACAGAGGAAGCTTCGGGGGATTACCCACCGTCACCCAGCTAGTAACTGGCCAGCTGGGGCTGGAACTCAGAGCTCACTCCCTCAGGACCATCTCCTGTCCAACCTGCTGAGTTTTACAGCAAGATAAGCTGTATGTAAATGTGACACTAAGCGATGTGGGTTCCTGGATGGCAGGGGCTGTGCCTGACCCATGTCTGTGTCCCCATAGCTGTGAACCCAGGGTCCCACGGATAACACGTGCTTGGTGATGCCCAAGGTGGGCTCCTGAGGGGTGGGACAGGGATGGCTGGTTGTCTACCCTGAAACCTACTCTCCTCTCCTTCCTATTAACTGGACCCCTATTTTTAACTGAGCACTCTTTGATTCTCCCTCCATCCTGCTACCACAATACAGATGTGATGGCTAAAGCGGCAATAGCCATCCTGGCCCAAAAGGACAAGGACCACTCCCCAGTGACAGTGAAACAGGAAGCTGCAAGGAGCCTAGGACACTGATGACTTCACGAAGCCCCCACGCCACCGGGAATGGCTAGCTCTGAACTTCCATTCAGATGAGAAATAAGGCTCAATCTTGCTGAAGCCGGAACAATTTGGGGTTTCTGGCATATTCTATCAAACTCAATATGGCAAGGAAGGCTTATGAGAAAGGTAAGTCTTGACCTAAGTTTTAGAAGAGCAGGATTCCTCCTGACAAACAGAATGAGGCAACAGATGGCTCAGAAGCAGAGTGAGCAAAACCCCACGTGAAGGGACAGCTTTTCCCCCAGCCTAGGGAGGAAAGGCTGGGCAAGGAAGCCGAAGTCAGCTGCAGTAGGTCTAGAATTTGGAGAAGCCGGAGATGACAGTGCGCCAGGAATCAGGAGGTTCTGAGGGGAAGTCACACCATAAAAGCATTTTCACAAGATGAATGTAGCAGTCTTTCCCAGGCCAGCAGAACTAGGACAGCCTGGATGACAGAGAGCTGTTCAGCCAAATGTTTCCTGAATGCCTATGTGCCAGGCGTCGTAGGGAACATACCTGACCTGGGTAAGAAAGCTGGACAGGACGGCCCAGGCGCTCCTCCATCCCTTACAGCAGTGACTCCCGTGCCTGCCTCTGCAGCTCTATACAAACTCGGATTCCCAGGCCCCACCCAGGAGATTCTGACCCACAGGCTGGGACAGGGCCCAGGATTCTGAACCTTTCTTTTTCTTATTTATTTTGAGAGAAAGAGAGAGAGACCACGAGTGGGGAGGGGCAGAGAGAGAGAGAGGGAAAGAGAGAGAGTCCTAAGCATGCTCCATGCCCAACGCAGGGTTCAAACTCACAAACTGTGAGATCATGACCTGAGCAGAAATTAAGAGTCAAGACACTTAACCAACGGAGCCACCCAGGCGCTCCCAGGATCCTGAATTTTTAATAAGCATGCCCAGGTTGACTGTGATGCAGTCAGTCCATGGAGCTGTTACACAGGCCAGAAGCAGCAGCTAACCTGACCTTGGAACACAGTGGGTTTGGATGCTTATTAAATACGTGAACAGATGACGGACTTCCATACTGTTAGGGGACAAACTAGATTTAGAAAGACTTTCAGTAATAATCGAAACAAGGGGACAGCTGGGTGGCTCAGTTTAGCATCTGACTCTTGACTTTGGCTCAGGTCATGATCCCAGGATCATGGAATTGAGCCCCGCATCAGGCTCCACACTGAGAGTAAAGCCTGCTTAAAATTCTCTCTCTCTCTCTCTCTCTCTCTCTCTCTCTACCCCCTGCCCCTCTCCCCAACTTGTGCTCTCTCTAAAATAAAATAATAATCATCAACACAAGATTTTTCTGGTTAAGTGAATGGTTTTTTAGCTAATATTTAATTAACCAAAATATAAGGCCACTAATAATGTCCTGTGATCTATTTCTGCAACCATCTCAGCTAAAAGGTATTTCTGTTTCACTTGAAAATGGCCTTAGAAGAGACCTCCGGGTGTGAGAACATTTCCATGCTGGCTCACTGTAGCTCTGCTCTGCATCTTACAGACGTGGTGGAGTCCAAGAGCCCACCCTGAGGGTGGAGGCTGTCTCCAGATAGTTGGGTAGGCAAGGAGCTGCCTTCCTGTCCCCAAGATGTTCTAACATACTTCAAGGCAACTCTCTCTGGGAGTGAACTGTCCTTATCACCTTACCTGCTAGAAGATAAAGTGCTACTTAAAGAGGAAACATGGCACAAAGCGAGAGACAGTGGCCCAGGACATGGGTCTAGTCCTAGCCAGGTCAGTAACCCCCCAAGTGGCCTTGGGCAAGTCTCCTCACCCATTACGTTATATGCTCTTAAAGGTCCCAGGCCTGATGCAGCCAGGGTGAGAATTTCTAGTTTCCTTCTTCTTAATTAATACCAAAAGGACAATTCTCAGTATAAAATGCACTCCCAGAGGCACCTAGGTAGCTCAATCGGTTGGGTGTCTGATTATTGATTCCGGCTCCAGTCATGATCCCACAGTTTGTGAGACTGAGCCCCAAGTTGGGCTCTGTGCTGACAGTGTGGGGCCCGCTTGGGATTCTCTGTCTCCCTCACTTTCTGTTCCTCCCATGCACACACGCATGTGTGCACACTCACTCTCTCTCTTTCTCTCTCTCTCTCTCTAATATAAATGTTTTTTTAAAAGAGCACTCCAGGGCGCCTGGGTGGCTCAGTCAGTTAAGCGTATGACTTTGGCTCAGGTCATGATCTCATGGTTCACAAGTTCGAGCCCCACATCGGGCTCTTTGTCAGCACAGAGCCTGCTTTGGATCCTCTGCCTCCCTCTCTCTTCCCCTCCACTGCTTGCTCTTTTGCTCTCACTCTCAAAACAATAAATAAAGGGGTGCCTGGGTGGCTTGGTCGGTTGAGCGTCCGACTTCGGCTCAGGTCATGATCTCAAGGTCTGTGAGTTCGAGCCCCGCGTCGGGCTCTGTGCTGATAGCTCGGAGCCTGGAGCCTGCTTCGGATTCTGTGCCTCCCTCTCTCTCTGCTCCTCCCCTGTTCATGCTCTGTCTCTCTCTGTCTCAAAAATAAATAAACGTTAAAAAAAAAAATTATAAAAAAATAAATAAATAAATAAAAATTAAAAAAAAAAACCTGCACTCCCATATGTAAGGCATGATGTTCAGTGCTGGGGATACAACACTTAAGTCAGCGTCCATGCCCTTTGTCTACTTTGTCTTGAAAGGCAGACAAATAATTCATTCAATAATTATATAATTACAACAATGATAAATGTTACCAAGTAAAAGTACTTGGTGCTATGAGAGTGTGTAACGGGTGCTCAGGAAGGTTTACCAAGGAAATAACATTTACACTGAGACCTGAAAGCAGGATTTAGGGATAGGGGTCAGGGTGGGGGTGGGGGCAGGGGTACTCCAGGCAGAGGGAAAAGCCTATGTGAAATGATGCCAGAAGAAGCATTCCTTTCAGGAATATTCCAAACCTGAGGAAGAACTAAGATGCCCAATAAAATGAAGCAAACCTTTTAGGACCATACATTTAAAGAAAAAAAGAGCACCGTTTATCACAAACAGAAAACAGACTCATAAAATGTGAACTCAAAAGTAACAGGAACAATTTTACGCTGACACTGATAAACTCTTATCTGACCACAGCCATCTGGCTACAAAAGCCCCCCCGACCCTCATTTGTGATGCCTCAACACAGGTGGGATCAATTCCCTCAGGTCATCCGCAGCTGCTTCCAGGCCTTGGTGACCTGTGGCTGTCAGAACTGAGCACAGCAGAGGGAGGGAGAATGAAACGCAGACACCACGATGGGAGCCTGGCCCTAAAGCCAGTATTTCTGGCGCTGAGTATGCACCAGGCATCATGCACGGGGATGGGAGATAAGACCTGATACATTCATAGCACCAGGGTATGCGAGGAAGACGTGCCTTGCAGATGGGGGTTCCCCGGAAGGCTCCAAAGAGGGAATGACATCTGAAGATGGCCAAACAGTGTGAACTACCTCTGTGCACCCAAACGCACCTCTGTGCACAGACCGCAGCACAACATAGCAAAGGCCTGGAAGCTGGAAAGTCCTGAGTGCACAAGAAGCTGTGGCTGGAGCTCGAGATAAGGGGACAGGTAAAGATGACAATGCTGGCCTTCAGGGTGGGGTTTGGAGACACGGTCAAATCCCAGCTCTGCCCAGAACAGCCCTTTGATCACAGGCTTTTGGCTTTCTCCCTTGAACCAACACAGAGTTTCTCAAGCATTAAAGTCCTAGGGATCACGTGGGACAAGTTGCCAGGTGTCACCCTGAGATCCCAATTAGGTAAACCGGGATGGGCCCCAGAGTGAAAAACCCAGATCAGACAGTAGGTCCCAAGGACCTGAATTCTTGGCCTCCTACAGCATGAAGTCCATGGCCCAAGTGCCCTTCCCTGATTATGGTGAGCTCCAGACAGGCTCATTTGTTCTGGGCAGGACATAGACCTTGTATGCTATGGGGGGGGGGGGGGGGGGGGGGAAGCAGGAACAAAAAGCTGTGGAGGGCTGGGCACAGATTGTCCCCAAGTCTAGGGACATTCCCGGGGGGGGGGGGGGGGGTGAAAGCTAAGTAAAGAGTGGCCAAGGGTCCAGGAGGAAAGGAAGGACATCCTGGGCAGAGAGCTTGTGTAAAGGCACATTCAGCACAGTCAAGATCTAAGGTGCACACAGGAGGACAAGAAGCCAGGTTGGAGAGGAAGGCTAGGCCCACAACACAGCCCTCCTAGAAGCTGGGGCTTGATTCTGCAGGTTAAGAGAGCTACCAAAGACCCCGGAACCCTACAGGATCCTGGCAGCAGCTCCCCTTGTCGCTCACTGGGCACAAACACATGGAACATTATTACTCTTGCCTCACTGCTCCTTCTCCCACCATCAGACTTCATCCTTTAGGATCACCTACTAGTCCTACCCAAAAATCAGAATTTGGATCCCCTCTGTGCAACCATTAGGTCAAAATGAGGCTAGCAATGTGACTGAAGTAATTAACACTAAGTCAGGAACAGTATCTCTGACAAGCAGAGCCAGGAGATCAAGGGAGATGATGCGGAGATGTGGGAGCTGCCACAGAGGCAGTTTGGTCCCGCCTGGGACAAGGTGGCCAGCTCTGTTGTGCTCTCCCCAGATCATACATATCTGTACCTTTTAGGGCTTTCTCTTCCTCCCTGAGAGGAACTGGTGGCTTCTCTAAATGGGTTTGTGACCCTCGAGAGTAGGGAAGAAGACAGAGAGGGGATGAGGTAGTTCACACTGTTTGGGTTTGGGCTTAGACAGTTCTGACCGAAACACCATAAGAGCTGTGAGAATGTCACTGCGATTTCAGCAATTCAAGCGACCTAAGACTGTCCAGCAGACTCTGCACAGAATGACTACTGGTGCCTTCAAATGACCTGGTCCAACCTAAAAAGTCAAAGACTGAGTAGAATAAAAAGAAGTGCAGACAGTGAAGACAGTGCTGAATCCTGCAAGGCTACCAGAGAGGGGGGAGAGCCAATTCTAGAGGGAACAGGGACTTAATGGGGGGAGACCGGGTCAGGGGTAGTCGGTTGACACCCGGGCTCCACGGCTCCACTCCAGCACCAGCCGAGTGCACCGGACTCCCGGACACGCCCCCCGGACGTCGCCCCCGGCGTACCGCAAACACCCATTTCGGGCAAAGCGAGAAGAATGGCGGGGGGAGGGGGCGGTGGTGGGCATCCACCCGGAGCCCTCAGCCGCGGCCCCGCTCACCTTGCACTTGAAGCCGGCGGCGGGCGGCAGCAGCTCTCGAAGCAGGGCCTTGGCCACCTCGCGGCTGGCCTCCTCGCTCACGAAGTGCAGGTTAAGCACCTCGTGCGCCTCGAACTTAGCGAGGCGCAGCAGGGAGCGGAGCGCGACGCGGGCCTTGGCCTGCAGCGCGGCATTGTGTTCCGCCTTGGTGAACATCATCAGCAGGTGATAGTCCACCGGTCCGGCCACGCCGCCCTCCAGGCTCTTGGCCTTGGCGCCCGGGGCCGGCGCCACGGAGCCCCGCGCCACCTCCGGCGCGGGCGGCGTGGGCGCGGCAGGGGCCCCGGCGCGGGCCTCCTTCAGCCTCTTGGTGGCGCTGGAGAAGGTCTCCCGGCCCGAGCCGAGGTAGTAGAAGGCACAGACGGCCAGTGCTGCGGCCAGCAGAAGCGCGCAGTAGTGGGAGCGCACAGCGCCCAGGCGCGCCATGGCCCGAGCGCATGGGGGCCCGCCTCGCCGACCCATGCGCCACGGGCCGGCGGACCGAGCAGCCGGGGAGGGAGAGCCGAGACCAGCACCCTGGCAGCCACTTAGTAGCCTAGGCGGCGGACAGCGGCCATAACGGGGGCGGTGCCGCGCTGCCCGGAGCCAATCCTCGGGCGCTGATGCGCGGAGAGGCGGAGCCAGGGCCGCCGGGCAGCCGCTGGGTCCTAGATTTAGAGGGATTCGAGCTGGGAAGGACCGAGCAGGCGGGTAAGTATTCAGACTTGGAGAAAGCCAAGGTCTGTTAAAACTGGCCGTCCTAAATATCTAGCCCCAGACGCTAGATATCGAAGCTGAGCCTTGAAAGGCATAGAGGCGCCCCAACGCAGGTCCTTCGGTTAGCAAAACCACAAAACTGGACGCAGAAAGAGAACATTTTATCTCTATACCTTTCTGCCCCGAATGTTTGCAGGCTTTGAACCCTCTCCCCGACTCCCTCCCTTCACACCTGGGAGAATGGCTGGGGCTAGGGAATTTAAACTCGCCAGCTCCTTCCTCATTCACAGTAAATAAGGAATTTCCTTGGGGTGGAAATGGCCTGCCCAGGGCACGGGCACCTGAGGCCAAACGAAGGCTATGTGAAGGATGTGGCCAGCAGGGGGACCCCGCTGCCCACGACTTCGGGAGAGACTCCTGAGCTCCAGGCGAGTAACGCCAGAGATGAAGTCTTTTTTTTTTTTTTTTTTTTAACAGACAAACACTTGAAACGAGCCTTAAGATGTACCAGGTAGTCTTTCAAAATTTTAACTGAGGCATACTGAGGTAACTTGCCCAAGGTCACAGAGTGGCGGTTTTGACCTTAGATAGTTGGACACTGACAACTACCCCATAAAAAACTCATTAACTTCAGTCTTCTAAGGACTGACGATAATACCATAGCATTTAAACATGTACAAATGATCTGCATGCTTGATAGACGTGGAAGCGAATGCACATGTACTGGAGAATTATCACTCAGCAGTTTATTGTGCCATGCCGTTATTGGTCAAAGCATGGTACCCAGAACCACAACTGATCTCATTTTTAACTCTTGTTCGTTTCAATCGGGATAACACTTTTCTGAAAAAATAACTGGAGCTCTGAAGCAAGGTTAGCAACAAATTCAATACATACTAGTCATCTTGTGTGTTGAGCGGAGCCCTGATACCTGAATTAACTCACTTGCATGATAGGCTCTTACTTGAATTCATTTAATCTACACAACCCTAAGAAGAGGTATTATTTGCACTTTACAACTGAGGAAATTGAGATTCAGAGCAGTATATTACCCAAAGCTCATTGGCTAGTAAGCAATGGAATCGGACCTCAACCCAAGTCTTAACTGCTTCTCATGCCCAGGTTTTCAGCCAAGATTAGCACTGAAAGCAATAATTCGAGCTCTGAATTGTGTGTATTTTACCACAGCTTTTAGCAGACACTGTGGTTACAAGAGCAAGCTCTCCAAGTTAAGAGAGCTGGAAGTCCAGCTCTAGCAATGCAAATTATTAGACGTCAGGCAAATTACGTAATCTGAGCTGCAGTTACACCCATTCGTAAAACAGGGCTAATATGAGCACCTACGCCGCCTAGGGTTATGAGAGAAAATACACAAGAAGTAGTTAAAACTGTGCCTGACACTTAGCAAACAATATAAACTATGCTAGAAACACCAAACTCTACAAGAAGTCTAAATATCCAACAAGTGCCAAAATACAATTCAGTGACCATAGCTTTACTAGGGTAATTACAAATACCAAACCATAAATCTCCATTAAGACTTTAGTATATGCTCCACAGAACCCCCACAGCAGTGTGCTACAGCTATATTATTACGTCATAACTGTTGTTCATTAATAAGAGAAAAATAATTCCTCTTGGTGCCTTTTAGCCCCCCCTCCCCCACCTACACCATCAATAACACGGCTTTTCCTTCCACCACCTAGTCTAGAATTTATTCAACAAATATTTTATTTTTCAGACCTTTATAAGATCACTACTCCCGGAATTCATGGATAAGAAATGAATAACAAGACAGTTTAAATTTTACATACAAATTCTGTAAACACAGGAAAATACTCGAGACTAGTCTCACCTCCATGTTGTAGCTTCTTCATTCCAATTATTTAACCATAAAAAAAATTAACATTGCAGCTTCCTGAAATATATTGCTGACTGGAAACTAAATTGGTTGAATGAAGGTAGACAGTCGTTTATTCAAGAGGTAACAAGTGACGACTACATGTCAAGCACAGTAGCATCTGAGAATACAGCAGTGAAAAGAAACAGAAGTCTCTGCCCTCACAGAGCTTATATTCTAGCAGGGGAAAACAGAGAGATTAGAAACGTGTAGTGTGTCAGATGGTGACATGGACTGTTTTCTAAGCCCATAGCTGGGTATATAATGACATGGCTATATACACAAAGTACTTTGGTAACCACAGGAACTCTTCAGTTCTAACTGTAACTTCGGTCAAGTTCTCAGACTTCTCACCAGAGATTAGAATTGTTTTTTTCATCTGTAATGTTGGATTATCATATTTTTTTCATACTGACTAGTACCCAAAATTGTCAAGGATACAGAGAAACAGACATTGTCCTCTACAGCAGATGGAGGGAGGGGACTTTTCTGGAGGGCACTCTGGCAATGCTAAAATCGTTCTGGCCTCTAAGAAGACTCTCAGTTCTCTCCTACCCAGATGAGTGTTTCTCTTAGAGACAGTGGTTCTTGATTTGGTGTGGCACTGGAAGCACCCAAGAAACTTAGTAAAAACACAAAGGTTCAGGACCTATGTATTTTCAATGAGCCCAGGCCTCGATAGTGAATCTTTTACAGACCAAAGTTTGGAAAGCACTGCATTAGATCTTCACCCAGCCAAACTCTCTTTCTGCATACAATCTTGACTTACATGTCACTGCCTTGATGAGTGGTCTCTGAACACCAACCCATCCAGTGTCCAGGTGAGGCACTATCATCCAACAATCCCATGAAAGCCACCTATAAACTATTCGGTCCCATCTTCCTCCACTGCAGGTGGAGAAAGGCAAGATCCCAAGAAGACAAGATCCCAAGAAAATAGGAAGTACATCTTTTTTTTTTTTTCACCATAATATCCCCAATACCTAACACAGTGCCTGACTCATTGATTACTGACTCAAAAATATACCCACCCATTGTGAGTCAGCCAACTCCAGCCAACTTCTAGGAATCTGTCCTGAGGAAATAACTAAGAATGTATGCAAAAAGCCATAAGGATAAGCAGAGCTAGATTTATGATGGCAAGAAATTAGAATCAAATGTTCATCAGTGAAGCGGTTAAACAAAAATGATGCTGTCATTAAAAGTGATGTATTCACAAACTGCAAATAGAAATGTTTAATAATAAATGGAAGAAAAATTTGTAGATTTAGAGACTCGAGACATACTAGCCAACTGCAATGAATGGAACTTCTATGAGTTGTGATTTGAAGAGTCTACTTTTAAAAAGTGTATTTGATACATTTGGGATAATATGAGTACTGACTGTAGTTTTATAGTTAAAGAAGTGTGATATTGTGATTGCCTTTTTCTCTTTTAGAGATACATACTGAATGACTTGTTAGTGAAATGTGTGAGGCTTGATTCAAAATAAAATCTGGGGAAGAGAAAAAATGGGTGAGAGTATTAATAAAACAATGTTAGCCCTGAGTTACTAGCTATTATAATTATTCTATGTTGTGTATGTTTGAAATTTTCCATTCTAAAAAAATGTTTTAATCCTTCCCAAAGTGATATAGAACATTTGAGGATTTAGAAATCTGCTCCCCATTTATTAAGTGAAAGAAGCAGGTAACAAAATAGTATGATCCCGTTGTATATCAACATAAATACACACACCCAAAGTTCTGAAAAGATAAATACCGAGGAAGGAACAGCTTCCCCCTAAGGACTATTCAACAGAACTTCCTACAATGATGGGCATGTTTTATAATCTGTCCTTTTCAAAACAGTAGTCACTAGGCATACAGCTGAGCTCTTAAAATGTAGCAGTGCCACAGATGAACTGAACTCTTAATTTTGTCTAATTAATTTCAGTAGCCACATGTGGCTAGTAGAGACCATATTGGAGAGCACAGGCAGATGATGGAATTATGGAGGATTATCTTTTTTACTTATTATTAAACATTTGTCTACAATGAAAAAGCATTGTTTTTGCAATAGGAAAAAGTAGGTTGCTTATTTTCATTTAAAAATTTTATTGACTATAGGTGCGGGTTCTCTTCTTCACAGAACTATTCTGAAAGTGAAATCAAGTGGAATAAAGCCAAGTCACATTGAAATGTTTTATGTGTCTGCTTTTAATTAACTTAAGGCAATAGTAGGCAATTCACTTCCAGGTCTATTCTTTCAACCCTCCCTTCCTTCTATGTCAATTCATATAAAAACATGCTTTTGTTTACTAAAAGGATGAGTACAAATGTGTTGCCTAGACTGGGAACTTCAATGGATGTCAATCATAATGGAAAATAATTAGAATTAGGGCTCCCCTACACACACACACACACACACACACACACACACACACACACACACACACACACACACAAGCCTTTGTCATTTTTAGCCGTGAATTGAGAGCATACAGCTCTGTGAACAGGAAGAAAATATTTGAAAGATCAAAATGGGGACACCTAGGTGGCTCAGTCAGTTAAGCCTCTGACTCTTGATTTCAGCTCAAGTCAATGCTCTCAAGATTCCCTCTCTCCCTTTCCCACTGCCCTTCCCCTGCTCTCATGCACTGTGAAATAAATAAATAAGCAAACAAACAAACAAAACGGATTTCCTGATTGAAGCAATCAGCAAATAGAATCAACTGGATCAATCTGACAAAGTTGGAAAGGAATAGAAGACTTTAAACATGCCAGTTGGTGGGGCACCTGGATGGCTCAGTCAGTTGGGCATCCGACTTTGGCTCAGGTCATGATCTCACAGTTCGTGGGTTTGAGCCCCGCATCAGGCTCTGTGCTGACAGCTCAGAGCCTGGAGCCTGCTTCAGATTCTGTGTTTCTTTCTCTCTCTCTCTCAAAAATAAGAATAAACATTAAAAAGTGGCTTTAAAAAACAAATAAACGTGACAGTTGTTAACAGATATGTCTGCAGTTGTAGTTCATAATAAAGTTCAAGTCTGAACATAAAAGAACTATGCCAGAGGTGAGATTTTTATTGACTTATTATCATAATTCTTCAGCATACAAAGTATTTAATCAAGTATAATATTTACAATTCTTACATAATGTACATTTTAGAATAACTATAAAGATAATGTACTTTTGTTCCATTTACAATGACAAACTACAGTAAAACTACATTCATGAATTAGATACAAATCCTCTACATACTAATAAAAAGTAAATGGAGTGTTGGTTATACATTCTTTAAAATATTCCTTTTCACAGGTAGCAAGAAATATTACATGTAATAAGTCTTTATGACTGGAATGATCCAGAAATATCACAAAGCACAAGTAAACACATATAGAAAGGTAGCTCATCATTTCCAAAAGTTAACCTTTAGGCCTTTGTGTAAAATAAATGTTGCCAGCAATATTTATAATGTAGCAAGCTTTCCCTGTTTAAAATTAACACCCAAGGCAGGGGGTTGTTGAGGAAAAATAAGAAAATCTAGAACACAAGTCAGTGAAAAGACCGATGCAGAGAAAAGTTTATTTAATCAAACCTTGCTTCCTTCTCCTTATTTAAGTGGATAAACGTATGTAAATGGAAAAAGATGTCCACAGAATCGTATTTATAGATGTTAGGATTCAGCCAAACTGAATCCAAGCCCTAGGTTACCTTTCATTTGGAAACATCAAGACTTTGGTAAGTATACGATGATTTAAAATGACCTTACCATGTTTTGCTTTTATTAATGTTTGTCATTACAAAAATGTAATATTTCCTATAATTTAATGGCTTCAAATCCTAATCTATTCCTTCAAGATAATTTTATATCCAGGTTCTTCAGAATATTTGCAGTCTTTGTTATCAAAACACAAGGAAAGCTGGCAGGCATTATCAGATTTTGCAGCTTTATAATGATTTCAATTTATTTCATGATACAAGTAAAGTGCCTCTGACTAGTAGTCAGACAGGGGTTCTGGTGTCAGCCGTGCCACCGATGAGAAAATCAATGGCTCCCCTCTGTAAAACAAGAGGAGCAGCCCAGGATCAAAGAAGAGAAACGACGGCATTCTTCAGAAGTCCTAGTGTAAGAATCGGGTGAGACAGAGTAGTATCAAAGTACACTGCGAGCAGAAGAGAAGACAAAGGGATGCTGTGATAGTTTTACCATGTTTCATCCACTCATTTTATTTGTGAGAAGCTCTGAATCCAAAAAAGGAGAGTAACTACTAGTCAGTGCTCTTTGCACTGTATCATGCAGGTCTGAAGTCATTCTGGACATAATAATTCTATAAAAATATATCCTTTTTCCTGCTCCTGTCCATGGTCAAAAGTGCTATCAAACAGAAAAGTTAATATGGCAATATAAGAGTGGTATGGGAATCTCTTATTATCCAAAATGGGTAGTAAATTTAGTCTTAAATACAATTTGGTTTATTGTCATGTCTATACCTTACACGTGTAGAATTATATTTTTAAAATACTGCTTAACACATCACAAACTGAAGTTGTCCAGCCTGCGAAGGTATAATTTTTTTTTTTCCAAAATGCACTCATGAAGAACCAAAGTACATATTCCAAATTAAATTATGTTTTGGAAAGTAAACATCAAAGTTCATTAAAATCAATAGTGAAGAGCAGTATAAATTAGGCAAACACTGTAATGTAGTGAATCCCTGGAAATTTCTGTATTTCTAAGGATTGTAACAAAGGTAATTTTTAAATACCTTAGAAATCTTAAACATATAGGTGTTACAAGGAAACACTGCAAATAACTACTCAATTACTTTAGTCTAGTTCTAGCGTGTGAGACTGCATTCTATGAGCTCTTTGTAGTTAGTACTGCTATTGTTATTTTGATGTTAATCTAGCTTTTAAGTTAGTGCACTAATGATAATGAACTAATAGAATACTGACTAGGAATCAGAAACTAACATAAGCAGATCAGTTAGGGAAAGAAAACAAAGGGCAAGCACATTGACTTATGAAGCCCAAAAGTATGATTAACATTGTTTACACTATAATTTCTCATAATGCACTGAATAATTCACAGCATAATAAAACTCAGATTTGTTATATACTATATAAGAGCTATTAGTTGACACAGCTAAATTCACCTTGGTAAGAGCCAATCTACTTTGTGACTATGTAACACTAGTAATTGACTTTAAAGCCTTGCTATATCTACTGCATCATTTCTGCCAAATTTCATCCAAACTGAGTCTTGGCATGTTCAAGAAATCAAGCCACAGGAATGTATTTTCGTATTGCCAGGCTCAGTATACTGTTAAAAGATTTAGCTTTCTCTGAAGATATTCAGAACCACGATCATCTTTAAAGTGAGTACCCTTCAAATACATCTCTAACCACTAAATTTAGGTAGACACTAATTACTACCACATTAACAACTCATGATTCAAGCCACAGGAGTTAAGAGTGTCATAAGGAACTGCCGTCACAAGGAGAGATCCCAGAGGTGATCTGAAGCACCCAACGGCTGGATCCAAAAGCCAAACTGTCCAGGCTTCCCAGATAAAGGTTAGGAGCTTCAGAAGTGAAGCCCTACGATTAAACAGGAAGTCTATATTCTAATTCTACCAGGCTTAGGAATAATTTCACATATTATTACTTATTATTCAGGAATAGGCACTACAAAGGAAAGGTGAGGCTCTCTTTTTCTTTTGGTTTGTTTTAAACATATTTCCTTATCCTTGAACTTTTTGGACAATTTCAAAGTACACTCTAATAAAAAGGTTTACAAACCAGACTTTTGCAAAGCCAGATGACCTGTGACTATGAGGTGAAACAGGGAAGATTTCATAATGTTCCTGTTATTGTTGCAATTAAAATACAGGCTGTGGAAGTTAGTATTTTCTTAGAAATATTTCATAAATATATTTTATCCTTATCTAATACACTGTGATTATTACTAAATAAGCATTATATGCACACAATTTGGAAACAAATATGGAAACTTTTCTGTGACATGAATTTACTTCAGTGTAATTCCTATTTAAACAAATCCTCATTTGACATTCAATCAACTTATAAAACTCTAGTTATTGGGGGGAAGAATGTTAGAAAACTTATTATCTGCCAAATTAAATGTAATCTTTCTACTTGTTTGATAACCCAAATTTTTAAAATTCTTATTTAGAATTTGGGTATCAATAATATTACTTACATGTAACTTGTAAAAGATTAAATTTAACTGTTGACAATTATTAGAAACCATAAAGCAAATTACTTATTTTATACTCCTGACAAGATATGTTAATCAAAGATGGAATCAGACGAATTTATAGCATTCACATGATAAATTAGTAGATCTGTAAGGTTTCGGAATTCAAGGGTCTCTGTTTCATGTAAGCCAACCACTATATCTATATATAGATGGTATTAATTTAAAATCATATACACTGTGTATAAAAGTACACAGGATAGATGTTGAAAAAAATTAAAAACTATCATTATATAGTTCAGTATAACCTAAGAAAAACATGAGTTTTTTCTTTTTCAGAGATTTTTCTTTCACTCAGTGCAACAGCAAAAATCTATCTTGAAAAGGACAAATTTCAAATATAAAAATGTTCTACATTATTTTATAAATCAACTTTTCCCTTAAAAATTACAATTTGATGAAAGCATAATTTTGCAACATTCAAGTAACCTTTGAAACATAGTTTTATTACATCAATAAATTTGTCAAGGTTTTAGGAAATCAACCGAACAATGAAGGACTACAATTTCTTTAAGTAAGAATTCTTTTGGTGATTTAAAAAAAAAAAAAAAATGTTAAGGGTTCTTTTCCTTCAAAAAATGGAGTAACTCTAAAGGACTTGAGTTCTGTCTACTTTGTACAGCCATTACATGTAGGTTAAAGTACACAACAATAACCAGACGTCTAAGGAGTATCACTACATTAATGAGCAAACGGGGGAAACATATTCTCTAGTTCTGATAATGAAATTACGTATTGTGAGTATGACAGCTAGGCTACCAAAACCACACATGAACCACCAAAAATCATCAGGGAAGCTAAAGACAAGACATATTCTTCAGGCAGGCAGGACAGTTGGCTCCCACTTGATGCAGACATGCTTGACTGAATGATCCTGGGCACGATGCATGGAAAACAAAAACCAATGCTACCAACCATTGGAAAAAACAGAAATTTTGTCTAACCTTAGCATCTTGTAACCTAGAGATGGCCTAGGTCTAGATTTAACTTTATCTATAAAAAAATAGCCTTTTAAACAGGCTTTTTTTTTTTTTTAAATAAAAGCGGTCCTTAGGTTCTTCTCCCAACTACTAGAACTCTATGTTTTCATTTATAAAAATATCAATGAATGGGTACCTTTTTTCCAAACCACTCAATACCTACTAAAATTAAGTAGATTTAAGGCAGTAAAAATTTGTGAGTTTTCAGACGTACACATTAGTACATTAGGGGATCATTCAATTTAATCTTTTCCCCTTCTTTAAAAAAAACTCAGAATTTCTGTGAATCTTGTTGGAAACGGTTTAGTTTCTCTGGATTATTGGATGCCATTTGGGAAAAATCACGAAAAATATCCTGGTAGGTTTCATCACCTGCATGAAAGTAAAATAAAGACACTTTTAAAATTTATACAGTGAAAGTGTTAATAGACAACATTCATTTTATGGCTAGTAACTATATTATAATTAACCATACTCAAATTTTACTCAGATGAGCATATTGGGGAGAAAAAAAGACCCACTAAATATAAATGCTAGAAAAGCACATAGTGAAAGAAAAGAAACAGCTATACCTGAGAAAAGCACCTCAGAGGCAGCCACAGAGGAAAGCTCAGAGTTAGAAAAGAGCAAAGATGCAAGTGTTTTAGAGCAATATAAAGAAATACATTTATTTACATAGAAATAAAAGTCATTCTAAATGAGGTATAGTAAACAAGGCATTCTTTAAATAAATATTTCCCTTGATCAAGGCCAAAAGAAAAGACCAATAACAAATACTAATGCTTCTGATGGATGCAAGTTATTAATAAGACAAAACTGATAACCAGGTGAGCAAAAAAAAAAAAATCCTATTTTAATAATTATCTTTGAGCTAAAGGCATTTTAATTTAAATAGCATGTGAACAAGAAATTCTTTACTCAAACTTAACTAAAAGTAATACACCTAATCCACTGCTTACGGAGCTTATAGAATAATAAAGCCTAGAAAAGGACTGTAAGATCAGTTTCCTATTTTGTCAGAAGTGTTTTGCTTACTGTAGGTCATATGAGCAAGAATGCTATGACAAAGGGGAATAAACACCAAAGATGTCAGTTAAATTAGCATAAGGCATGTATGTACGTACATACAAATAGGCTCGGAGAGAAGTAGATTGTAGATACTGATACTATAGCCAACTGAATACTATTTTTCTTGCCATGACAAACTAGTTATATGCACACATAAAGATTAATTCCTCAGACCAAGGATTTGTATAAAGTAAAATCTCATTTTCAAGATCAATCTTTCATCATATATACTTCTGACAGACGTTAGGTTTACACAGAAGCTTAGCATAGCTCTGTTTTCAAGATTTAAACCGTCAAAAGTGTTTTAAATGATTATTGTTGCAGCATGGTTTTATAATTATTTCCCATAAGATATCTTGCATCCATCTTATTACAAACTCATTGCTACAATTGTTAATAGTGCAGTTGATTTTATCAGCCTTTAAAAAGCAAGATTTTTGAGGCAATAGGTGTCATACCAAAAGCTAGAGAAAAAAGGTGGGGGAGGGGGATAAAGATCTAGTATAAAGGTCTAACAGCATAATTCAAGATTTTCAATAAAAAAAGTTAATACTTTTAACCTTTAGTCACTTTTAACATTTAGTCTATGTAAAAAGCAAGTTATTAAAATCTCTATATAGTTTTCATTTAGTCCTGGAAATTTTCTCATGACCTGAATCAATCTACTTTAAAAAGAAAAAATACAGTAAGAAGAAAATCTTGATAGTTGGTTAAGAGTACCATCTAACTCATATTCTGTTATTGAAACAATAAAAATGAAATTTGATATACTGGAACAACTGTTAAGACAATCCAATTACACCCATGATTTTTTTAAAAGGTAAACTCCCATGTTAAAAGACAAACTACAAACCTATTCCCATTTTTAGCCATTCTAAAAGATATAAAATAAACTGAGAAGAGATCAACATTAAATATTAACAAACCATACAAAATATTTAAAAATTCGTATTCTTAGATGTTGAATTAAAATATTGAAAATATTTATTGTAAACATTATAAATATTTTTAAAATACTATTTAAACTTGAGAGTCTGGAATTTTACTTTCCAAGGAAGTGTAAAGTGCAGGTTATAATACAAAAATAACACACTGATCTTACCATTCAACACCAGAAGTAACTTAAAAGGCACACATTATACATTCAAGAAGAAATAGGAAGAAGGATCTAGCAGACGCTAATGCCAAATACTTTACAGATAGCACCAGATGAGCATTCTTAAGTATTACAACAGTACAATGGCAATATATGGCTTCTACTATTAGCAATGCATATTTTGTATAACAAACTGTAGGGTTTTTTCTTTTTTGTGGTTTTCCAGCTTTTGTTCTTAAATCGTCTAGTACCTATTACACAAGTACATTTTAGTAGAACCATTGTACCATGCAAAACAAATTATAAGATCTTTTATTCACTGAATTAAATGCTTCCTTGAAGGAAAGTGTTGGTGCTACACTAATCATTGGTTTCACGAATACATTTTAGAGCTAATACAAGACAAAAGGAAGTCTCACCTTCCACACACACAAAACTTTCTGTTAACATTCAGTTTCTAACAAAACATTAATTAATGGACTATCAATAAAATACCTTTCTTAGGCCTCAAAATATATTATCAAAAAACAAACATTACAATAACAATAGTGACTAAGATATTTAATATAGTTAACATAAATTGAGCTTCAATGTGATTCCTTGAAATTTAAATATAATTCTAATCATTTAGAATTATTCCCAAGGCAATATAACTTGTCTACACTAGCATACATAAACAATAACCCATAATTCGCTGCCCTGGAAAGCTCACGTAAGCACATTTAACAGTTTATTACAAACGATAAGCAACTAATCACCCAATATTTGTAATGCTAAGTTATATCCTCTAAATTACTTAATCATATTCTATTTCTCTTCAGAAAGTTAACTTTTCCATGTGCCCAGACAGTTCAGAATTTTTAAAATGTGGACTTCTGTATGTCCACTGATAGTTCAAAATAGTTTTTGATTTTTGGTATTCAGAATATCCATTGTAACGGCAATGATGATGATCCAAGACTTGTTGATTTTGCTCTCGAAATGCACTCCCCTCAAAGAGACAGCAGCATGTGAGACCCCACCTCTAGGTGATCAAGTATATGATCCCGCCCTTCCTGGGTTGATTACAGCTTCCTTTATACAAATAATTAGATCAGGGACCAACCTTTGCTAGCGACATACTTGCATAACCAGTAGTGGCTCACTAAAGTGGTGATTTTCAACTGGCTGAGAAACTCTGCCAACAATCAAGGGGAGTCATGGAACCAGAGACTGTGGGAACCACCAGAGAGGTTTCCAACGACTGAGGGCGGGGCGTGATATTTCACTCACTCACCCAGTCCTCTTAAGAGTTGTAGGAACTGATAAAGAGGGATAGATCTTCCCTTCAGGAAACGTGTGCTCTTATATCGCCTTGCAAAAAATAGAAAGTTTCAGGTCCTTAGGGTTGTATATAGAAGGTTCAGAAGTGTGGTTTCTTAGAAATAAATCCACGATTCCCAAAGATTATATCTGAGTCTTTTAAATAATAGGGCTCTTCATTATCAAAAGATTGAAAATACCTGCATTTTAAAATTACCCAAATTTCTGAGGTATTGCTAGGCAACAACAACAAAAGGATCTAGATAAGACAATCAACCAAAATCAATGAGAGAAAAATAACAGTGACAAGTGGAGGGGAAAGAAAGACCCTACTGCCTGAGCTAACATATCTGCTCTCCAAAGACTTGTGAAGGAAAAGAAAAGTAGCCAGGAGCAACTGCTGTGCCATTTCACCGCGTCACCTTAAGTATAAAGTTGCTCTGCTTTGCATGTGAGACCTTCTAAATGGGTTGAAAATCTATCATCAAGATCATCCCCAAATAGATCAAAATCCCATTTTATTCTTCTGATACACCATTTCCAGAATTCTGATCTATTTTTAATCTCTAAAATTTGAGAGTGGTGGAAAAGCCTGTTTTTTTTTTTTTGAGGCTTTTTTAATGTTTATTTATTTTTGAGAGAGAGATCACATGAGAATTGGGGGGCAGAGAGAGGGGGGACAGAGGATCCAAAGCGGGCTCTGCGCTGACAGCAGCGAGCCCGACATGGGGCTTGAACCCACAAACTGTGAGATGGTTACCTGAGCAGAAGTCAGACACTTAACCGACTGAGCCACCCAGGCACCCCAAAATGAGGCTTTTAAAACATTTTTCGGTCAAATAAATTGGAAAAATTCATTTTTCTACTGGGGAATGGAAGATGCATACCCATAAACTTATACATAAAACGGCAGTGAAAGAGACATTCGAATGCTCCTAAATGGTGGCAGAAGAAGCCCAAGCAATCTGGGTGGAACTAGAAGTCACAAGAACATAGAGGCCCTGTCCTTTCAAGTTTCCCAACTCCGAAGGAAAGTTGACCACTGACCTTATGACTAATCAGTTGGGTGTAACTTCATCAGCAAACTGCTCAAGGAAAGAACAGCTGACCAAACATTTAAGTTTCAAATGTCAGGAAAAAGAATTAACTTAAAATCTTGAAGTTCACTCTTACCTCACAAATATCAGGTCGTATCCTTTGAATAATTTTTATTTTTAAAGTGCTTAAACACAAAGGCCTTAAAAATGGCCTAGTAATACCCTCACTTAAGTATATCTGTTACAAAATTATAACTTATTTAAAATCTAACATTCAAGTTTAAAACAAATGGGTGAAATTCAGAATTAATGCTGAGACTTCACCCTTAATCAGCACTCTTACATCTTGGTGTATCATGAGTCAGTAGTATTGTCTGATCCATAGGATTAAAGTGGGACACCCTAGATTAGAAGTATCTAGCTGAAGTGTCTCTGTTCTCAAAGTTCTTACTTGTTCCCTATTAAACTAGACCAACAAGAAGTAGTAAATACAGTCCTCCGAGAAAAGAATGGCCCCATATTAATTATATACTAATCCAGTTATGTAAAGGTTAATGGCTGAAGCTAGCATAAAATACAGAAATCTCAAAACATATTTAAACAGGAAGAATAGATGATATTACCAAGCCACTTTTAAAATAATACATTGATATTCATTTTTAAAACTTAAATATACTTATTAAAAACTAACATTATAATTATTTTAGTCATGAATTCCTGAAATCTTTTACTAATACTTATATGAATTTAAAACAGATAAATTAGGAATTCATATATTCAAATTCATGAAACTGGAGATCCAATGATTACTCTTTTCTTCGTGAAGAATGTCTAATTAGGATGTGTTCCTCAAAGAAAGGAATCTGATTAGCAACATTTCTTCCTTTTCTTGACATCCTGACTCAAAGGTGAAAATTACACAAAATGAGACTTGGGCTGATCCTGAGTTGAGATTTCTCTAACAAGTTTACTTTACCATCAGGTTCATGAAATACTGTTCTAAATACTTACATTTACCCAACAGATAATGTACAATTGCTCGGGGCAAAGCTACAAGGTAAAGTGAGACCTTTTCTCTATACCTTTTAAACTAACTCCATTCCCATTCCGGGCTTCTTAAACTACTAGTAGATTTTATTTTTAACTCTAAAACTTATCTTTAGATCAGAGTACAAAACTCTTAATTCAATAAACTTTTTTCTAGGCATTTTCCATACTGACTTTTTATATGCCAAACACATGGTGATTTGTATTTTTCCCTGAACGCAATTCATAGAAATTCCCTGAATAACAAAAAGAAAACAATTCTGTTATATTCACTTGACAGCTAAAGAGAATTCCAAAATGAAAATGACCATTGTGCTGCTGTGAGGGTATAAACATAGGTCACCATTCCATCCGTGTCACTGGAATGTATATGGAAGACATCTGTACAGCAGGTAAAGAAGTCAGCAGCCAAAGTTGAACACAGCAAGTAAATGTGTACTGGAATAGGAATAGTTACGGACTTCTAAAGGCTCGGGAGTTAGCCGCTCCCGAGAATTCAGTAAGTACAATACATAACAACTCACAATTTACAAGTAAGTTATAAAAACTCCAGAATATTAAGCCAGTCTGCTAAAGAACTATGAATCTTCCAATTGTAAACTAATAAATTCCTGGATGCATTTCTTATACTGCATTTCAGTATGGTTATTAGTAGAATATTGACCTGGCTGTCCATAAAGTCCTTCTGATTCCCGCATCTCTTCATTCATTCTTGCTAAACGTAACCTAAAATCAAAGGAAAGGATTTTTAGATGAAGTATGTAATGAAACCACAAACCAATGAAATGTATAAGCAGATAAAACACACTTTTTTCTCTCTTTTTTCTCTTCCTAGTGTTTACCACTATAATAGATGGGGTTTTAGTTTTAGTTTCCCTTTATACAATTCTCATGAGAGAATATAATAAAGATTTCTTTTTTTAACTATTTTATTTTTAAGTAATCTCTACACCAAAACTGGGGCTCAGATGTACAACCCCAGGATCAAGAATCGCATGCTTGCCCACCAACTGAGCCAGCTGGGTTGGCCAGCTGGGTGCCCCGACAATAAAAGATTTCTAACAAATACATTTCATCACTGTTTAAGCAGGACCTTTGGAGCACCTCCAGGAGCTTACTTCCTGACTTCAGAGACTCCCCAGCTTCTCCAGCAACTGTTCAAAGTATTGCTTCTACAGTATGGAATGTCCTACTGTACGGTTTAAGTTTATTCGGCTTCACCCTGAGGTGAGGTAGTTCCAAAAATGTAAATGGCATGTGTTATGTCTAAATAGTGGAAACGTATTTTGATGTATTAAATGACCATAGGTTGCTAAGATTTTACCAAGGTTACCATTCGGTTAGACACTCTTTCGTGGGGTATTCATCCTGGCAGCAGGAAGATATACAGCACTGGATTAAGAAGACAAGAATTTCCTTCCATTTTTGTACTAACTTTAAACTATTTTGAAACAGGCAAATGTCGCTTTCAGTGCCCCTTCCTACTTTTCACTATTTGTCTGTCCTTCGGGCCACCCACCTTCAGGCAGTGGGTACACTGCCCACCGAGACTTATATCACCCTCTTCTAACGTGCACTTCTGGCAACTGCAGCATCTGACATGAGCTTTCCCTCTCTCCAAAATACTACCACTCCCTTCCACCTCTTTTCATAACCACTGTGTGAATTAATAGCGCCTTAGGCCTCTCTTTGGTATTTGGACTTTTCAGAGAGGACCATTACTTTAAAAAATTATTAAATGAAACTGAAGTCTTCACACAAAGTAAAATGAGAAAATTTAGACAATTTGGGAACAGATATTTCTGAGGTAAAGGGGCCATTATTATAAGAATTGCCTGGGAAGCTGCATCCAGGGTTCCTTTCTCTATGCTATTCCTATCTTTTCTTTAATAACTTCTCTTTCTCCAATTGTGAATCTATAATAATTTAATAGTTCTAAATTTTCCTCCAATAACCTCTCCAGTGGGGAAAGGACACTGAGTGCAGAGAAAGCATGTCTTACTGTTTTGCCTTGTGTTTTAATTTGGCAGGGATCAGGGAGGAGTGATATATGACAAGTCAAGAATTCTCAGTGGCAGCTCAGGAGTTCAAGGCAGTTGGGAAAGTTTCCCTTTGTAGGTGACTGAGACTCAGTAGTGTGAATGAAACTATCAATACTCATATAATAGGGGATCAGTAATTCTGGGTTTCAGGCAACACAGAACAGAACGAGTAAGTGACTTCATACAACATATTTCCTACATCACAATAAAGTGTAAGTGGCAATCACTTTTTTAGATTCCAGTGTAAACAAACAACTTTGATCTAAGATGAAAATCAAATTAAGATCTCAAAAGTCTTCCTTTAACAGATCATATTCAATTGTATTCAAACATTAAAAAACAGGTATTTTTATCTTAAGATAGAGTATTCATGTAAACAACTCCTTAAAAAAAATAAGCACAAAAGGATCCCTAAGCATCACTGCCCAAAGGCAACGCAACTGCAAAAGTTGCTAACGTCAGTGCAGCTGTCTTCCCTACTTATAATCCTCTAACTCTTAAGGTAGAATAAATGCAGATTTTTGAACAGAATAATAGCCTGTTACTGTACCAATCCACCCCCTGCCCTAGTACTGTAGTGAAAATTAAAGAATCCATTTTAGAGAAGACATGGATTTTCTGTTCCTACTGGTCATGCAGGATTTAAAAAGTGGCTAAGGACATGGGTTTTAGAGCCAAAATTCTTAGTTTCAAATCCCAGCTCCATGAGCTACCGGTTTCTCAAATTATCTGTGGCGTGGTATCGTTATAAAATAAGGCTAATAATATGTTCCTCATAGGGTTGCTGTGAGAGCCAAATAAGTTCCTATATGTAATACATTAAATGTGCTTAAAAAGGTACATGGTACACATTAAACAATCAAGTTTATAGTTCATACCTATGCATGAAACTATGTTCGAACCTAAGTACTACACTGAAACTAAGTACTACAACTGTCTGAAAAATAATCAAGGAAAAAGAAGACACTTACAAGGTCACTATATCAGCATTGGCTGCTTCCACAGCTATAGTCAAAGGGTCTTTCCCTTCTTCATCAGTGGCATGTTGATTGGCACCTCGTTTTAGGAATAAACATACCTGCCTGTTTAAGGAAACAGTATTTTTAATATATGGCCAATAAGAAAAAAATATTAGTATTCACCATAAAAAAATTAAAAGCACCATCTCACTTAAAGAAATAGCATTTCATTAGGAAATTCTTGACTCATTCTACAACTATTTATTGAACAATAAAAATTTACCATGATCACCATTTTACAAATCTCAAGGTGTTTTCCCCTTTTAACTTGGTGCTACGTAGGATGGTGAGATGTATAAATTATGGTCTCTATCCTCAAATAATATCAGAAAAAGATGTACATATATTTCCATGAACTTAAACAAAACAGCATCACTTAAGGTCATTATTTGGGAAAGAAGGAAGCCAAGGCAACGTTAACATTATACCAACAATAATTCAACAGCAAAGAGGGTAATCCTCCACAAATATTGATAACTTGAAGAAATTGACAAAAATGAAAAAATATGACAGAATGAGTAAATGGAGTCTATGAAGTAAAATGGGAAGAATGATTGTTTAAGAAGAAAATACACAGATGAATCAAATACAATCACTTTTAAGTATCCAAAAGTTTGTATGATGAAGTCATTGAACTCAGTATCTCTTTGCTGACAGAAGGAAAGCAAACTATAAGAACAGAAAATGCTTTAAAAAATACAAGATGCTTCAAATAAACATAAAAAAAAAAAGTACCCAGCTTCTTGCTTATTGGGGTAATAAGAATTGGATATCCTGAGATATTTTATTTAAAAACAATCATCTATGACACAAATTTTTCATTTAAGGTCAACATTTTGACTTCATTTGTACCTTTTATTAGAAATTCCATTTTCAAACAACAACAACAACAACAACAACAACAGTAATTTTCAAGGCTTTATTGTTCTGTGAGTCTAAATACTGCTTCAGAAGCCTCCATGTCAATAGCACAAGCTAAAAGTTAAAGTCTGACTTTAGGTACCCTGTGAGAAAACTAAAATGTCCAAAGTTATAAAATTCTCCCCAACTGCACATGCTATGTATATAAATATGTGAACATGCATAAATACATACATAGACTTAGTTGTCTGAAAAAAATCACCATAATTTCAGTAACAGTTTTAAATACTAAAACTGATCTACATAAATGGCAAGTAAAGTTCAAAATAAACTTTGCAATGTTCTTTTCTGAAAAGTAACAGTAACTTTTTTCTGTAGGAGATTTTTAAAATTTGAAATTCCATCATGACAATACAAGTCACAGGAAGGTATCATTTTACAAACTCTACTTAATGACCATAGCCTAAGAAAAAGCAAAATGATATTTCAAAATAATTTTTCAAATAAAATCTAGTTAAATATGCAAGCTCAACAGCTTACCCTGTGTGCCCCAAGACAGTGGCATGGTGCAGTGGGCCCCGCCCTTGCACATCTCTTTGGTTCACATTAGCACCATTCTGTAGAAGAAACTCGCATGTCACCAAAGAACCCTTAGAAGAAAAAAAGAAGATAACAATGTACAAAAAGCAAACGATAATATATTTCTATTAAAAACAGGTCTTTAATAGCCTTTATGTTTTATTTTCTCCCAAAAGAGAAAATACTCCCCAGTGAAAGCAGAGAAATGATAAATTATTTTCTTCCGAAGAATGACTTCTTTTTTAACATTTATTTATTATTGAGAGACAGAGAGACACAGAGCGTGAGCAGTTGGAGGGGTAGAGAGAGGGGGAGACACAGAATCTGAAGTAGTCTCCAGGCTCTGAGCTGTCAGCAGAGCCCGACACGGGGCTCGAACTCACAAACTGTGAGATCATGACCTGAGCGGAAGTCGGTCGGTTAACCACCCAGGCGCCCCGCCAAGAATGACTTCTTACAGGGATTCAATTTGCAGTGTGATCTAGCAAAAGACACTACTTTCATTACCAAAATTCTCTTCCACTGAGAAAAAAACCTGACCTTACGTAATCACAGTGATACTCAGAAATCACTACTAGCATTTTCTTCTACTTTCCAACCCAACTCTTAAAGCAAAAAATAATGCTAAAGCTATGTTCAGAATGAATTATGATTTTTTTACAATGTATGAATTCATACCCCTAATACAGCCTGAATAAGTGGTGTTGCTTTATTTTCCTCTGAATTAGCCCAGTTCACATCTGCACCATGAGCCAAAGCCTCAGCCATTTTAGGAAGATTTTTTTCATATGAAGCCCTATAAAGTTGGAGTCCCGGATTAAGATGTTTAGAGTCGAGAAACACAGAAGAATCTTGCCTTTCTCCTTCTGTAAAGCAAACAAATACATCAGTAAAAATGAGCAGGAAGGGAGAGAATGGGAAGTTATTGTTTCAGAGGTACAGGGTTTCAGTTTTGTGAGATGAAGACAGTTCTGTGGCTGCATTGTGGTAACGGCAGCACAAGGGTTAAGAAACTCAATGCCATGCAGCTGTCCGTTTAAAAATGGTGAAGATGTAAATTTCATGTTATGTATGTCTTACCACATACATAACAAAATGTGTTTAAATTTTTTATTTTTATTTTTTTTAGTTTACATCCAAATTAGTTAGCATATAGTGCAACCAATGATTTCAGGACTAGATTTCTTAATGCCCCTTACCCATTTAGCCCATCCCTCCTCCCACACCCCCTCCAGTAACCCTCTGGTTGTTCTCCATATTTAAGAGTCTCTTATGTTTTGTCCCCCTCCCTGTTTTTATATTATTTTTATTTCCCTTCCCTTATGTTCATCTGTTTTGTCTCTTAAAGTCCTCATATGAGTGGAGTCATGTGATATTTGTCTTTCTCTATTTACCACATTTTTTTAAATGAGCCCTTACTACAATGTAGCACAATGTAAAAGATGTAAAAGTGACCACTAATTTAACAAAATGAGCTAATGGGAGGTTTTCACAAAAATATATTATTCCCTGATGACTCCCCAAACAGTCAAACTTCTCTTATAAAGACATCCATTGGTATACTAGGCCTTTGTGGTCCTACGATATGCAATGGGAGGTTAATTACACTGTACTAGATTAAAATTAGGTATATTCCTATATGCCTGGATTTAAAAAGGATGGTCAAAATCCATGAAGAATTTTACTACTAGACTAAACCTCACTTTATGCCTAGGATGGTCCAATATCATCATAAGTTATAGTACAAGCAATTCAAGTAATTCAGAAAATGCTCACTACCCTGAATATTCTGTAAGACCAAAATCATGGGAATCATGAAGGAGAAAATATAGGAAGAAAGCACAGATCCAAAGAAAAATATAATGGGGAGAGAGTTGTTAATCTCTTTCTCCACATTAGATAAGATAGCCACATTAGATAAATAAATATAAATATATAAATATAAAATAAATAAAACATACAGTTCATGTGGACTAAAAAGTATACTTAGCAACTGAGTAGGCACTTTTAGCCCACATCATGAGGCTTAGAAGAATGTACAGCTAGGAGAGAACTTCCAAATCCACTTTCTCATTTAACAATACCTTCTAAAAGGCTAACCACTTCCTTTAGAAACTATTTAATCAAGATTAAGCACTAACCACATGCATTTTTCAGCAAACAATACTAATTAACACTGAATTTCACCAAAACTCACCAGTCTCATATAAACTATTGGCAGACACTGTCGAGGGTAAAGATTCTCTTCCATCATCAGAAATCTGCTGGATTCCACTATCATTACTTTTAACTGTTTTAAAGAAAAATCAGCTAGTGATTAAAGTTCACACCATTAGAAAACAATCTACTCCAAACAACAAGGTTTTAAAATGAGTTCTGATAATACATCAACATGAACTCAGCCACCATCAGAATACATTTAACACAATTTTAATCCTTTTGAACACTTAGCTTATCAAAATATGAATCAATCACAAAGCCTGAAAATAAACTTATCTTCAGAGTCGCAACACATCTCATTACCCCATATGTCAGGGGTGGTGAAGAGCTTAATTTATTATGACTGTAAGTAATGTGTAATTCTGAGACAATGGGTAACATCTAGAGAAATGGCCACACCGCACAATGACCACTGGCACAGACTTGGAATGCTCCACAAGAGTAGTACTTACTACTACGTAGTTTTGAAGAAGTATCAAAGTAGGAGAAGAGTGAATCTAGCTCATCAGGACAGAACAGAGACTCCCGCCTGGCCTCGTCGCTATTTACAGCAACCACTGAGGACATGCAAGTTAGCAAAGCACAAAGCAGGCCATAAGAAGGGAAAAGGGCAGGAAAAAAACGTTACTGGGAAAAATTTAGGAGGAAAAAAATAGGAAGGATATTAGGTAGTTAATCAGATATTTAGGGCTTGTTGCCATGATAGATTTATAATTCCCATCTCCCCTTGCACTCTAAACAGTTTTATTCCCTAGAATATACACATTACCTAGAAATGTGAGTTACCAAGATGCTATTTAAATTTAACCATTTTAAAGACATAGAAATCCAATTTTTCCTTACAATATGCAGAAGGAAACAGGTCTTTTAGCATTTAAATAATCTACAGTGGCTACTAATTCAGAGATGAAGAAAGCGACTTCAGTTTAACAAGTAAGCTGTAATACCTGAACTTGGGGGAGGTACTCTGACTTGGTCACCTGGCCCAAGTTTAGAAATGCTCAGCCTCTTTTCTTCGCAACTTTTGGAGACAATCCTTTTTTCCTGCTCAGGAGGTGATGATGATATAGAATATTTATCCACAAATTTCCTCTCCACATATTTTGCTTTGATATATGTCTCTTTCTCCTGTCTGGTATACATAAAAATGTCATGATGTTCTGCTTAATCTCTTAGTATGGCTGAAAAGAAGCCATTATATATTGAATATCTCAAAAAAAAGTCACTAAATGTATTACAAGTTAAAACTAAATTTGTGACATTATGCAACATATTTCCCTTCCAAATATTTAATAACTTACAATCTCATGTTCAAATGAAATACAAACAATAGACTCAACGAAAAATCACAAGTATAAACATGGCACTCTCTATTCTCTTAATTTCTGTGCTCCTTCATTTCTATACATGTTCCCTTGTGCTTTTTACAAAATGAAAACCATTACCAAGAAAACTATAAAAATTTATGGAAATTAATTTCATTTTACTGCAATAGATAATGTCACATACTGAACTATCACTATTGATGGCCATAATTTTTCCTAAGACAACTACTTTAAAACAACAGCATTCCTAACTAAGGAGGAAGCAAATATGTCACATTTTAAACTTTATGATAGAATCATAAAATACCAAGTCTGTTTTATACCTTTTCTTACTTATATCCTTTTGAAATGGTTAAGTCTTTGGCTGAAATAGAAGGATATTTCAAGGTCTGAAATAACTCAGCCATGCTTTACCAAATAATCTCATTTAAATGATATTAGTGCAGACAACAATAACTTTAAAATAGTATTGATTATACATACAGATTTAGTCAAACATAAAATCCCAACATAGGATTATGGCAAATAAAATTTTAGTGCTAAAAATAAAGAACCATGAAAACTAAAAGCAACGTCAACAATAAAAATTAATTATGTACCTTGAAGGCAGTCTTAGCCACTTCATTCAAAGAGCCTCCACATATAGAATTGGAAGTATAATTCAAACATAGCAACTAAGTACTCTCCCCTACCAGAAGCTACCCTTTCACCTTTAATTCTTTAACATCATAATGCCATTTATTAAGTATGTGTTTCACAGATATTTACTGTAGTAAGTTAAACAATGTAAAATTATTCACTGTTGGAAATAGAAACTTGATCCTTAGAGACGTTAATGAACAGATTATCTCTTTTTAAACCCCTGCCAATAACAGAATTGGTCTACTTTAACTGCTAAGAGCTTTTATAGTCTATGTAGAGACTTAATTTTTGAGATTGTCATCTGGAGACTATAGTTTATTATCTAATCAATAACAAATAATTATCTAACACATACCCAAGAAAGAGATAGTCATCTTTTTAAAAAAATTTTTTTTAATTCTTTACTTTATGTTGAGAGAAACAGGCAGACAAACAGACAGCAGGGGAGGGGCAGAAAGAGAGAATCCCAAACAGGCTCCATGCTGTCAGTGCAGAGCCCAACATGGGGCTTAAACTCACAAAGCATGAGATCACCTGAGCCGAAACCAAGAGTCGGACACTTACCCAACTGAGCCACCCATGTGCCCCAAGATTTCCGTATTTTAACAGAAGCAGTAATGCTCTCTTCTAAACAGTCTGTCTCAATATTACGTATCAGTTGTAGTGAAATAAAATCATAGCTATATTCCTGCTTACGAAAAATAAAAGGGTAACACATGGAGACAATTGAAATTAGTACCTTTGTCCTGGTTGTGGTTTCTTTATTCCCAATTTTTCCACTTTAGCTTCATAAACTCGGTTTATAACATCATTTCCCAATTCACACATAAGCTGTTTGGCAGGAAAATAGGAAAATAAGGTACAAATTCCTAAAAATACTGTAACAGTCCTTAAAGCAAATACAGCTAACTCATTCCTTTTGCTGTTCTGCAAATGCTGATCCCACAAAGTTTGAAGTTAAAACAAAATGAGACAAGGAACTAAGAGCAATATCATCATTTTGCTATTACCAGAATACCTCCCCCTAGAAGACTGCCACTAATACAGGAAAAGGTCTCTCCTCACTTATCGTCCCTCAACTATGGCTAGCACAATGCTGCAGATTATTCACAATGCTTGGCAAGTTAAATGAAAAAAGAAGATTGAGGCCAAACAGGTTAAGTTTTAAACACCTCAAAATGGAAGTACACTATTTTCTCTTTATATTTTATATATAAGAATTGCAAAATGGGGCACCAAGGTGGCTCAGTCGGTTAACCATCTGCCACTTGATCTCGGCTCAGGTCATGATCTCAGGATTCGTGAGATCAAGCCCCACCTCGTCTGGCTCTGTGCTGATAGCGCAGAGCCTGCTTGGGATTCTCTCTCTCCTCCCACCCCCCCCCCCACCTCAAAATAAAGAAATGGAGTTAAAAAAAAAAAAAAGAATTGCAAAATATTTTGTTTAAAATTTTCAATTATTTTTTAAAAATTTTTAATGTTTTTTTTTTTTAATTTATTTTTGAGACACAGAGAGGCAGAGCACGAGTGGGGGAGGAGCAGAGAGAGAGGGAGACACAGAATCCGAAGCAGGCTCCAGGCTCTGAGCTGTCAGCACAGAGCCCGACGCGGGGCTCAAACTCACGCACTAGGAGATCATGACCTGAGCCAAAGTCGGACACCCAACTGCCTAAGCCACTCAGGTGCCCCTCAATTATTTTTTAATGTACCAGACAGCTAGCTATGTTTCAGCCAAATTTTAAAAATTGAACTTATTGGGGCGCCTGGGTGGCGCAGTCGGTTAAGCGTCCGACTTCAGCCAGGTCACGATCTCGCGGTCCGTGAGTTCGAGCCCCGCGTCGGGCTCTGGGCTGATGGCTCGGAGCCTGGAGCCTGTTTCCGATTCTGTGTCTCCCTCTCTCTCCCTGCCCCTCCCCCGTTCATGCTCTGTCTCTCTCTGTCCCAAAAATAAATGTTGAAAAAAAAAATTTAAAAATTGAACTTATTAATAAGTTCACATCTACAAAACTGATGCAGAAATTAGATTTCTACCTCTCATTCCCCCACTTTCTTCTCCTTTGCATTCATAACAATTAATACAATCTATCTAATTAGGGCTCTACCTTAGCAACTAATTTATCACTTTCATCCAGATGTTTACACAATAATTCCACAAAGCAGATTTTTTTTTGTACTTTACATAACTGAGAGGATCACCAGTTTATCTATGGATTAAAATAAAAATACAAGTACATTGAGAACACAATTTTCGGGGCGCCTGGGTGGCTCAGTCGGTTAAGTGTCCAACTTCAGCTAAGGTCATGATTTCGTGGTTTGTGAGTTCCAGGCCCGAATCGGGCTCTGTGCTGACAGCTCAGAGCCTGGAGCCTGCTTCAGATTCTGTGTCTCCCTCTCTCTCTGCTCCTCCCCGCTCCCACTGTCTCTCTCAAAAATAAAACAAACATTAAAAAAAAGAACACAATTTTCAGACAGAAGTAAATGCAGAATATACCATAATCTCTAAATGAATATATATTTTTCTACAATATGGTAAACCAAATGATGGGAATTAAAAGGAATATATCATTAACCAATATATGAGTTTTATAAATCTTACCAGAAACCCAGTTGTGATTTAAATTACCTATGGCATTTCCATAGATATGAATCCTTACACAAGGATAAAGGATGTCTTAGTTGGACCACTTATCTTGAGAAATGTAAATTTGTAAAAGGTCCTATGCTAAAATGGCTCAATGATAACAACATGCTATACCAATCCATTAGGGAGTGCACTAATACATCTTATACTTTTAACAAAAATGTATATAATTATAAAGGATTAAAATTAAGGCACATAATTGAAGACCATTCTTTGAGAAAACATAAAAACGTAGGAATGTGTTTTCCTTAAAAGATGAAGTGATTTGCAGTTAAGAGCGTTACATAAACTTAGCGATTTTTTAAAAAAACCCAAAAGAAAACACCAGATTTGCTAAAATAGCCTCAGATGCGTGCCAATACAATTTATTGTTAGCATGGAGAAACTCATACATTTTATTTATTTATTTATTTGTTTGTTTTTAAAACAAATATTTACTTATTTTGAGAGTGTGCACACACACGCCTGCCAGCCAGGAAGGGGCAGAGACAGGGAGAGAAAATCTCAAACAGGTTCCGCTCAGTTAGCACAGAGCCCAAAGTGGGGCTCAAGAACTCACAAACTATGAGATCGTGACCCAAGCCAAAATCAAGGGTCAGACGCTTAACTGATTGAAGCACCCAGGCACCCCTATTTATTTCTTTTTTGAGTAGGCTCCATATCCGGTGGAGCCCAACACAGAATTGAACTCATGACCTGAGCTGAGATCAAGAGAGGGATGGTTAACCAACTAAGCCACCTAAGCCACCCCTAGAAACTCATACATTTCGTAAATCAAGATTCTAAAATCCTGTCATTTTATGTGAAAATCTGAAATATTTTTAAGCAAGTATTTTATTTTACCTTCAAAAGTTCAGGCTCCCAGGTATCTAAAGTTAAAGATCGTACTTTTGAAAAATGAACTCCAAGACTCCTAAGTAGGGGGAAAAAAAGACTATATTAATATACAAAACCATCAAGTCTCTATTTGCATAATATGCAAATTACTTTTCTCTTTTAATGGGATATAGTCGCTAATACAGCCCTCAACATGTATGTAAATAAGGAGAGTTCTTAAATGGTAATTGGTAAAACAAAATCCTCTAAAGCACTCCGCAAACCAGAATTTTATCCACTCTACAAAAGGTACAAATATACAAATGGCAGTCAAATTAAGGCAAGTGGAAAAGGCCCCCTAACCAATGGGACACAATAATTTACTATGTGTTTATCCAAAAGAAGTCTCTCACCCTGTGTAGGCCTACCCACCGGTGAATCCCAGAACACTCGATACACAGGGTGATGCCCAGGTTGATGCTGGCCCACCGTGGGTCCGCCAGACCACAGTCACAACAGCTGGCATTGCCAGGGATACACTGGACTCGCTGCAGTGCACTTTCTCCTTTCAACGATTTATCTTTTGACTCATTTCCAGAATCCAGGCTTCCTGTGGATGGAGATGATTTCTTATCCAGCTTCTAAAAGAATTAAGAATTATTTGTTTAAAAAAAAAAAGATCAATACTATGCTGCACATTACATGCTCCAAACAAAACCTTCCAATCAATAAATTGAGGGCTTATTATGAGCCTAAGCCAGGCACTATTCTAGGCATTACAGATTTAATGATAAAAAGATACAGCTAGCTCCATCAATCGGCATTTAGTCTTGTCAGAAGAAACACAAACATTGGAAATAATATATATATTTATATAAAATATTTACATTTATTTTCTATTTAATATACATATATATGTATTATATATAAAATAAGTGACAAATGAACATGTGTATAAGATATAAGGGCAAAGAGAAAGGGAAACACTTATTTAACATGCAGGACCAGAGACGGATGGAATAAACACAAAACTATTAATACTCAAGAATAAAATTAATATTATTTTGTACCAGAATTTTCCAAGGTATTCAATGAACTGCAAGCAAGTTGTTTCAATTACTGCAGTGAATAACTGGAAATCGTATGTCGTTTTACTAAAGAACAAATCAATTAAATAATTATTTTTTTAATGTTTATTTTTGAGCGAGAGTGAGTGGGGGAGGGGCAGAAAGAGGGAGACAGATGATCTGAAGCAGGCTCTGTGCGGATAGCAGACAGCCCAATGCTGGGTTCACACTCATGAACCACAAGATCATGACTTGAGCTGAAGTCAGACGCTTAACTGACTGAGCCACCCAGGTGCTCCCAAATCAATTACATAATTATAATTATATTCCCAGCAAGGGAAGTGAGAGCCTGAGGAGGGAGAAGAAGGCACTCGTGTGAGGGTCCAGAGCCTGACTAGGGGCAGGTGGCAGCAAAGAAAGGATGTTGGTTACATACAGGGGGACTGATCATATAAGTAAACATGTTGAAAATAAAAGTGAGCCATATTTTTCTCACTGCAGAATAAGGGTTATTTATATGGAAAGGGAGAGAATTAGAACAAAGCCTGTTGTGTGTGATTAGAACTGGAGAAAACAAGAGGCATACTAATGGTTTTCAGTATAAACAGATATATAAAGAAATACAGATGTAAACGTGTATATGTGTACATACATACATATATATCCCTTTATCTTGGTTTCTAAAAGCCATTCACCACCAAAAGGAACTAGGACTCTTTGGAGAATTAGCACTGGTGCAGAGAAAGTGCAAGATGAACCTGGAACGTCTCATCATGCTAGAAAGTAAGGAGGAACTCAGACTGAACTAAGACATGATAAGAACATACCAAAAGGATATAGAAGCCAGCGTTCCACTGGCCCAGTTTGGGCCAATTCAAACAATAAAACAAATAATGATAGTAATGGATTATAATACGTTGAAAAAACTATACTGACATAATTAAATTAAAAAAAATTAAAGCTTTAAAAAAAAGCTTAAAAAAATAAATAAATAATAAATAAATAAATAAATAAATAAATAAAGTTTAATGAGGAAAAAATATTCACATAGTCTCAAAGAACCTCCCCTTACAAATACTTCTTACCTACCAAGCGAATGTTACAGTACAGAAGCCTAGCAGACACCACCTTAATCAAGTGATCAAAGTTAACATCACCAATAATGGGACAAAGTTATGTGTCACCTGAGAATGCAGTGAGAAGAACACAGCATCATTTATATAATACACCTCCAAAGATGCATAATCTTGCGAGCAAGCATCGGATAAACTCACATTAAAGGACATTCTACAAAATAACTAGCTTGTTACCTTCAAAACTACCAAGGTCAAGAAGGTCAAAGTAAGATTGAGGGACTATTCCTGAAGGAAGGAAACTAAAGAGCTGTGACAACTAATATTACCTGTGCTTCTGGACTGGATCTTTCTGCTGTAAAAAAACATTACTGGGACAATTGTTAAAGACATCTGGAATTAAATGGTAGCCATATTTCAATGTTCATTTCCTGATTATGATGGCAGTACCATGGTTTTTATAGGACAATGTCCTAGGGTGTGGGAAATAGCACTAAAGTAATAATGGGTGATGGGGCACCAAGTTAGAAACTCACTCTGAAATAGTTTGGGGGTAAAGTTATTGTACAACATTTGGAACTTCTCTGTAAGTTTGAAATTATTTCAAAAATTTTTAAAAATCTGCATTATTAGAACATGTTCAAGAATGTGAATTATCTCATAAGCAATTATCACATAGGAAGAAGATGTCAATACAATACAGAAACCTTTTTGGCTCATTCCCAATTTTCCTCTATAAGCTAATTTTTTGCACCAAATTAGAGAAGCTGAGAGCAAAGTACACTGCACAGCAGAACCTGGGGCAGCTACCTCCAGGAACACAAGAATAAACATGACACCCATCCCCCTATTCTCCTTCTTGGATCATTTTGTCCATGTGCTTGGACTCAAAAGTGTGTATTATACTCATTCTCTCTGATCTTTATGTGTTTTGCCTTTGTCACCAAAACTCAGTAGTCTCAACCCTTCTGTACCCTTCCATTAAGTTATCTTCATCAATTTTTTAAAGTTTATTTATTTTGAGAGAGAGAGAGAGAGCACATGCATGAGCAAGGGAAGGACAGAGAGAGAGAGGGAGAGAGAGAATCCCAAGCAGGCTCCGCACTGTCAGCACAGAGCCTGATGCAGAGCTCAGTCCAACATACCGTGACATCATGACCTGAGCCAAAATCAAAACTCGGACGTCTAACCAACTGACCCACCCAGGTGCCCCTATCTTCATTAATTTTTAAAGTTAACTCCTATCTATACTGTAGTATTAATTTATTATGAATTTAATTGTTCTAATATTTTTTACTGAGATTCTAAAGTTCCTGAAAGTATTCTAGTTATGA
Organism: Prionailurus bengalensis; assembly: GCF_016509475.1. Classification (NCBI taxonomy): domain Eukaryota; kingdom Metazoa; phylum Chordata; class Mammalia; order Carnivora; family Felidae; genus Prionailurus; species Prionailurus bengalensis. Next base: position 73,823,762 of record NC_057350.1, on the reverse strand, counting down.
ATTTACACAGATTTTTAGGGCAGCCCTAGCCCTATTTTTCCTGTAATCCTTAGAATTTCTAGTGTATGATTTTTCATAACACAGGTATTTCAGCAATGCCACTAGCTTCTTCATCAGGATGATATGGATATACATGTAATTTTGTTCCCCCTCAAAACTTCGCTATAAGCCAGAAAGGATAATAAAAGGCATTATCCTCAGCCCTTATTGGACAAAGTTTGTGGTAATCCGAACATTAAAAAGAGTAAATACTGATATTGGCCATCTGTATGTCTTCTTTGGAAAAAAAGTCTACTCAGGTCCTCGGCCCATTTTTAATCGTATTATTTGTGGGGTTTTGTTTTTGTTTTTGTTTTTGTTTTTTTGGAGGGGGGGGTTGGTGTCAAATTGTATAAATTCTTTATATTTTTTAGACATTAATCCCTGATTGGATATATCATTTACAAATGTCTTTTCCCATTCAGTAGGTTGCCTTTTTATTTTGCTGATGGTTTCCTTCAATTGTGATGGTTTCCTTCAATTTTGATGTAGTTTCAGTTAGCTTCTGCTTTTCTTTTCCTTGCCTTAGGATATATGTCCTATCTAGAAAAATGTTGCTATGGCCAATGTCAAAGAAATTTCTGTTTATGTTCTCTTTTTAGGAGTTTTATTATTTCAGGTCTCACATTTAGGTCTTTAACCCATTTTGAGTTTATTTTTGTGTATGGTGTAAGAAAATGGTCCAGTTTCATTCTTTTTTGCATGTAGCTGTCCAGTTTTACCAGCACAATTTATTGGAGACTGTATTTTCCCCATTTGTATATTTTCTTGTCTCCTTTGTCATAGATTAATTGACCATAGAAGCATAAGTTTATCTCTGGGCTCTTTATTCTGTTCCACTGATGCATTGTCTATTTTTCTGCCAGTACCATACTGTTTTGATTACTACAGCTTTGTAGTATATCTTGAAATCTGGAATTGATAACCTCTACCTTTGTTGTTCTTTCACAAGATTGCTTTGGTTATTCAGGATCTCTTACGATTCCACACAAATTTTAGTATTATTTGTTATAGTTCCATGAAAACTGCTGTTGGTATTTTGACTGTTGAGACTGTACTGAATCTGTAGCTTGCCTTGGGTAGTATGAACATTTTGACAATATTAATTCTTCCAATCCATGAGCATGGAATTGGAAGAATTAATATTGTCAAAATGTTCCATTTGTCTTCTCTTCTAGTTCTTTTATCAGTGTTTTATAGTTTTCAGAATACAGGTCTTTCACCTTCTTGGTTAAATTTATTCCTGAGTGTGGTGCCTGGGTGGGTCAGCTGAGTGTCCAACTCTCAGTTTTGGCTCTGGTCACAATCTCATGGTTCATAAGTTTGAGCCCTGCTTCAAGCTATGCTCTGACAGCGTGGAGCCTGCTTGGGATTATCCCTCTCTCCATCTCTCCCTCTCTCTCTCTCAAAATAAATGAATTAACATTTTTTTTTAAAGTTTATTCCTGGATATTTTATTCTTTTTCATACATTTGTAAATGAAATTGTTTCCTTAATTTCTCTTTCTGCCATTTCATTATTAGTATATTGAAACACAACAAATTTCTGCACATTAACTTTGTATCTAAAACTTTACTGAATTCATTACTTCTAATAATTTTTTGGTGAAATCTTTAGGGTTTTCTAAGTATAATACCATGTCATCTGCAAATAGTGACAGTTTAACTTCTTCCTTACCAATATGGATGCCTCATCAGGGAAATGCAAATCAAAACCACAATGAGGTTATCACCTTACACCTGTCAGAGTAGCTAAAATCAAAGAGACAAGAAATAGTAAGTGTTGGTAAGGATACGGAGAAAAAAGAATCCTTGTGCATGGTTGGTAGGAATGTAAACGGTACAGCCACTGAAGAAAACAGTATGGAAGTTCCTCAAAAAATTAAGAATAGAATACTATATGATCTAATAATCCCACTACTGGGTATTTACCCCAAAGAAAATGAAAGCACTAATTCTAAGAGATATATGCAGCTCTACATTTACCACAGCATTATTTACAACAGCCAAGATATGGAAGCAACCCATCTATCTACTGATAGATGAATGGATAAAAATATGTATACGTGTGTACACACACACACACATACACACACACACACACACACACACACACACACACACACACAGGAATATTATGCAGCCATAAAAAGGGATGGGATCCTGCCATTTGTAACTACATGGATGGACCTAGAGGGTATTATGCTAGGTGAAATAGGTCAGACAGAGAAAAATACATATGATTTCATATATATGTAGAATCTAAAAAACAAAACAAATGGATAAACAAGTAAAGAAACAGACCTATAAATAGACAACAAACTGATGGTTGCCAGAAGGATGGTGGGTGAGGAATGGGCAAAATAGTAAGGGGAGTGGGAGATAAAGGCTTCCTGTTATGGAAAGAATAAGTCACAGGGATGCAGGGTACAGCACAGGTAATACAGTCAATGGTGTGGGAATAACGCCGTACAATGAAGATGGTTAATGGATAATGGATAGAGGTACCGATTACTGTGTTCTATACCTGAAGCTAATATAACATTGTGTGTCAACTATACCCAAATAACTTTGTAAAAAAAGAGTAATTACTGTAATTGGGACTGATTGTACCTACAAATTTCCATGAGTTTATGATACCCAAGAAATTAGTTATCTGTCCCCATCTAAGATAGCTAATAAACTAACCAAATGTGGTAATTAAAAGAAAAAAAATCAAGCATTTTATTACAGTAACTAAATAACTCCAGCTGATAAATAAAAGCTGTATGTAACATAAGAATTCAAGTTAACCAATATAGATGGGATGACAGAATTAGAAAATTATAATTTTGCAATTCCTAATGAAATCACAAATTCATCTGTAAAACCATTACATGAGTGGTTGATGGGGGACTAGATCTTATGAGGCCAACGTAACACAAAATAGATTTACTACACAAAGTAACAAAGACTAGGGAAAAGGGAATGTAACTTTACAGTGGAGGAGTCATATTGTCATCTCTCTAATCCAATGTGTCCACTTCATTTTCACACAGAAGACTGATCTTAGCATTAGTAATGGTTGGATAACCAAGTATTGTGTCTTTCCTTTTACAACGTGAAGTATACACATCACCTATTATATAACTGTATCAGTGGGAATTCTATAGGAACTAACCTCCTCTCTTCAGCAAGTTACTGTCATGAAAAAAAAAGGCCTTGTTCTAGACTGAAAGACTTTAGGGACATAACAACCAGATGCAATGCCCAGTCATAGATAAGATCATACTTTGTAAATAGGTTGCAAAAGGCATTTTTAGGACAACTGGGGACATCTGAATATAGACTGGGTAATAGAAGATATTAAGAAATTACTACTAGGTATGAAATGAAATAAGGACTGTAGGCTACTTTAGAAAGCTATTGTATTTTTAGTTAAAAAAAAAAGGGGGGGGCAGGGGAAAGACATTTGCCCACAAGAACAGGGAGAATAGAAAAGCAAATAATAGCAACAAAATTCTGAAAGCTGGAAGACAGTTGGATGAACAGTAACTGAGCAGACCAAGGCCAAATCTTACGATGGTTGTAAGAAAAAATCTGAGTTCATCAATTTACATTACACGATACTCAAAGGGCTCAAGGATTTATACCAGTTAACCAGGCAAACGGGAATCAAAGAGGGAGAAATGACTGTTTAAGGAATAGTCAGATCCCAAGGTGTTTTCCCCAACTCTATGCCATTATGGGAAACAAATTTAGAGGTTTCTATTTAAATTACTTCAAGCTAACATAAACACAAATGACTAGGAGTTTATTTTATTCTCTGAGGAAGTAAAGCAAAGAGTCTCTAGATGGGATTTACCTGAAAGGTGAAAGGCAGAGGATTAAATGAACATATACACACTGAATACTGAGATCCCTAGCAACTAGCTCCCAGGAACCCCTGACTCCTAGGAAGCAGACTGGTGAGTCTTTTGTGGGAAATCATACCAGCTGAAAAGATTCCAAAGATCCTAACGCTGGTTGTTCTTCAACAAATGGTCCAGACTTGAGAGGCTTATAGTCAACACACTCCTAACTACATTCTTAGAGCATCCAAAGGGCTTTTTGGTCCTTCACTTGTAACCAGAACGGATTACCAAATAGCCAAGAAAAACCTCTGACACAATGGTTCTCAACATTGCCTGTACATGGAAATCATTTAGGAAGCTTTTCAAAATATTGATGCCTGGATCCCAACTCCATTTAATTGTTCTGGGGTGGGACCTATGTATTGGGATTTTTTAAAAATCCGTGTGTTATCATCCTGTGCAGCCAAGTTTAAGAACCACAGCTCTAACCCTGCATCAATGAAGACAAGACAGCTTTACATGTATAAACATTCAGCAAACAAAAAGAAACTCCTGGAAAGTTAATATGTGCTGACTGAACTAAAATATTCAATAGAAGGTTTTGGAGATTAACTGAGAAAATCTCCCAGAATGTAGAGCAAAAAAAAACCACACACAAAAATAAGAAAATCATAAGATCAGTCCAGAAATTCCAGAAAAAGAAAACAGGAAAATTGGAGAGGTCAGTAATACGAAAGACTTCAACAGCAATGTTGGAAACTAGAAAAACAATGCTGTTAAAATTATTAAGAAAAAATTTAATTTTTTTTTTAAATGTTGATTTATTTTTTAGAGAGAGAAAGCCAGAGTGTGAGTTGGGGAGGGGCACAGAGAGAGGGAGACACAGAATCTGAAGCAGGCTCCAGGCTCCGAGCCATCAGCACAGAGCCTGATGCGGAGCTTGAACTCACGAACCATGAGATCATGACCTGAGCCAAAGGTGGATGCTTGACTGACTCAGCCACCCAGGCGCCCCTGAATTATTATTTTCAACCTAAAAATTTCACACTCAACGAAACTATCAAACAAATGTGAGGATAAAATAAAGACATTTTCAGACATGGATGGATTCACAAATGCCTCATTTTCAAGAAGTTACTAGAGGAATTGGTGAATTCCATTTCTCAAGACTTACTCGTGTTCTTCCTCTTAAGAATCTGTAAAATCACTGGGAAGCTGAAACCAGACTATGTGGACCCAAGACTCTACATTCAGCTTATCTTCTCCAGGGAGACTTCAACCCAGAGACAGTCTGAGCTTTCCTTTTTTGACTTTTACTAATTACTATTCTTTTATTTTTTACTAATTTTTATTAATTAGAATAGTAAAATATTTTGGGGAAAAATACTTAGAAAACCTTATGTCAATCTAGAACACATATTCAAATATTGAATTAAACATATGTTGAAATAAACTGATAAAGTGAAGAGAAACAAAGAGAAATTGAAACTAGATTTTAATAGTAAAACCCCATTCACTTATAAAATTCAACCTCCATAAGAAAGAATGTTATAATCATATAATGTTGCAATGAAAATTAAAAGTTTATGGCAATGTATCATTTTGTATTGCAGTATTGTTTACTAACCTCTGATTCATCACCCTTCTCTCTATAAGCAGTAGCAATACTGGTCTGAACAGCCTTAATCCATGCCTGGCGCAGTTTTTCAGAATCTGCCTGAAGCATACAACTTCTAAAAGGAAATAACATTGTTTTCTCAGACACTAAATTAACCCCCCAAAATAATAATAAGATTTATTTCACTATTTAATAATCTTCTAACAAAAAGTAATTCCACTGAAATATTTTATTTCATTTATCTTTAGGACAGAGTATATTCATGAAGAAATCAAGGTACCAATAAAATATAAAATAAACCGCCTATTAAAAAAAAATGACAAATTCCTGTACACTTAAAAAAAAAAACTTTAAATTTACCAAATATAACACCAAGGCTAGAAATATGAAATAATTATCAAAGAAATTGATCTGACATATGACTTCAGTTCATCATCAAGACAGCTAAAAATTTTCATATGGCTACATCAATAATCTTTATGGAATTTAAAGAAAATGATACTGGGTAGAGGTTACATAAACATCTGACTGTAATACTCGTAATCACTAATTATGAAAATTTACCTTTAAAGCACTTTGTTCCTCTTTAGCACACATAACATCGCAAGTCTTTCTCTACTCAGTAAAGTTCTTTAAGACAAACTATACAAACACAAAAGGAACTCTTATTCTTTAGAACCACTTACTTTGTTGGAGAGACTACCTCAAAGCAGAAACGTCGTTCTATGTCTTCACAGTGTTTCACTGTGCACAGCCTTAGATCTTCCACTACCACGGTGGGGTTATCCTACAATAAGGAAATAAAACTCCCAGGTTTATCAACTTAGTTTTTAAACACAACTACCTATAATAACATACTTAAAAATATTACTTGGAATAAATGGGTCGTCGAATTTTAGAGATTTATATTTCATCGTATTTAAGATTAAAAATAGGAGTTATCAACAGAGATACAACTAATAAAGGTAACTCTGTCCTGTTCATAATTTTACGTGTTTCATAAAATGGCTGTACAAGGATTAAGTGAAAATATATATAAAGAGCTTAATCTAAAACTTGGTAATTAATTAATAGGTGCTCAATAAATGTTAGCATCCTATAAATTTTAATTTTCTTCCTTTTTCTTTCATATCCATTACTTTCCTGGTCCCCCCTCACATATAATAAAAGCTACTTTCCTCAAAAAAGAAGACTTTAATAGGCAAGTCTTAAGTAACTAAAAAAAAAAAAAAAAAAAGCCTATATACATTCTTCTTTAAATACCTAAGAAAATGAGAAAGAATCTATCATTTTTCTAGTACTTAACAAAAATATAAACTCAAAATCAAGTTTATCAGACCAGAAGAAACCATGAACTAATGAGTTAGAACAAAGGGCTTGTGTGGAATAAGCCTGCAAGCACAAAACCGAGCAAACAAAATGTCAGATTGTGTATCTCTAGAGTAAAGTGAGTATTTAAAATGTACAGTTGTATACTTCATTCACAAAGACTCACAGGTAAAATTCAGGTCATCAATTAACTAATGGAGTTTTTTTCTTAATTAGTTTTAACATTCTCAAGTCTCATGTAATCTTAGTATGTCTTTCTGATAAACAAAAATTCCTTACCCTTAAAATAAGGTTCAAGAAAAGAAATGTATAAAAACAACATTAACAAATTTAGAGGTTTCTATTTCAATTACTTCAAGCTAACATTTTAATGTCATTTTTTAACATTTCCATATTATCACCTTTGGCCCTAAGGTGATATTTATTAAAAGGCATCTTTTCCTTCGGCATCAAAATAGTACTATGGAATGGCAGTATTGCTCCTGTCATACTGCTGGTCAAAGAAACGTGAAGAAACAAAAGTAATAATCCTGGGACACAGAAACACCCATCTCAAAACTGTAAGTTAAGAATTCAGCATTCAAAACGACTCTGCTGTTAAGGAGATACTGATACTTTCCACTTTTGAGTCCTCTTACACACACCTAAACATAAGACTAACGAACGATAATTTTGCATGCAGGAGTATTTACAAGATGAACAGACAGAGAACTAAAACTGAAGACTCACTGGGCTTTCACTTCATTAACAAAGCACCTACCTTAAACTTTTTCTGGTATACCAGCTGATTGTTCTGTATTGAAAACCAGCGTCTAAATAAATAAAAATAGATTAGGTTTTCATAAACATAATTTATATCAGTTGTTAGAAATAAAATATTTGGGAAAGCACTAGAAAATCAGTTTATGTTAATTATGTTTTGAGAAGTACATTGTTTTGTTTTGTTTTATATAGACTGATGTCAATGAGATAATTATAGAAAGTAAAGAACAATTTTAAATAATTTTAAAACCACAAATTAGGAAAATAAGATTACTGTATTTTGATTCATTTTATCTCAGAAATTTATATCCTAATAACAGCAGTTATCCTTTATGCTATCACGAAAAAATAATTGTTTTAAAGTAAAATTTTAGTTTGAGGTTACTCAAAAAGAACTAAAATCTTTCCCCCAAAAGAACTGCTTCTATTATAAAGTAGAAAGAAATTTATGTTGTAAATAAGACTATCCATTTGTACACAGTAAAACACTGAAATAAATGGTGCTTTGTTTTCAACCTTTCTGCAGCTAATTCAGCAAGCATTTGATTTGTTAACCAAAACAAGAAATTAAATCAATTTAGAAGTGATATCCAACAAGAGATAATCGCCAATTCACTTGACCTCACTTTAATATAAAATATTTCTAAGCAGAATAATCACAGTTATTACTAAAAATGATTCACCTATTTATACTGTTCTGCTCATTCTTATAAATTATTACACAAACAATTTACTTGCAATCTTGTTTAGAAGAAAAAGCTAAGCTATATATGGCATACTGACTAATTCTAATTTATTAAAACAGTAAAAGATCCTAAAGACTTACAAAAAAAAAAACAATCACAGCCAAAGCCATTCATAAAAGGAAGCAAAAATTCTCATCAAGCATGAAAGGTAAAACTATTTGAGTCATTGTTTTAAAATTAGTTTCAATGTGAGATGATTTCTATTGTAAACATTAGTTATTAATCTATTAGCAGATAGAGATTCTACCTTTTCATTGATACTAATGCAAAGCACTGGAAATTGTATTTAGACACATCGAGAATTTCTATTTTAAAAAATTAAGTTAATTCTCCAAAGCTGAGAAAATGATTAGATGCTTTTCTATTTTTAAGCTAGACAGATAGTTAGGTTTTCTTTCTTGCTACTTAAAAAAGGTATCACCTTTACCATTAAAATAGAGGTCTGTTAAATAAGCATCTAGTTAAAACCAAGTGAGTTGCCTCTAAATGCAAATCATCAAGAGGCTGGCCAGAAAAGGAAGAACTTCCGGGTTTCTTTGCTTTGGGACACAAGGTTAGTTAGAAATGTTAAAAGGAAATACCTGTAAAAAAAGAACATGGTGCAGCCCTGCCATGTGGGATGACATGCAATGGAAACAGTCTGTGACAGTGACTAAAGTGTTCTGTGAGAAATCGTTCGAAGTAGGGTGACCTATACTAATAATAATTCTTACGGTTTATAGTATAGTGATCATATTATAGAATTTGATAAAAAACTAATTTTACTGCACAATGGAAAAACACCCATATAGCCACTGAAACTTTTCATGCTTCTGAGGTCTTTAAAAAAGGAATTTCTTTTCAACTGCTGTATCTTAGGATAATAACCTCTAAAAATAACAAAACAGCACATAAAAACTTTTTTGGTCAGAGACCACTTCCTCTGGTCATTAACTGTTCAGATCATGTGTATTACTGAAACTCAGTTCCCCTGCTATCTATCTTTTGCTGGGGGACTTGCTCACATAAGCATTTTTTTGTACACTCAGGGAAGACACTATAAATTCATCTTAATTTTGACATTTCCTAAGGAACAAAATCATAATGTACCTCACTAGAAAAAAAATTCAATTACTAAGATCTGTATGTCATATGACACTGTCTCTCCTCCTCTGCCATTAAAAAAAAAAGACAAAAGAGCTAACTACACTCATTTACATTGATCAAAACTTTAATCAAGTAAGTAAAATGGAATATAATTTTTAATTGCTCCTATAGATTAATCCTAGTTATTATTAACATCTCTAATGAAAGGAAAAATGAGACAGTTCATAGCCAGTGAATAGAATAAAATACTTAATATTTCAAGCTCATACTATCTGTAATTTGGAGGCACCTCAAAAGACAAACTATAAAAAAGACAAACTTTAGAAAGCCCTGTGCTGACACTTACACTATATTCTACAAAATTCAAATGCGGACCACAAAGCCAAAAAACTATTTGTATACAGGAAATTTTCTTGGGGCACCTGGGTGGCTCAGTCAGTTAAGCATCTGACTCTTAATTTCAACTCAGGCTGTAATCTCACGCTTTGTGGGATTGAGCCCCATGTCAGGCTCCGTGCTGACAGCATGGAGCCTGCTTGGGATAGTCTGTCTCTCTCTCTCTCTCTCTCTCTCTCTCTCTCTCTCTCTCTCTCAATAAATAAACAAACAAAAAAACAATGAAAAAGGAAAATTTACTTGGTTCATTAAGAAAAATAATACACCACTTTATATCCATTCCAAATTGAACTAACTCAATAAAGATCTTAGACCAAAGTACTAAATTCATGAACAATTTGATATTATTGATTTTCAAATATCTATGAGAGCTTCCAGATAACAAAACAGGGCGTAAAGGAAAAAATATATTAAAAAATAAATCAAGTGTCTTTTACATTTTTGATCACTAGTCCTCAAACTGTATTTGAAACCAGGAATATAATGTAAAAGTCAAACTTCTAAATCTGTATAAGCTTTCTCACTAAAACTGTAAAAATGACAGATTTATGCACATATTCATATATGTGTCAAATAGGTGAATATTTAACAAAATTTAAAGCTTGAGCATGTAAGGTTACTGTCTTTCAAATGCAATCTAATTTTTCCCAAGGGAAAAGACCAAAATGTTAAATCTCTAAAAACTGACAATGGTTCCTTTCAATAAAACTAATATGAGGGGCACCTGGGTGGCTCAGTCAGTTAAGCATCTAACTTCAGCTCAGGTCATGATCTCATGGTTCCTGGGTTCGAGGTCCGCATTGGGCTGTGTGCTGACAGCTCAGAGCCTAGAGCCTGCTTCAGATTGTGTCTCCTTCTCTCTCTGCCCTTCCCCACTTACGTCTGTCTCTCTCTCAAAAATAAACATTAAAAAAATTTTTTTCTAACTAATATGACTATTACCAAAAAGACTAATTCCTAGTTATTGTTTAAAAATTTGGAAAGTATTTACTAGCTTATTTCCCTTAAAAAAAAAAAAAAGATATGAAGGCGTTCATATTACTAATCTATTATCTTCATTGGGTATCTATAAATATATCAAATGTTCTTTTCCAGATTAAAACAAATTGAGAAGATGGGCATTGAAAGGATAATTCCACTTCTCAAATATAATGTTTATGTTTCCTTCCCAATTTAAAACATGAGACATTATATCCATTGCAAGTAATCCAACTGAAATGCAGGTTAATTATGAGCTTTCTCGTGCCAAAGAGGAAACTGGAGTAAGGCAGGAATGAGGGGAAGGAAGCCATTTGGTACCTGATATGATCGGGCTTTTTCCTGTCATGTGAAAAAATGGGGTAGGATTAAAACATAAAGGAAAGGTGGTAAAAGAATGAAAACGCAAATGTGCAAAATAAGCAAAGGACTAGCATGATATGAAAATAAAGCAAGAATTAAAGAAACAAGCTTAAGCTCATAACCTAACAAAACAGTCAAAAATATCTGTTGCATTTTGTTCTCGATTCATACGTGTATGCATTTACACAGGTAATTCCAACTCTTATGACTCTGAAATGCTAACATTTCAGAAATATTCAAAAATTTTCTTCAATTATTATGGTATAAATAGTTCTGGTAGGACTTAGTACACTTGGGCATATGTCTACTATTATTTTTATGCCTCTATGGTGATAGCTATAAAATATAAACAGTACTTTTCCTCATCTTAATAAGTTGCTCCTAAAAAATTAAGGAAAATAATCACTATATATATATATAATCTTCATAAACCTGAAACAAATGAAAACTTTTCATAAGGAAAATTGGATCACTAATTAAGAATTTCAAAGATTATAAAATATTATTAGCCAACTAAACCTACCTCCCACCTGTTCTCCCCCTTTTCATCAATGATAGCAGAGACTCAAAGGCCACACATATGAGTATCTTTATTTTTTTAAGAGTATCTTTAATACACACATACAATTCTTATTTTGTAACAAAAAGCCAATAAAAATAAAACATGTATCTGTGCCTGCAGTATCTAGAGTACTTTAAGACACTGCATAATACATCTTATACTTTTAGTTATATTTTCTATCTCATTCAACAAAGACTGAGCATAGTTTGTAATTATTCAGCTTCTTTATTCATTTTACTAGCTTACTACTAAATAATCTTAGTATTTAATTATTTTCCTACTTCATTCATCTTTTCAGAATTTATCATAAAAAGCAACAGACATATAGGTACGAGTAATCCATCTGGCACTGATTTGAGCCTAAGGTGAAGCTGCCACATTGAGAAGATGGCCTGATATGGAAAGATAATTTTGGTACGTCTTACATGTCTTCAGAAAAATATATATTATAGACATATAAAAATCTTAGGAGACTAGAAACCTGAAACCAACCAGAAACAAACACAACAATTCACATAAGACATAAAACCCCTCACTGCTTACACTCTTTCAATCACATCACACAAAATATGATTTCTTCAGTTAAATTTCAAATTATAGAATAATGTTTAGATTTTATGAAGCACAAGGACAGGTTTTAAAACTACCTGGGAATTCCTAATCAAATGCATTTACCTCAGGAAGGAAGTCTTTTTTAAAAGTTGGCTTAAAGAAAAAAATAATAAATAAATAAATAAATAAATAAATAAATAAATAAATAAATAAATAAATGAAAGTTGGCTTAAAGAAAAAAAAAGTTAGCTTAAACAGATGATGGGAATTATTAAGGAGGGCACTTGTGATGAGCACTGGGTGTTGTATGAAGCGTGGAATCACTAAATTGTACATCTGAAATTAATACTACACCGTATGTTAACTACCTGGAATTTAAATAAAAACTAACCTATTAACTAACTAAATAAACAAATGTTGGCTCTGAAAATATTACATGCCTCTATTCCATGAACAATAGATGATGGCAAATTTGTCATCATATAATTAGTACCCTACAGTGACTACAAAGAAAATGTTCCCTAAAACTAATCCAGAGACAATGTAAAGAAGATACTTAAACAGTAGGTAGAAAAATCTTTATGCTTGAATAGCTGGAATCCTAGATTTTTAAAGTTAAGGCACAAATATCACAAATGCAGTCTTTTATTCCAAGTCTAATAGAATATATTAACAAGCTAGATCGAGCACTAATTAGAGAAGTAGGGCAGACTCCAAAGTCATATATAAGTAAAGAGAAAGTATTTGCAAATATTTCCTGAAATTAGATTTTTTGTAAATTTCATGTAAGAAATTTAAGATATATTCCAAGCTTTTTAAATGAAAAGCATTAGAATATTCTAAATAACATTTAATAGAGTTCTTTCTTCTCTCTTTCACAGTTACTGAACTATAACCTAGAAAATATCTAAAACTTCTGTTACAAGATTTAGATTCTTGTTTTTGTGAAGACTTTTATATAATGTTTATATGCTATATTCCTTAGAAGACTGCTTTTTACTAGTATTTTCATGAAAATGATCTTTTAAAAGGCATATGAAAATGAAATAATTTGCTATCCATAATTTTTCCTAATAATGTAAATAGACTAGGAAGTTTTTAAAAAGTTTTTAAGCTATTTTTAAAATATTTGACATATTGTTTCATCAAAACACAAATTTATATGGAATTTCCATAGCAAATTTTTTTTTTAAATGCCAGGTTTCGGGCCTCAGTCTTGTCACAAACCAGCTGCGTGATCAATGAGCAACCATCTCTCTGCACCTTCATTTCTTTACTAAAACTTAGGGTGTTGAAATACGATCCATGATTCTCATCAGTAATGTCATCCCACTACAATTAGATGGTAGCTCCTTTAAAAAGCAGCTTCATTTCCAAAGGCATGGTCTGTTTCACTTTACACATGGAAGATAACAGGTCCACAATTCAGAATTTAATAGTTATTCCCTACTTGATTTTAGTTAGTTACATTTTATTATCTATGCCAATTAATAGAATTCATGAAACAAAAAATTAAAAACGAAAGGTCCATGCTTATGGGATGCCTGGGTGGGTCAGTCAGTTAAGCATCCAACTTGGGCTCAGGTCATGATCTCAATGATTTGTGAGTTTGAGCCCACGTCGTGCTCTGTGCTGACAGCTCAGGGCCTGGAGCCTGCTTGGATTCTGTGTCTCCCTCTCTCTCTGCCCCTCCCCTGCTTGCTCTCTGTCTCTGTCTGTCTGTCTGTCTGTCTGTCTCTCTCTCTCTCTCTCTCAAAAATAAATAAATATTAAGATTTTTTTTTTTTTAAATGAAAGGTCCACGCTTAAATCAGTATTAATTTTCTCCTATCGCCCTAAATGGCAATACAATTTTCCACTAACACTTACTGTGCTTCATTTTGAAGTCTGAGATCATTTCTCATTGGAGTAGTCCATGGAACATCATTTCATTTCTTCTTAACATAATGGTATAAGTTCTATGGATTTATTGTATTTTCACTGTGTTAAACTTTAAGTAGGTTGTTTTGAAATCTGAAGGTTAAAATTCAATTCTACCATTACCTCATGAAACCATACTGGTTGAGAAATCTTTCTATTATAAAAATTTGACACACTATTTTTTACTTTAATTTCCTATTCTAGCTATGGAAATTTGTCAGGAAAAACTTAAAAGATTATTGTCTTAATTTTTACACCTTAGAAAACAGAATTTTAATTTCTTATTTTCACTTTATAATAGTTAAAAATATTATTTCTAACCAAACCACTTAGTTGGTCATTCTGGTTCAGACATTATTTTAGAAGTTCTACATAATTCAAAATGGCTTAATATCAAATATAATCACTTTCCAGTTTATATTCATTCTCAGATAAAGAAAAATTATTTCAAATAAAACACCCCCCATTCATTTAAATATCTGGCAATATCAAATGCTAGGGAAAGGCTCAACAAATCACTGACATTTGAAAATACCAGTGAATGTTTTTCCACATAACCTCATCACCAAGAAATCAAAGTAAGTGGGAGCCCATTTTAATATTTTAAATATGCAAGAATAATAGTTTTCCATTTAAATTAGCAAAGATGTATACTACATTAAACTTACTGAGAAAATTCTATTATTTTGCTAATGTCCATTTTTTTTAAGAAAAGAAAATAATATTCTCTATCATCAAATGAATTTACATCTTGTTCAAGTAGCAAATAAAATAAACACATTCAGCCAATAATATAATAGTAAATCAATTCACCAGAGCCTAATGTTACTCTCAATTATTACAAAATAGTCCTATTTTGGGGGAGTTTTTTGCAAAAAAAAAAAAACAAAAAACAAAAACAAAAAGGAGGCATCCTTGAATAAAAGACTAATCACTACTATTTGGAAGTATAATCCTGAGTCAACACAATCTTTTTTTATTCTTTAATGTCTGAAATTATTTTACTTTATTAGATTAATACACAGAAAAATATAATTAAATATTTAATATATATATTTAACAGATATTTGCTGGATTAATATCTTCTAAAAATCAGTTTAGCAGAAAAAGAAAAAGAAAGCCAAGTTTTTGGTCATTGTCAAGTTTAGAATACAGGAGCCCTGACTGCCACACACACCATACCAAGTATATGTGCTGCCAAAGTGAGCACCACACTTCACATTTAAAAACAAGCCCATTTCTTAAAAGTCCTGGTTAAAGTTATTACAAAGATCAAAAACTCAGGATCATCTGGCTTAAAAATTCATCAGCAAACACTAAATTAAAATGTATATAAACATCTTACAGAGAGGAACCCAAAGGAGAAAACAATTTGTGCTTCTTGGTTTAAACTTTGCTTAATTTTAGATTTTACAATTAGTGCTATCATTTTTCACTTGCTTCTTAGGGTCCCCTTTCTTAGAAGGGAGACTTATCTTTAATGGACTGGGTTCAAGAATGCTACTGTAGACTGTGAATTTAAAGAATTAGGAAAGAAAGAGTTGGCCAAATCACAGGGAAGGTCAGAAAACTGAGACTATGGAAATCAAGACTAGTTTTTGAAATATATTACCTGTTCCAAGTTTTGAAGGCATTGCTGGCTCGTTTGAACAGATATCCTTCCATAACAATGCCATTTGCAGCATCTACATTATATTCTAACTTAGAATCATCACTGGAGAAATCCTAAACAAAATTAAAAAGTTCATACGATTACCAAATTTATCATAGAGAAACAGCACAAATCATAGAAAAGTTTTGTATTAAGATAGTATATTAACAGTATTCATAACAAAAGAGGAGACTTAATTATTATAATGACAATGTAAAAACACAGATGATTATATAAAATACACTCTGAAAGAGAAAACAATAGAACTTGATTTATACACTGATTAAAGGCACAAAATAATATGCATACAAATAGACAAAAGGGACAACTAAATACTATATGTGATGTCTTGTTTAAAATGCTTTCATTTTAGAGGTGCATGGGTGGCTCAGTCGGTTGAGCATCCAACTTTGGCTCGGGTCACAATCTCATATTTCATGGGTTCAAGCCCCGCGTTGAGCTCTGTGCTGATAGCTCGGAGCCTGGAGCCTACTTAGGATTCCTGTCTCCCTCTCCCTGTTCCTGTTCCCTGTTTGTGCTCTCTCTCTCTCAAAAATAAATAAAAATTAAGAAAAAATAAAATGGTTTCATTTTATCCTAACATTGTATTGTGATGTGTGTAACAATTTCTTTTTAAAGTAATGTAAGGGCAGGGCGCCTGGGTGGCTCAGTCGGTTAAGCGTCCGACTTCGGCACAATCTCACGGTCCGTGAGTTCGAGCCCCGCGTCGGGCTCTGGGCTGATGGCTCAGAGCCTGGAGCCTGCTTCCAATTCTGTGTCTCCCTCTCTCTCTGCCCCTCCCCCGTTCATGCTCTGTCTCTCTCTGTCTGAAAAATAAATAAAAATGTTAAAAAAAAATTAAAAAAATAAAATAAAATAAAGTAATATAAGGGCTCCTGGGTGGCTCAGTCAGATGGGCGTCCAACTTCTGCTTAGGTCATGATCTCACACTTTGTGAGTCTGAGCCCCACATCAGTCTCCGTGCTGACAGCCTGGAGCCTGCTTCAGATTCTGTGTCTCCCTCTCTCTCTCTGTCCCTTCCCCACTCGTGCGCTCTCCCTCTCTCAGAAACAAATAAATAGAATGAATGAATGAATGAATGAATGAATAAATAAATAAATAAATAAATGAATGATAAAAATTAAAAATATAGATATATTTAAATTGGGACACTCAAATCTATCTCTATTCTCTAAGTATATTACTATTATGGTATTTTTTAATCTGATAGTAGTAATAACTCCACTATTAGGGAGTTCAGAAGTAGAATAAAGGCTTTTTTCCCTAAAATAAAATTTTGTTTTGCAAAGAAGACCTACAGTTTGAAGTGCTGTACAGTACAGTTTAAGTTTGAAGTGCTGAGCTCACTTTTTCATGAGGATTATGGAATCCCTCATAATCTTCTGTCATTCTACTCTTCACTTGAATGCAATTCAAACTTACAATTTTCCTCTAAGGATTCATGAAGTTTTGAAATCAGAAGTGTTATATTTAAAATATTTCCTGATGAACTTACAAAGTCATTTGTATAAAACTGCAAGACTGCTGTTACCCGTTTTAAAACTTTAAAAAATCAGTCTCAGAACTTTCAAAATTACAGCTGGACCAATAATCAAAGTTAGAGTGCTATCCTTTTAGGGAATAGTAAACTTTCTGTCTTGAAAAAGATTCTGGCAGAAGCTAGATGACCACCTGCCAAAAATGCTGGGATGTGAGGGTCCTCCACTGGAGGGGAGGCAGAGGGAGAATTACCCAGGGGCCTTCCAAATTTAAGAGTCTACAAAGATGGAAAATGGAAATAGACTAAATTCAGGAAAACAAAATTCATTAAAAACAAAAACTCTGCTGACATCTTTCAAAATTTAACCATATTAAAAGACATGATAATCTCAGGTGCCTGGCTGGCTCAGTTGGTAGAGCAAGCAGCTCTTCATGTCAAGGTTGTGAGTTCAAGCCCCACAGTGGGCATGGAAGGAAGGAAGGAAGGAAGGAAGGAAGGAAGGAAGGAAGGAAGGAAAGAAGGAAGGAAAGAAGGAAGGAAAGAAGGAAGGGAAGAAGGAAGGAAAGAAGGAAGGAAAGAAGGAGGGAGGGAAGGAGGGAGGGAAGGAAGGAAGGAGGGAAGGAGGAAAGGAAGGAAAGAGGGAAAGAGGGAAGGAGGGAAGGAAGGAAGGAAGAAAGAAATTAAAAAGACATGATAATCCAAAATAATCAAATGAAACAGAATCTGGGAGCGCCTGGGTAGCTCAGTAGGTTAAGTGTCCAACTCCGGATTTCAGCTCAGGTCATGATCTCATGGTTTGTGGAACTGAGCTCTGTGTTGGGCTCTGGGCTAACAGAGCTGAGCCTGCTTGGGATTCTCTCTCTCTCTCTCTCTCTCTCTCTCTCTCTCTCTCTCTCTGCCCTCCCCTCCCACATGCAATCTTTGTCTTTAAAATAAATAAACTTAAAAAAATTGAAACAGAATCTGTAAGTGAATTGCTACACTTTCTCCTACATTGTCTTTGAAAAAAAATTTAGGAAAATTTTAATGCCCTCATTTAAAATTTATTCGAGGGGCGCCTGGGTGGCGCAGTCGGTTAAGCGTCCGACTTCAGCCAGGTCACGATCTCGCGGTCCGTGAGTTCGAGCCCTGCGTCAGGCTCTGGGCTGATGGCTCAGAGCCTGGAGCCTGTTTCCGATTCTGTGTCTCCCTCTCTCTCTGCCCCTCCCCCGTTCATGCTCTGTCTCTCTCTATCCCCCAAAAAATAAATAAGCGTTGAAAAAAAAAATTTTTTTTTAATAAAATAAAATAAAATTTATTTGAGGTGGGAGTGCCTCAAATAACTCTGTCAGTTAAGCATCCAACTCGGTTTCGGCTCAGGTCACGATCTCACAGTTAATGGGTTCAAGCCCCACATGGGGCTCTGCGCTGTCGGTGCAGAGCCTGCTTAGGATTCTCTCTTTCTCCTTCTCTCTGCACGTCCCTTGCTCACTCATTCACTCTCTCTCAAAGTAAATAAACATTTTTTTAAATTATAAATAAATAATATTTGAGGCTATAATTTAATTAGACAAGCAGGATGTCAGCAATAGATACAACTGAGTTTGGCAACATTCTAAAGGTTTCATTTGTAATGCTGGCAGTTTTTTAATAACCTTGATGCTACTTAAAACATTAAAATATGACCTCCTTGATATATAGAGCATTATAAGTATTTTTCTAATTTTCAACTATATCTCTTGAGGTAAGTCTTCAATTTAATTACTATTAAATCAATTAATATTGTATAGTGTTAAAATGTGACAGATCATAATTTTATAATGAAGCAACTAATAACACTGTATAAATTATATACTATAATTTAAATATATTGATGAACTGTCAAAATAGAAAGGAATACTCAAAAGCAAAAGATTAAGTGAAAATTGGAAGCCGAAGAGGTAAGCAGATCAAAGAAGCCAGATTTCACCTTAAGGGCATTTGCTTCATCAAAACTTGAAGCTTGTGTGGGGAAGAGAAGGCAGGACCAAGATTGGCCATAAAGGGAATCTAACTGAAGCTTTTGCTTTTGAAATTGCAAGCAAGAAAGACCATTATCACTTCAACTCAAGATTATGTTAGAAGTCCTAGCCACAAGGTAATAAACAAAAAGAATCGGAAAGGAAGAAACTACCATTATTTGCAGATGACTCTGTACACAGAACATCAAACAGAATCCAGAGGTAAATTAGCATTTAAAGAGAGCTTAACAAGATAACTGCTTTCAAAATCAATACAGAAAAGTCAATTTTATTCTAGTATGTAACAAAAGTAAACAGTGAGAAAAGAAATTTTTAAAAGATAGCATTTACAATAACATATGCCATATAAGTATCTAGGAATAAATTTGACAAAAGATGTACAAGAAAATATCAAACTTTACGAAGGACATTAAAGAAAACTTCACTTTTAATATTTCAAGCTCAGAGATTAGAAGACACTGTAAAATAAAGATACCACTTCTCCCCCATATTGATTCATAGACCCAATGCAATCGATCAAAATCTCCAAAGCTACTGTTAAGCAAACTGAAAGTCTGCTCTTGAAAGTTGTAAAAGAATGTAAAATTTAGTCAATTCACTTTTGAAACAGAGAAGATAGGAGGTTTGCTTTGTCAGATATCAAGATATACCATTAAGCTACAATACTTAAAGGCAGCATAGTACTGCCACAATTAAGACAAAAAGGCCAAAGAAAAGAATTAAGAGCTCAAAATAGAACTCACATGTATGCAAACATAATGGAAAACAGAGGATATAACAGAGTAATAGGAAAAGAACAAATTTTTTAATAACTGATTCTCGATTATCTAGCTATCAGATTGTGAATACAAGGAAACTGGATCTCTACTCACACCACACATAAACACCCAATTACAGATGGATTTAAGGTCTAAACATAAAAGGCAAATCTATAAACACTTAGGTTATACACCAACAGACACAGGGGAAGGTGCCTGAGTTCATTAATGACTAAAGCATAAATTAAAACCACAATGAGATGTCAGTATCTACCCACCAAAATTAGCAAAAATTAAAAACTCGCACAATACCATGGGGTGGCAAGGAGCCCTGAGAACTCTCACACAGTGCTGCCTGCCAGGAATAGTAACAGCATTTTGAAAAGTGATTTAGCATTATCTACTAATGCTGAACATATATATGCCCTCTGAACCAGCAGTTCTACTCCTAGTTATAAATCCATCAGGAATATGTACAGATAACCAAAAGGCATGTACATGAATGTGCATAGAATCATTGTTTCTTTAATTGATCGATTTCAATTCTTGAAAAATCTAAATAGCTACATTAGATACACTTTTCCCTTAATTTTTAGGTGACTGAATCTTTTTACCTTTTTTTTTTTTTTTTTTACCTGTAATGCAGCCTTGTGTCAGCATTTAAGGGCAGAAAAAAGCAAAAATAGCATTACTTTCTTCAAAGTAAAGCAGCAATTGACTATTATTTGAAATCAAGCAAATTAGTCTTAAATAATCTATTGCTTTTGTACATCACTGAGCTATGTGCACAGGGAGAGATATTAAAAGATATGTAATATTCATTAAATAATTCCGTTTAACCAAATAGTCACAAGTTTCTACAAGTATCATGACCTCTCATTTGAATTAGACACGACTGGTTCCAATTTTTAATAATCTTTCCATGGTAATACCATTAAAACAAGTTACACAGCCCAAAGTGAGTCTAACTTTAAACAAAACACAGAGTTAGCCTTACCTGAGTATAACTGGAAGGAACTAAGTTAAACATGGTTTGGTAGAAAACCTTTCCCTTAATAAATAATGTTTCTCTTTGAATGAATATTAATAACCCATCACCAAAATATTTTCCTTACTTATATTACTGACATCACTTTAATTTTTTTCCACTGACATCTTTTATGTCAAATCTAGTTCACTGGTATTTTAAATTCTAAAGAAACCATAACAAAAGTTGATTTGACTTAATATCATAGGAACAGATTTCTTAAAGCAATGCTAGAAGGCATATTTTTTTAGGGGAACGTACAAACACAGTGTCCCTCACCACAAATTATACAGTAGAGTTTCCCACATTAGGGGAAATAGCAAGGGTCAGCACATCTGGAGTCAATGGAAAAGCCTTGCCCTAGAAAAACCACCTTTGTGATCATGATATCTCCCCTGCCAGGTAAGTACAGAAGGCATCTTGTCATATACTTGTATTATTAGATTCAACCTCCAATTCTCTCCTTTTATTTTCAGATTACCACCCAAAAATATCACTGACTATATAAGATAAAATTATTGAGTTCCAAGTTAGTTGTATCCAAAGTTCTCCACACACAAAAATAAAAATGTGTCATATTTAAATTTTCATTTTTAAAAACATTTTTTTCAAGTATTAATTTAGCTAAGCTTAGGCATATTGACAAGAAATGCGTGTAAAATTCCAATATCACCTGAGGGAGGGCAAGTGCTGCCTTGGAGTAACTACAGCTGTAAAGTCTACAATACCAAACATACATGTTGATACCAAGATGTTTTCCATCCCCACCCCACCCCACCCCCAACTCCCTCCATCCC
This sequence comes from Prionailurus bengalensis, assembly GCF_016509475.1. Taxonomy (NCBI): domain Eukaryota; kingdom Metazoa; phylum Chordata; class Mammalia; order Carnivora; family Felidae; genus Prionailurus; species Prionailurus bengalensis. The sequence goes on along the minus strand of NC_057350.1, from coordinate 73,801,845 downwards.
CCACCCCACTCATTCTCATTCACAGGCTTTACAGGGATTGGTGATATCCTAACTGAAATTGTAAATATCAGTTTAAATTCTAAGGGCCATTTTTTAGTTAAGGTCCTAAGAGATTGATGTTTTTGCAAACTGGTTCAAGAGCACAGCTTCCAAATATTTTAAAAGAATAATAAAATACATGCCTGACCATCTAAAAACTTTTTACTTTTCACCAAAAAATGAGGAATTTACCCAATTTAATTACTACAGCAACTCATAAGATTTGTTGCAACATGATAGTATCTTGCTGAAACCAGTAACTGAACAGTTGTACAAAATAGGAATTCCTCTCCTTGAACTTTTCTCTTCAAGTACCTTTTGTTGAATGGTGGAATGTTTTTGCTCCATCTCTCTTTTCTCCTTTGCTGCATCTACAACCAGTCGATCCAACTATAAAGGGGGAAAGAGAGAAAATTATAGAGACTTAAAAATTAAAAAAAAAAAAAAAGGTATGATCATTTTTCAAAAACATACTCTAAGTCAGTCCATTTAAATTTCTTTAAAAAAGCATTTTGGCTGCAACTTTAAAATGGAACTTCTTTCTTTTCTGGTATCAAATCCTTTTTGAGAAGGTCTATAACTCCTCCAGGAAAAACATTTCTAAGAACAGTTGTGGTGCTAAGCAAACGTGACAGGCGGCCTTGTCGAGGGCACAACAGGGATAACATGAACTCCCGGAATAAGGAAGAGGACTCTAGCTGAAGTTGCCTGCCGACCCACTCAGCAATTGCAGTAGTCAGAATCAAAGAAACAAAGAAGACGCAGTGGTAATTTGTTTTCCCCGAACAGCAAAGAGTAGCAGCTAAGCTAGGGTGGGCCAACTCTCACAAGTTCAACAGAACACATACTTCCAATCACTCAAAACGCTTCATGTTTTCAAGTTGGCTTCTTAATGTTATCATCAAATCTACAAGGCTTAAAAAACAAACAAACAAAAATCTCACCAGATAAAAGAGAAAGCTAAATAATAATTTTTAAAAACAGTAATAATAATAAAATAGTAATCACTCATATGGTCAGGGCATAAAATCACCATTGTTTAACATTCTTTTTTAAAAGCCCAAAAAACTTATGAAATCATAAAATCTCATTTCCTTCTTGTTCCTCTCCATCAGAAAAGATGATTTTCCAGTATCATGACAAATGCCCTGGCTTCTTGAACTACTCTGCTGGAATAACAAACAACTGGGTCATAAAATATTATGTGAGTTTACTCTCCTAGACTGTGATGTATGTCATTTCATCTTCAAACCCCCATACCTCTAACTGATTCATGTGGGGTAAAAGAAAAAATAAAAATGTAAATATCAACAGGAATAAGGAGAAAGATAAAGTATTAAATGTCCAAATGTTTTCATTGATATCCTTTAGAAACAAAATTGAAAAAAGCCTTTGTAAAAAAAAAAAAACTACTTGATTCTTTATTCACTCTCTATTACACATGATTTTTATTTTCCTGCCAGAGAATGATTCTGACCACGCAATTTTTTTTTAATTAAAAAAAATATACTTTTTTAAAGTTTTTCTTTAAATCCCAGTTAACATACAGTGGAATACTAGTTTCAGGTGTACAACTGGCCATAGAATCTTTTTTTTTTTAAATTTGAGAAAGGGAGAGCACACACAAGCAGGGGAGAGAGGCAGAGGGAGAGAGAATCTTTTTAAAAAAAAAATTTTTTTTAACGTTTTATTTATTTTTGAGACAGAGAGAGACAGAGCATGAACGGGGGAGGGGCAGAGAGAGAGGGAGACACAGAATCAGAAGCAGGCTCCAGGCTCTGAGCCATCAGCCCAGAGCCCGACGCGGGGCTCGAACTCACGGACCGCGAGATCATGACCTGAGCTGAAGTCGGACGCTTAACCGACTGAGCCACCCAGGCGCCCCGAGAGAGAGAATCTTAAACAGGCTCCATGCTCTGCACAAAGCCCAATGTGGGCCTCAATCCCACGACTGTGGGGTCATGACTTGAGCCGAAATCAAGAGTTGGACACTCGACTGACTGAGCCACTCAGACGCCCCCATACAATCTTAATTATCACTGAATATTAATAAAAACCAAAAGAAAACACACTGAAACAGAACTATCACTACTATACATATTTGATTTAGATGGCAACTATACTACTGCACTTGAGGATCTAATGCATACACGCCTTGGTGACATGTAACATTGATTCGACGTGTAAGGCTGGTACATGTTGCACTAGTCAAATGCCCTCAACATTTTCTTATACTGAATGAATAAAATAACCATTATACCATGGTTTTACAGACTTTAATTGATGGCATATAATATTATTCATTCACTCAGACTGAAGTGAGGTACAAAGTAGACCCTAAGATTCAACTAATACTTGTAAACTTGTGTGAGTGTAACTTCCACAATAGTACTGCAATGCAAGTGATGGTTTTCTGCCTGTCGGACTGGCAGTAAACGCCTCTGCTACAACCCACCCCACTGCTATTACAGCAGAAAGGGGAAAAATTCACCTCTCTCTGTTGGAGGAGAAATATAAAGGAAAAAAAAAATCTTTTCACATGGTGGAGGGTTGGAGGAAGTACGAGCTGAGGAGATGTGAAGACTGACAGTCCTGTCTCCTACGTGCTCAGACTGTATCAGGAAGAGAGTTTGGAGCACAGCAGGTGTGTCCCATGCTTCTATTAGTGATGGACATTAGAAGTTTCACAGGTGCCTATTACTAGCCAGGTGCCCCCAATCCTGTGTCTGGAATCCCTTCTACTCCTACCACATCAGATATCATCACTTCTCTTTCTACTTTTCAACTTCTTCCATTTCCATCTGCTTGTATATAGGTGGAAATCCTACTACCTTAAAATAAAACCTTCCTCCAACTTACAGTCCCCTCTAGCTACTACCTTCTCCCTCCTTTTCCTTCACAACACAACTTCTAGAAAAATATTCCGTTCTTCACTTGTCCATTTCATATTCATAACTACTACCCACTGTAGTTTAGTTCTGCCACTCAGACCCTCTACTCTCGCAGAGGTAACAAATAACCTTCTTGCTGCTAGATGCAATAGCCCTAGGTTTACTGGACCTTTTTTCCAATATTTGTACTGACAACCACCCCCTCGTTTTAGAGATGTTCTTTACTTGGCCTGTGCTACCACCGTCTCTTGGGTTCCCACCTCCTCTCTCATCTATGTTCTCATGGAGCTCTCATACTTAACTATCCCTTAAAAATATGCCATTCTTGGGGCACCTGGGTGGCTCAGTCAATTAGGCATCCAACTTTGGCTCAGGTCATGATCTCATGGTTCGTGGGTTCGAGCCTCATGTCGGGCTCTGTGCTGACAGCTCGGAGCCTGGAGCCTACTTCAGATTCTATGTCTCCCTCTCTCTCTGCCCCTGCCCAGCTTGCACTCTGTCTCTTTATCTCTCTCAAAAATAAATTAAGACATAAAAAATAAAATAAAATAAATATGTCATTCTTAGGGCCCTGTTTGAAGCCAGATTCTCTTTTCACTCTATACTACCAGCCCTTGACCATAACATCTTTAAGCATACTGTTCTAGCACTTACATTTTTCAAAACTATCTTTTTTTTTTTTAATTTTTTTTTTCAACGTTTATTTATTTTGGGGCAGAGAGAGACAGAGCATGAACGGGGGAGGGGCAGAGACAGAAGGAGACACAGAATCGGAAACAGGCTCCAGGCTCTGAGCCATCAGCCCAGAGCCCGACGCGGGGCTCGAACTCCCGGACCGCGAGATCATGACCTGGCTGAAGTCAGATGCTTAACCGACTGCACCACCCAGGCGCCCCTCAAAACTATCTTTTGAAATACAAAAAGGATTTTGAGATACTTATTAACTCTCCTTGGGTCAATTCACCCACTATTGTGGTTACAATTAGCAATTGTATACTACTGCCTCCTTTAATCTAGGTTTTGGTGTTTTGTTTTTTTTGGTTTTTTTTTTGTTTTTATGAGCTCCAGATATATTCACTTAGATGTCCTATCCTCAAAATTCAACACATTTAAACCTCAACTCATCATGTCCCTCTACCTTCAAATTGGCTATATCTTAAATATCCCTCAAGTCTATTTATTCCTATTACTACATGTTCCTAGTTCCAGATGCAGTCATCTCATAACTGAATTATAAAAAGAAAATCCTAACGGACCACCTCCAACCAGGCTATATTTTCCACTAGACTCCATATAGACACCAAAGCTACATGAAAAGTCATGTGAGAACTGAGAGGGGGAAACAGCAAAACTGAAATTAATAAATGTCTAAAATATATAATTATTTAAACTATTCAACTGCAATCCAACTTAATTTTTTTATAAATTATATTTCATGTAGGATGAGGGTGCAACATAAAATTTAACAGAATGTGGGAAGTACCTAGCTTAGGAAACTCTTGCCTTTCTCCCAAGTCTGGGTTACATGTTCCATCTGTATGTTCCTATAACTCTTTCAACCTTTGCTATGTATAGAGACAGCTAGCTGTTTCCCAATAACCATTCTCTCTTTCTTTCTTTTTTTTAAAAAAATTTTTTTTCAACGTTTTTATTTATTTTTGGGACAGAGAGAGACAGAGCATGAACGGGGGAGGGGCAGAGAGAGAGGGAGACACAGACTCGGAAACAGGCTCCAGGCTCCGAGCCATCAGCCCAGAGCCTGACGCGGGGCTCGAACTCACGGACCGTGAGATCGTGACCTGGCTGAAGTCGGACGCTTAACCGACTGCGCCACCCAGGCGCCCCTCTCTCTTTCTTTCTTAATACAACCCCCAAATTCTAGTAGGTCACATGATTATCTGGCATTAAATCTGTATCCCCCATCTTTCCTTACAGCTAGTGTGACATTAGGATGTACACAGAAGTGACCTCTACAATTTCCAGGAGATATTCATAAAAAGAGAGAATGCATCTTTCTTTCTCCTCTCCTCTTTCCGGTTAGCTAGAATGTAGGTATGGTGACTAAAGCTTGATCAGCCACTTTGAACCATGAGATAGGATCAAAAAATATAATAAGCCTGCATCCCTGCAAATCAAGCGACCACCATACCAGGACTCTGACTTGACATAGGAGAAATAATACTCCATGCTGTTGAAGCTACCATTATTTTCAGGCTTCTAACACATGCAAACAAGCCTAGTCTCAATGTATATTCCCAGACAGGGCACTTAGCACAACAAGTAATAATAGTCTGGTGACACGTTGGTTTCCTCCAATAGATTAAGTTCTACTTAAGTCTACGTAAGTCTACTTAGAGTTAGGGAACAGTATGGCAACTCATGGCATATGCTCTGCATACCATCCCAACACACATACACACACACACACACACACACACACACACACACACACACACAGTATTTACTTTTGGTCCATGAATGCAATTCTCGTTATGCTCTTACCTTTTCCTCATTTCCCTAAATTCTATTTTTCATCCTTAACCCCCCGCCCTCAAAAGGTAATACGAACCTATGGGGGGGGGGGGAATCACCCAAAAGTTGGTACTAATGAATCCAGAAAGCTCACCAATCAACAAAAAAGAATGTCCCAGAACAAATTAATATAAAGTTCTGCTCAGTTATCAAAAATAATTTGAATACAATGAAATTTCTATATAATACTGTTATACATATATACAATTCACACGTGTGTATGTATAAAATGAAAAAGTTCCCAAGAGTTCCTTAATCTTAAGATTCTAAAAATTTTATTATTCAAAATAGCAAAATATACAATTTTTGCAAAATAAAAAAGGAGCTCTAACTTCAAATGAAAAATCAGTAGGATTTTTTAATTATCCAAATGTAAGATATGAAAAATAAACTGAGCCACATATACTATGAAACACTTTGTTTTTAAATTTTCTTTTCAACACCCTCATATACTATCTGTAACACTTTTTAAAAATTTTTTTATGTTTCTTTTTTTTGAGAGAAAGAGAGAGAGAGAGAGCAAGGGAGGGACAGAGAGAGAGAGAGGGAGAGAAAAATCCCAAGCAGGTTTCACATTATCAGCGCAGAGCCCAATGTGGGGTTCGAACCCATGAACCATGAGATGACCTGAGACGAAATCAAGAGTCAGATGCTTAACCCACTGAGCCACCCAGGTGCCCCAACAGCATAGTTTTAACTTTAATCTTATTTTTGGTTATACACATTTAACCCACACATAAATCATCTGTGGCATCAAACTTCTTTATTAAATAAATGTCATATTTCCCAAAATGCTAAATTTCTTTAAAAGTACAGATCTCAGAGCAAAGGCATCAAAAGAAAAGAAAAAAGAAAAAAAAGTGGGACTTTATCAAACCAAAAAACTTCTGCAAAGGAAACTATCAACAAAATGAAAAGACAACCTACTGAATGGCAAAATATATTTGCAAATCATATATCTGATATAAATGTCCAAGATATATAAAGAATCCATACAACACAATAGCAAAAAGACAAACACTCTGATTTAAAAATGGGCAGAGGATCTGAGGGGACATTTCTCCAAAGACATACAGATGGCCAAAAGGTATATGAAAAGGTGCTCAACATCACTAATCATCATGAAAATGCCAATCAAAACCACAATAAGATAGCACCTCATGCCTGTCAAAATGGCTGTCATCAAAAAGACAAGAAATAAAAAGTGTTGATAAGGATGAAGAGAAAAGTGCACTGCTGGTGGGAATATAAACTGGTGCAGCCACTATGGAAAACAGTATGGAGGTTCCTCAAAAAATTAAAAGCAGAACTACCATATGTAGAAGAAGCAATGCCTCTTCTGGATATGTACCCAAAGTAAACAAAGACACTCATTTGAAAAAATATCTGCATCACTATGTTCGCCACAGCATTATTTACAATAGCCAAGACATGGAAACCCCCTAAGTGTCCATCAATAGAAGAATAAGGGAAATGTGGTGTATATATACACAAGGGAATACTATTCAGCCATTTTTTTAAAAAAAGGAAATTCTATCATTTGCAACAACACAGATGGACCTTGAGGGTATTATGCTAAGTGAAGTAAGTCAACAGTAGAAGTAGAAGTAGAAGTAGAAGTAGAAGTAGAAGTAGAAGTAGAAGTAAGTCAACTTAGGGGCGCCTGGGTGGCGCAGTCGGTTAAGCGTCCGACTTCAGCCAGGTCACGATCTCATGGTCCGTGAGTTCGAGCCCCGCGTCAGGCTCTGGGCTGATGGCTCAGAGCCTGGAGCCTGCTTCCAATTCTGTGTCTCCCTCTCTCTCTGCCCCTCCCCCGTTCATGCTCTGTCTCTCTCTGTCCCAAAAAATAAATAAATGTTGAAAAAAAAATTTAAAAAAAAAAAAAAAAGAAGTAAGTCAACTTAATTTGTAAGTCAACAAATTAATACTTATATATTAATCTAAAAAAAAAAAAAAACTCACAAGATACAACAGACTGGCAGAGGTTGGGGAGGGGGCCGAGTAGACAAAATGGGTGAATGGGGTCAAAAGGTAGTCCTGGAAATGTAATGTACAGCATGATGACTATAGTTAACACTACTGTATTGTATGTTGAAAGTTGCTTAAGAGTAATCTAAAAGTTCTGATCACAAGAAAAAAAAATTGTAACTAACTGGAGTTATAGATGTTAACTAGACTTTTGAGATGGTCATTTAACCTATATGTATATGTAAATGTATACACACACACACACACACACACACACCTCAAATTATTTTATATAGCTGAAACTAAAGCAATATTGTATGTCAATTATATCTCAATTAAAAAAAAATACACAGATATCAGGGGTGCCTGGGTGGCTCAGTCAGTTGAGTGTCCAACTTCGGCACAGATCATGATCTTATTCTTCCTGAGCTCGAGCCCCACGTCAGGTTTGCTGCTGTCAGTGCAGAGCCTGCTTTGGATCCTCTGTCCTCCTCTCTCTGCCCCTTCCCAACTCTCATGTACACATGCGCTGTCTCTCTCTCAAAAATAATAAACATTTTTTTAAAAATACAACTATCAATGTATAATACAGAATCAAGCAATACAGTACAATATTACCTGTGCACCAAGATCCTTCATGTAGGGCCCAAGTTCACTGAATAGATCATATCCTTGATGGAAGAAGGCCAAATGGGCATACATAAAAGATAACATCTAATAAAAGAAAAAAAAGATTAGCATTTTAAAATCAATTCTTAGATAAATACTCTGAATTTTTAAAAAAATCTTGATCTTACCTAATGTTTAAAAATTATTCCTTTAGAGCCCAAAATATCAAACCTATTTAAAATTGAAATTGGGTCATTTTTCTTAAGAGTATTTCAGAAATATATGTGAAGTGAGAATAAATTTTATTTAAAAGAAATCTCCAAGTGGTTTAAAAATTTAACAATGCCCCAAATTTTAGTTGTTTAGATTATATCCAGATGATCAAGATTCATATAGTAATAATTTAAAGAATCAAGTATTCAATACTTTCACCATCTTCCCAAGTGCATTATAAAATATCTATGTGCCTTTCAACCAAATTCACTGGCAAAACTTTAAATTGCAAATAAAACATTAAAAGATTAGAATGGGAAATATGAAGCTCTCAAAATAAAACAATCACACTTTATAACCTGCTAGGATCACTAAGCACAACCCAAAGCAGGGAATGTTAATTTTTTTTCTCAAGATACTTAAAGGAGTCAACAGACTTTGCCAATATGGAGGTTTCTGAATATTCATTCCCAATATACAAATATGTTGCTAGTGGGTTAAGATTTTTTCCAGGTTTTCCTATATTTTACCTATTTGTGAAAGAAAAATCATCTTTATTTTTATTTATTGTTTTTATATGGGAAGAAATTTAATTCAATTACAATACTGAAAGAATCCTTCAAGCATCCCTCTATGTTAGCAAGATGAGGCATCTATTTAATTTTCTGAAACCTAAAATAGGTCATAAGGTCTTTAATATTCAAGAATGCTTCAAAAGAATTTTTTTTAAGAGAAAAGTCAATTAAACAAAACAAACACACAAGGACAAAGCTCAATAAAAGATTATTCTGGAATTAGGTAACAGTAGTTGTGCAACTTTATGAATATAATAAAAAACAATTATATAAAAAAGAGGGTGAAAGATTAATAGCTACAACTACATAAAACATGCCTACACAGCAAAACACATAAGCCTATTGAAAGATTAGTGATAAAACTAGAAAAATACAATGGCAAAGGGTAAATAGTCTTAAAATATAAGACATGTTACAAATCAATATGAAAAAGATGAACACTCCAACAACAACAACAACAACAACAAAAGAGAAAACATAAGAGGCCAAAAAATATACAGAAAAAAATTCAAACTCATACACATTTAATACAAACTCATTTGTAGTAAAGAAATGCAAAACTGAACAATGACATGACATTTTCTATCTACCAAATTATAGGTAGAGTGGAAGAAACTAATACCCAGTGTTAGTAATATAGTTCACTTTCACACACTACTAGTGGAAATGTTGTGTAAGTCTTAAAATTTAACATTATTTTTTAAAAGTTTTAACAAATGCTTAAACCCTTTGGCTCTTAGCCAAATCTCTTGTCATAATATATCCTAAGGAAATTACGATAATAAGTCATATTGTTTATCAGAATGACCACTAGAATATTTTTAAAGTCAAAAACATGGAAATTACTTTAAAATCCATTAATGGATAAAATTAATTTATGGCATATTCAAGATCAGCAAACTATGACCTGCAAACTATATCCAGCCCCATCATATGTTCTTGGATGGCCTATAAGCTAATGTGGTATTTACATTTATTAATGGTTGAAAGAAAATGAAAAGATGGCATGAAATTCATTACAGGTGAAAATTGTATGAAATTCAAATTTCCATGTCTATAAGAAAAATGTTTTATTAAAACACAGCCATTCTATTCATTTACATATTATCTATGGCTGCTTTGTCTCTCTCTCTCTCTCTCTCTCTATTTCAGAGAGCACACTGCAGGGGAGAGGGTTTGGGGGTGGGGTGGGGAGAGGGAGAGGGAGAGAGGGAGAGAGGGAGGGAGGGAGGGAGGGAGAGAGAGAGAGAGAGACAGAGAGAGAGAGAGAGAGAGAGAGAGAGAGAGGGAAAGAGAGAGAATCTTAAGCAGACTCCACACTCAGCATGGAGGGCTTGATCCCAAGACCCTGGGATCATGACCTGAGCCAAAATCAAGAGTCGAACACTCAACTGACTGAGCCACCCTGGCGCCCTTATGGTTACTTTCTCATTACAGCATACAGTTAAGTAATTACAACACAGACCACATGGCCCACAAGACCTAACATAGTCACTACCTGGCCCTTCACAAAAAAAGGTTGCCTACCCCTAATATATCCACATGGTGGAATTCTATTTCGCCACAAAAGTCATCGTTAAATAAAAAATATTTAATGACATCTGATGACTTTAGTGTTACTATTGAGAAAAGAAAGTTACAAAACATATGTAGCAATGATTCTTATTTTGTTTAAAAAAAAAATTAAAAGCCATTTAGGGGGCGCCTAGGTGGCTCAGCCAGTTGAGCATCCGACTTCAGCTCAGGTCATGGTCTCACAGTTCGTGAGTTCAAGCCCCGCATCAGGCTCTGTGTTAACAGCTCAGAGCCTGGAGTCTCTCTCTCTCCCACTCCCCTGCTCATATCTCTCTCTCTCCCACTCCCCTGCTCTCTCTCCCACTCCCCTGCTCTCTCTCTCCCCTCTCTCTCTCTCCCACTCCCCTGCTCATGCTCTGTATATATCTCTCTCTCTCCCACTCCCCTGCTCATGCTCTGCCTCTCTCTGTCTCTCAAAAATAAGTAAATGTTGGGGCGCCTGGGTGGTTCAGTCGGTTAAGCGGCCGACTTCGGCTCAGGTCATGATCTCACAGTCTGTGAGTTCGAGCCCTGCGTCAGGCTCTGTGCTGACAGCTCAGAGCCTGGAGCCTGTTTTGGATTCTGTGTCTCCCTTTCTCTGACCCTCCCCTGTTCATGCTCTGTCTCTCTCTGTCTCAAAAATAAATAAACATTAAAAAAATTTTTTTTAAAAATAAGTAAATGTTTAAGAAAAGAATTTTTTAATTAAAAGCCATTTTAGAATACACATATACACATTCATATACATACATGCACACAGAAAGAGAGGAAAAAAGATACAGATATATGCCAAGATAATAACAGTGGTTCTCCCTTGGTAGTAAGATTTATAAGTATTTTAATTCTTTTCTTCATACATTTCAGTTTTCAATTTTCTACAATTAACATACATTACTCTCAGTCTGGAAAAGGAAGTGGAAGTAAAGAGCAAGTACAACGTACTTACCTGTAAGCACTATCATAAATATAGAATTTAGGAAAAAGCTTGGTGGGGACAAGGATCAAAGCAATTTAAGTATACCCTTTCAGGGGAAAAGAAAAATAAAACACTTCAGTGAACAAAGAGAGGAAAAATTATTTCTAAGATTCTCGAAATATGAAAAAGTTCAATGCCATACCACTACCACCCCCTGCCCACTTCCTTGATAGCTTTAAGACCAAAAATTGTCACATAAAAAAAAAAAATCACTTTCTCTATGGGTATAGTGTCTCAGGGAAAAAAATTATTCTCAAATTTCATCCCATTTATTTTCCAACTGCACTCCAAAGAACAAACCAAAAGGCTGATACATCATCAATAATCCTAAGGAAAAATTCTCTAAATGATACTATTTATGCATGCCCTGAATCTGAAATATTTAAACATCTACACTAAGGAGCTCGCAGTGTGTTAAGAGAGGAGATACACATAAATAACTATAACGTGAAGGAGACAAAAAAGTGGTTAAGTGGCATATGAGAAATACAAAAAGATCTGTAAAGATTAATTATGAACCTGGAATAAATATATTTACATATATATACACACAAACATATGATGCTGCTTAAATGCTTACATATGTGCATTCAGATCATACCAAAATATTTAAAATATCATTTCAATAAATATCTTACTGATTTTAGGATTTCTGATCTTCGTTTTGATTGAAGGACATTAATCTGAGGGAAAACACAGTTGGTTAATCACCCAGTTTTTACTTTAAAAACTAATCTACAGTGCAATATTGTAAAATTTGCTTATTCTGAAGTTTAATACTTTTCCAGAAAAGTAAATAAAAACAAAGTTCAAGGTTTTTACCCTTTGACCTGCGTTTTGCAAAAACAGTTAAGACAAACATACCAATGAAACTGTCATCCATTTCAGTTCAAAGAAAAACTGGTCATGCTTAAGCCATAAATACTGTAATGATAAAACTATCACTTTGACAGACCTTTGAATTTCTCAGAATTCCATTTTTTCCCTGTTCTCCTCATCTAACTGTCCATCCAGACCCTTCAACATGTATCTGCAATACAAATCCTCACTACTTTTACCACCACTACCAACCATCATCCTATCTTTTCTAGACTGCTGCAATGGCCTATGAACTAGTCTCTCTATACTTGACTCTCTACAATCCATTCTCCACACAGCAAGCAGAGTGATCTTTTCAAAATATAAATAAGATTATGCTATGTCCAACTTAAAACCTTCCAACTTCCTTCTATCACCTACATGGCCCTTTGTGATGATTGCCTCTAACCTAGCTTTCTACTACTTGCCCCTTTCTGTGCTGCAACTACGATCCAAAACTACTTCCACCTCAACACCTTCAAACTAGCTGCTCTGTCTTCATGTCATGATTTTCTGCCCAGACACGAGGACACCTCTTACTAATCAGGCCCCAGCTTAAATACTATCTCCTCAAAAACGTCCAAGGTAGGCCCTATATACTAGAGTTGGTATACTCTCTAGCATATCAACCTATTTATTTTCTTCACAGCATTCATAACTACCTTATATTTTCTTATTTACCTATGTCTTACTCCCAGCTACATTCCCCAAGTAGTACGTAGCTAGGACTCAATAAATATTTGTTAAATAAATTAATGGACCTTAAATATTTTAAGTAGACTAAACTTACTAAAAGACCAGTAAATTATGAAAGTTACCTTTGTAGTATCTCTCCCATCTCTAGATAATTCTTAACAAGTATTTTATTTCTATCTGTTACATATCAGCTTAATGAAATTAAATGTTTATACAAAAAAAGAATCATTCATTTTTTGCTATCATTGTCAAAAGATTTACAGAATATCTTCCTTTTTAATATGTTCTTCTGCCTGTTGTCTTATAAGATAATTTTAAAGCACTGATCGCAAAACAAAACCACACCAAGAAAAATCCAAATAACTACACTTAACTAACCACTAATTTCCTTTGTACGTGTTTCAAGGCCCATTCAGTTTTGAGAACTAAAATATTAACTTTCAAATGCTCTAAATAAAAGCAGGGGCTGCAGATAACCTATTATTCAAACTTTGAAAAATACCAAACAAAAGTGCCTCTCTTCTATGTATTTTTTTTCTGTTTGGCAACAAAAAACAGCATTTACTTGAAAAAAAGTAAAATCACGTATTTAAGGAAGCTAAAGCATGATAAACTTTATAAATTTGGATATTTATTACTTACTATGCCCTAAAATCACCACTTAGGCCATATAATTAAATGACACAACAGTTCTCATAAGAAAAATCAAATAATGCAATAGCTATAGAGGAAGCAAGGGTCCTAATGTGAAACTATTTGGATGAACACCACAGAAAATGGAAAATTTATTTTCCAACCACTGGACTAGAGGGAAGGAACACAACCTAGGAGTAAAAGACACAGAAATAAATAATTACAATACATGCAAGTAAGTGCTCTAACAGCAATGTGCATGACAATATTATGGCAGCACAGTGGAAGCAGAGGCAAGAATGATTCATTTTGCCTGGACATGTTTGAGTAACTGACCACAGAACAGAGAATAAACTAGTAATGGAGCACATAAAAGCAATGCAAGCAAGACCAGTTTTATGAGAACATCTTAAAAGTCTAGATAAGAAATAATAAAGTGCTACAGCAAGGGTCATCAGAAAGAACAGACTTAAGAGATTCACAGAACTTTATAAGGCAGTTTTGGCTGTTAGGTATAGCAGCTGAGAATGAGAATATCTGGTGTAGCAACTCTCCACAGGAACTTCTAGGATTGAGCAAAAGGGTGTCACCATTCAAGTTAGGTAAGGGCAAAAAGACGCCACCTGGAAGAAGACAGTTTTCAGTTGTGAATACAAAAAGAAAGAGGGGCGTCGGACAAAAATAACTTTTGTCATCTGTACTTAGTGGTAATTCAAGCAAAGAGCATGAGATTATCAGGAAAATCAAAAGGTCAGAAAAGAACAGAACCAAAGATGTAAACCTGAAAAAGAGGTTGAAAAGGTAGGCAAAGGAGAGAAGCTCAACATGGAAACTGAAAAGCAACAGAAGTTGGGAAGATGACCTAAAGTTATTTGAAATAAATTAAGACAAAAGTATATTTCAAGAAAGAGTGTGGTCTACCATTTCAGTGAAACGCGAGAGTCAAGTTGGTTAAAAATTAAATTCTATCTAATGAGTAAGACCTTAGCATGAGCCATTTAGTGGAATCGGATAGGAAGACAGTATTCGTATTACTGCAGAAGTGGGGTGAATGTGAGGTAGGTAATGGGAAATAGGAAATTACAGACCATGCCATTCTAGAGACTTTCATTAATAAACGGAATTCACTTCATTTTTTAAAATGTAACTTCCCACTTACTGAATAGAAAATTTTTAAAAATCTTAGTCTTTTTCTACTGTTTTGCAAAGTTATCTAAGGAGGGTTTTTTTAATGTTTTATTTTTGAAAGAGTGTAAGTGCAAGGGGGGGAAGAGGAGGGGTAGAGAGAAAGAGGGACAGATGACCTAAAGTGGGCTCCGTGCTGACATCAGAAAGCTGGATGTAAGGCTTGAAACCACGAATGGAGAGATCATGACCTGAGCTGAAGTCGGACACTCAACTGACCGGGCCACCTAGGCACACCATCTAAGTAGTTTTTAAGCACTAATTTGTATATGGTTACTTATGTATTTTTTTAAAGAAATGCCCTGTGATCACTATTAAGTCAACAATCTCTGAGGACTCTATTGCTGTTTTGTAAAAGGAGATTTAGACAAAATAATCCTCTAAGCTTTAGAGCTTTCAACTCATGATACATAGGAAAATATCAAGTACATGTGAAACAATGTATATGTGCCTTCACTTTTCACATCTCTTGAATCCCTTTGGAGACCTATCAAATCCAAATAGATTTCAATTATACATAGGACCAGAAGATCACCAGGCAACTTACCAAGCACTGATCTCTAGTTTTAAAAAACACCACATTTTGGGGGCGCTTGGGTGGCTCAGTCGGTTGAGCATCTGACTTCGGCTCAGGTCATGATCTCACAGCTCGTGAGTCTGAGCCCCGCATCGGGCTTTGTGCTGACAGCTCGGAGCCTGGAACCTGTTTCAGATTCTGTCTCCCTCTCTCGCTGCCCCTAACCCACTCACATTCTGTCTCTGTCTCTCTCAAAAATAAGTAACCATTAAAAAAATTTTTTAAACACCATATTTTTTCTCATATTTACATTATGGTAAATATGAGAACAGTGTTTCTAGAAATATTTTTCATTTGGCAACATAGTAAGCCTTAGTACTTCTAGAAGTCTACTCTACAGAAATAATCAAAAATGTGGCAAAAGATTTATATACAAAGATGTTATTATTATTTATAATTATTGAAATCTACATTTTTCACTATTTCCAGTAAAAACTGGCAACACTATATCTGATCAACAGATACTAACTAAATTGACACAGTAATTCCACAGAATAAAATATAGCAATTAAAAATGCTTTTTACAACATTTAAAAATGAGAGAAGTATCATGTTAAGTGAAAAGGTGAAGAAATCCAAACCAAAGGTGTACACATGTACACACATAAATATATGCACAGAGATATACAGACAAGTGAAAAGTTTTCACAAAAGATCATGGTTTGATTTTAAACTCAAAGAAACATTATTAATTGTTCTTTCAATGCCATCATTCAAAAGTAAGGACGTGTTTAGTAAGCGTTTTTTGAAAACACATAATAAATATACCTGAAGTACGTAGTCGAGGGCTATATGTCGAAAACATTTTCTTGTTGCTGTCAAAATGTTTGTGGCTTCCTCAACTTCGTGCTGTTTGTTTCTTTGTACTTGAGCATTTTTTACTAATGCATTTTCTTTTTCTTCACTGACTTTTTCAAATTGCTTCTTGGCATCTTTGAATTTTCTAAGATCTCTAAAAAATAAAAATAGTGAAACTTTCATAAATCCAATTATGGGTGGTCTGCAAACCACACTTTAAGAAATATCATTCATTTTTTGTTGAGGGAAATTACTGGGTCAAGGGCATGAATATATTCTTAAAACACACACTGATACAATCCTTTGTAAAACAACTGTGTACCCGTAAAGAGTAACAGTTTCCATTCAGTATTCCAAAAATCCAAAACCCTTGATTAATGATCTTAGATAAATACATGATATCCCTTCATTTTTTTCTACCAGAGAACTAGGCAAAAAGACTTGAAGACAAATAATTTAAAAATGATAATAAAGTGTATGTGAAAAAGGCTTTAAACTCTTTGTTAAGAAGCCATAAATTTTCATGTATACATTCTATAAGGACATTCTGAACATCAGTCTATTATTTGCAAAGAATCTGCAAGACGTCACTAACGAAACAATAAATTCCAACCTACTAAATGGCAGTGCACTATGTTCGTGAGATCTGCCACTATCTGCAGCTTATAACATCTGCCATTTATCCTGAATACTATATCGTAACCAACGTTATCTGTAATTTTATATATTCTCAGTCAGGAATTAAAAGAGAAAAACTGATTAATGTGGGAAAGGAAAAATGTTCCTATCTAGAAAATTTGGATGTCTTTTATTTCTAGTTTCATTTTATTTCACATATAGAACGGGATGAATGTGACACAAAAGGCTCACACATGTGGCAAAAAACATGCACTTTCCTGACTCATTTTCATATATTCCATTACCTTCTCTTCAAAAAAAATACCATATTAAGACAAAGGAAAACTTAGTCTCAACTATAATAACTAATAGCATTTCAATCACTTTTGGGGTCTGCTTTGATTTTGAAAGGCCATTAAATTATTTCTTTTATTTTTTAATCTTTAACAATCCTAGTTATGTATCCTGAATATAAATTTCATAATATAAATGATTCACTGAAAGGCATAAAGTCTGATTCCTTTACAGAGTAACTCAGGAAAAAATGCAATATATATTTCACAAAGCAAAAAAGCAAACAAAAACTCCAAAATTTTCAATAAATCATGGTCCATAAAATTCCTCTCAAAAGATACCAACTCCCAGATGTGATCATTCACTGGTTACTTTTCTTTTCACTGTAATTGACTTACTCTTTAACAAAGTTCTGAAGCTGTGCTTTAATTGATCTCTGAGTTTGGTCAAATAGGATCTAAAAGATAAAATGTAACATTAAACAATTAGAAAAGTAAACAAAAAAATAATTTTCACGTAGATTGGTAAATAATACATCTTTCCACTATTACTCCAATTCTAATAACACCTATATTTCTTATTGAAGACCAACTAAAAAAGTAAGGATTTAAAAAAGAAACTGAAACTGATTTTTAAGCCAGTTTCATCTAAAAAATAAAATTATTTTTATTTACAGAGAAAATCACATCTGCATTAACATTTAAATACAATGTTGAAATAATAGAGTGATTTATTTCCTTGATTTTAATTCAAGCTTTGACAAATAACCTAAAAAGTAATATGAAGTCTACTTTATTTACTACAGGAATTTCTTACTTTAACATATCAAAACATACTAAGTAAAAACAACTCCAGAACTGCTTCATATCATCTTAGTTAGAGGTTATTCAACAGGGAAAATGTAGGGATTTCAATGTTTTACATTCTTAATTCAAGTAAACATTATATGGTCCTTTGGGTTCAATCGTTGCTAAGATTAGAGACAAGAATAAAATTTTACTCCTCGTGACAATATTCTGCCCCATTTAAATGATACCACATATTAAACTCTAGTAGCTCCATGTATGGGCAATTTCACTGGGCTTGTCATGGAAACTCCAAATACTTCTATAATTAACAGATACATTTCATTCAACAATTAACAGATACACTTCATTCAGAGTTGGAAACAGATGTCAGATGAACAGACACAAAAATCAATATTCAAAACAAAAGAAAATCCTGTGTTCTCCTACTTATTAAAAACAATACCAATTTCACTCTCTCTGAAATCTTGCTACTAGCAAAGTCTCATGTTCTTGCCTAAATACCAAACACCACACACACACACACACACACACACACACACACACACACCTGGATTGAGTACTAAAGGGTTTAAAAATCTGACAATTTACTTCCAGAGAGAAAAAATTATTTTCTGTACTATGTTAAACTATTAAACCCAAATTAAGCAGAAGAAAGGAAATAATAAAGGTAAGACTGGAAGTCAACTACATAGAAAACAGAAACTCAACAGCCAAAACTCAATGAAAGCAAAAACTAGTTCTTTCAGAAGATCTATAAAGGTGATAAATCTCCCATCAAAGTGATCAAGAAAAAATCTTAAAACACAAATTTCAAATGTCAAGAAGGAGAAAGATGACATTACCACAGATTCTACAGCTATTAAAAAAGGATAATCAGGAGAATTGGGGAACAATTTTAGGCCTATAAATTCAATAGAGATGGGTTAATTCTTTGAAAGACAAAACTACCAAAGTTCACTCAATAAGAAATCAATAACCTAAACAGAAACAAAGAAATAGAATCTATAGTTAAAAACCTCCCATAGCCTATAAAGTTAAAGCTATATTTACATAAAACCTAGCAATCCCATTCCTAGGTATTTGCCCAAGAAAAAAGAAAACTTAGAGTTATACCAAAACCTGTATGCAAATGTTTATAGCAGTGTAATTCCTAAGTGCCTCAAACTAGAAACAATCTAAATGTCCTTGAAGAAGTAAGCTATGGTACATCACACAATAGAATACTACTCAGCAGTAAAAAGGAGCAACTATTAATACATACAACAACATAGATGAATTTCAATGGATTTTGCTAAGTAAAATAAGTCATATTCAAAAGGCTACAAGCTATATGATTTGATTTACAGGACACCCAGGAAAAGATATAACTATAGGGATGGAGAACAAATCAGTAATTACTAGTGGTAAGGGGTAGGAGGAAGGGTACTACAAAGGCATAACATAAGGCTATTTTTAGGGTTATTGGAACAGTCATGCATATAGATTGTGGTATGGAGATCCAACTGTATGCATGTGTCAAAATTCATAAAGCTAACTATATTAGTTAGTATCCTTCCAGAACTAGAACAAATGATCCTATTGTATGGAACCACAAAAGACCCAAAGAGCCAAAGTAATCTTGCAAAACAAAAACAAAAACAAACAAAAAACAGAAAACCGGAGGCATCATACTATACTACAAAGCTATAGTACTCAAAACAGTATGGTACTAGCATGGAAACAGACACCTAGATCATGGAACAGAATAAAGAGCCCAGAAATAACTTCACACTTACATAGTCAATTAATCTACGACAAAGGAGGCAAGAACATACAATGGGGAAAATACAGTCTCTTTAATACATGATTGGGAAAACTGGACAGCTACATGCAAAAGAATGAAACTGGACCACTTTCTTGCACCATACACAAAAATAAACTCAAAACAGATTAAAGACCTAAATGTGAGACCTGAAACCTTATGTATCCTAAAAGAATACATAGGCAGTAAATTCTTGGACATTGGCCTTAGTATTTTTCCTAATCTATCTCCCCAGGCAAGGGAAACAAAAGAAAAATAAACAATTGGGACTACATCAACCTAAAAAGGTTTTGCATGGTGAAAGAAACCATCAATAAAATAAAAAGGCAATATACTGAATGGGAGAAGATACTTGCAAATGATATATTTGATAAAGGGTTAATACCCCAAATATATAAAGAACTCATACACCAAATAATCTGATTTAAAAATTGGCAGAGGACTTGGGTAGGCTTTTTTCCAAAGAAAACATACAAATGGCCAAGAGACACATGAAAAGATGCTCAACATCATTTATCATCAGGGAAATGCAAATCAAAACCACAATGAGATATCACCTCACACAACTCAGAATGGCTAGTATCAAAAAGACAAAAAAGAGTAAGTGTTAGTGAGGATGTGGAGACAGGAGAATCCTCAATATCCCTCATGACCACATATGTAAAAATTCTTAATATGTAATAATGACATACAATAACAACATATAAAAAGAACAATATACCATGACAATTGGGATTTATTCTGGGAATGCAAGATGGATTTAACATTAAAAAGTCAATGAATAGGGGCGCCTGGGTGGCGCAGTCGGTTAAGCGTCCGACTTCAGCCAGGTCACGATCTCGCGGTCCGTGAGTTCGAGCCCCGCGTCGGGCTCTGGGCTGATGGCTCAGAGCCTGGAGCCTGTTTCCGATTCTGTGTCTCCCTCTCTCTCTCTGCCCCTCCCCCGTTCATGCTCTGTCTCTCTCTGTCCCAAAAATAAATAAACGTTGAAAAAAAAAAAATTAAAAAAAAAAAAGTCAATGAATATAATTTACCATGATAACAAACTAAAACAGAAAAACTGTATGAGCATCTTAATAGAGACCAAAAAGCATTTCACAAAATTCAACACCCATTCCTGATAAAAACTCTCAGGAATCCAGGAATAAAAGGGAACTTCCTCAAACTAATAAAGAGCACATACAAAAAATGTACAGCTAACATATTCGGTGGTGAAAGGCTTCTTAATGGCAACACTCAAGAACGAGGCAAGAATATCTGCTCTCATCACTTCTATTCAACATTCTACTAGAGATCCTAGCAAGGCAATCAAGCAAGAAAAATGAAAAAAGGGGGACATATTAGAACGGAAGAATACAAAGCTATCTTTATCTACAGATGATATGATTGAGATAATACTATGGAATTTACAGAAAAGTCCACCAGAACTAACAAGCATATTTAGCAAGGCCACAGGAACAAAGTCAATATACAAAAATCAGTGATATTTCTATATACCAGCAACAACTTAGCAAGTGAACTTTAAAAAGGCCTGGGTGGGTGGCTCAGTCGGTTAAGTGTCCAACTTTGGCTCAGGTCATGATCTTGCGGTTTGAGCTCAAGCCCCACGCTGGGCTCCCTGCTGTCAGCACGGAGCCCGCTTCAGATCCTCTGTCCCCCTCTCTCTGCCTCTCCCCTGCATACACTCTGTCTTTCAAAAATAAACACGACAAAAAAATATATCATTTACAGTAGCGTCAAAAAATAGGAAATGCTGGGGTACCCAGGTGGCCCAGTCAGTTAAGCATCGGACTCTTGATCTCAGCTCAGGTCATGATCTCATGGTTTGTGGGTTCAAGCCCCACATCAGGCTCTGTGCTCTCCCTCTCTCTCTGCCTCTACCCCACTCATGCTCACTCTCTCTCTCAAAATAAACAAATTTAAAAAAAAATTTAATAGGAAATGCTTAGGGATACATACGTAAGACTTGTACTGTGAAGACTACAAAACATTACCAAGAGAAATTAAGGAAAACTTAAGTAAATAGAGAAAGAGATATACTGTGTTCATGGATTCAAAGACTAATTATTAGTAAGATGTCCATTCTCACCAAATGGATCTATACATTCAATACAATCCCACTCCAAATCCCAGTAAGGCTTTCTGTAGAAGTTAAAAATTTGATTCTAAAATTTATATGAAAATGTAAAAGACCTAGAATAGCCAATTTGGAAAAAAAGGAAGAAAGCTGGAATACCTATACTACCTGATTTCAAGACTTACTATGAAAGCTACAGTAATTAAGGCTATTGTGGTATTAGAATAAAGACAGGCAAAAAGATCAATGAAATAAGACAGAGCCCAAAACTGACCCACACATTTTTTTAGACAAAAAGTACCAACGGTGCAGTACCAACTGGTGGTATAGTGGTGAACACAGCTGCCTTCAAAAAGGTGCCAATAGGGAAAAACCATTTTGAGCAAATGGTGTTACAACAAACAACTGAAGAACCATAGCCTGAAAAAAAAAAAAAAGGAACTTTGACCCTTACCATGCAAACATATAGAAAAAGTAATGCAGAGTGGATCACAAATCTAAACATAAACTAGGCAAACATTTCTTGGTAGAATACAAAAAGAAAACATAAAAGAAAAAAGTCAATAAACTGATTTAATCAAAATTAAAAGCTATAGCTTTTCAGAAGATACTCATAAAAATGGAAAAGACAAGCCAAAGCCTCAGAGAAAGTATCTGCAAAACATTTATCTGGCAAAAGACATTTCTGGAATACAGAAAGAACTCTTATAACTAAGTAATAATAAGATAAGCAATCCAAAAAAGTTTAATGGGCAAAAGAGCTGACATTTCACCAAAGAAGATACATTGACAGAAAAACACACAAAAACACACTGAGCATCATTAACTAGTAGGAAAATACAAATTAGGGGCACCTGGGTGGATCAGTCAGTTGGGCCTCCAACTCTTGATTCTGGCTCAAGTCATGATCTCACAGTTTGTTAGATCAAGCCCCACATTGTGCTCTGTGCTAAAAGCACAGAGCCTGCTTGGGATTCTCTCTCTGCCCTTCCCTTGCTCGCATGCACTCTCTCAAAATAAATAAACTTAAAAAAAAACTCCCTATCTTGGAATTGGATCTCTCTCAAAATAAATAAACTTAAAAAAAAAAACAGAAAATACAAATTAAAACCATGATGAATTTAAAAAGAGTGGCCATACCAAGTGTTGTTGATCATGTGAAGCATCTAGAACTCTTGTACATGGCTGCTGTAAAATGATACAGTCAACTTTGGAAAACAATTTCTAAATTTTGGGAGGTTTTCTTGAATTTCTTTGAAGAAGTTAAATATTTTTAGAAATTTAAAGGTTATGGGTAGTCTGTACTGTAACTATTCAGTAAGTCTAAGAGTATCTGAAAATAAAGATTTTTAAAAATTTTTAGAAATTTGGGGCGCCTGGGTGGCGCAGTCGGTTAAGCGTCCGACTTCAGCCAGGTCACGATCTCGCGGTCCGGGAGTTCGAGCCCCGCGTCAGGCTCTGGGCTGATGGCTCAGAGCCTGGAGCCTGTTTCTGATTCTGTGTCTCCCTCTCTCTCTGCCCCTCCCCCGTTCATGCTCTGTCTCGCTCTGTCCCAAAAATAAATAAAAAACGTTAAAAATTTTTAGAAATTTAATATATGAATATTAACATTATTATTATTATAAACAGTAAGTTCTTTTTTCTTTCCTTAATTTTCTTTGCAATATTTTATAGTCTTCACTATACACACAGTTTTGTAAAAAGTTAAATATAATCCTACCTTATGTATGAACTAGCCACTCCTGGCTATTCACACAAGAGAAATAAATGCATATACGTATACAAACTTTTACATATATTTTTGTAAGCAACTTTATTTGTAATAGCCAAAACCCAGAAACAACTCAAATGTTCATTGTGGTGGCTTTAAAATATGTCCACAAATTCTTTGACACTCCTCCCTTCAAAAATGGGGCCTGATCACCTTGAGAGCAGGCTGGTCATAGCGACTTACTTCTAACAAATGGTAATATGGAGGACGTGACAATGTATGCCTTCTAAGACTAAGTCATGAAAAGCAATGTAGCTTTTTCTTTGCCCTTGCTCTTGTGCTCTTGGATCCCCTGTTTGGGGAGTAACCAAATTCCATGTACTAAGGACACTCAAGCAGCCGAGGGACAAGGCTCCCTGGCGAGGAACTGAGGCCTGGATCCAACAGCCACACACACTTCCTATCTCAGAATTGGATCCTCCAGCCCCAGTAAAGCTTTCAACTGACTGTGGCCCAGCCAATATCTTAATAGCAATCTCATACAAGACTCTGAGCCAGAGCCACCCAGCTAAGTCTAAAGTCTAAAAACTCCTGGCCCAGAAACCAGATAATGTTTATTGTTTTAAGCCACTATCTTTTGGGGTAATCCACTCTATGGTAATAGATAACTAATACATCCATCAACAGGTGAATGGATAAACAAATTATGGTATATCCATACAATGCAATACTATTAAGCAATAAAAAAGGAACGAATTATTGTTTTTCTTTTTTTAATATTTATTTTTTGGGGGGAGAGCATAAGTAGGGGAGGGGCAGAGAGAGAGACAGAGGATTCAAAGTGGACTCCACGCTGACAGGCTGACAGCAGAGAGCCAAAGTGGGGCTCAAACTCACAAACTGCGAGATCATGACCTGAGCCGAAGTCAGATGCTCAACCGACTGGGCCACCCAGATGCCCCTGGAAAGAATTATTGTTAAACACAACACAATTGAGTCTCAAAATAATTACACTGATTCAATTTACATGTAAGTATAGAAAATCGAAACTAACCAATAATGACAGAAAGCAGATCGGTGAATGTCCAGAAATAAGAAGGCAGCAAATAGAATTACAAAGTAGCAAAGGAAAACTTTTGGGGTGTAACTGTTATGTTCATTAAATTAATTAAGGTGACAGTTTTATTCAGGTTTACATACGTCAACGCTCACCAAATTGTATGCTTTGATATGCTGTTTATACCAATTATCCCTCAGTAACGTTTAAAAATAAGTATATTCCAGAGAGAAGAACACAATGTTTTCCTGTGTAGTGTTTCATTGTTTTAAAACTATACAAACATTACGTAGTATCTACATCCTCCAAGATAAAACATTACCTAAACTAAATTTTATATACGTTTGACTAGAATAGGAAGTACTTTAGGAATTGCCAATAATCGAGGCTACGCATTTTCAACACTTCGATTGCAGTGAAAATTATATTGTTAATGCAAAAGCAACTGAGTAAACAGCTGTCTCCTAGTTGCCAATCTCAAGCCATCCAGCCACAGAACAGCTTGCTAACACTTTTCTGTGGTGAACCGCTGCACAGAACTGCCTCATTTAGTCTCATTTCCTAAGTCACTAATCTATACTCTGCTTGAGAGAGAATTCACATCATTTCTTTTCATATGCTGCAAGTAAAAAGCTATAGAAGACTTGAAAGAAACAGGGACTAAAGTAAAAGTAGCCTTGTCAGGACCAATCTCAAGTAGCACTGGTACCTAGAAGCCAGGTACCAAATGAAGTCTGCAAGACTCTTTCCTTAAGTTTGATTTGATTTCCCCATTTTCCTTGTGTTGCGTTCTACTATCTTCACTAGTTGAGGATTCTGATCCAGATCTTATCCAAAGTGTCCAGTGACCACCCAAAAACTTTACCTAGGTTTTAGACCAAAAAAACTGTTTTACCCTTGGAATTAAGTATATCTCAGGTCTTCTGTTTCTACACCAGAAAACGTGGAATAGTATAATAAAACCACAATGACAGACTCGGGGGGGGGGGGGAGGGAGGTACCAACACAAAAGCTAAGGTTCAGTTCCATCTCTAAAATTAGTATTATTCCTACCAACATATACCTAATAATCAACAATATGTCATTTGACCTATGCGTGTGCTAATTACAAAAGGATCTGACTTAAGTGCACAGATAATGGTTGTTTTAAACCAATGGCTTACACTCAGGTTATCCCCCATTCATGTCTGGACACAGTTAAAGCAACACTATCTCAGCTGTTTTCAGAAAACGATGAAAACTGAGATGCAGTTTACATATGGCAAACAGTACTCTACAAAGTTTAGTACAAGATAGGCTACACATCCACAGTTGGCACTGAAGATTTTCCAGTTCTTACCATTTAGGCCCCATTGGCTCAAAGCATAAATTTTGTAGTTTAAAGTCTTTGTCGCCCATTTAAATATTATTCAGCTACCACAGCATTCTCTTCTATGATTCCTTCCATAGGACATAATCATCCCTCTCCTTTCCAAAATCTATAGAAGGGTACAGGGCTATGGCTGTGAACTCCCTGAATCTTTTATTTAGTTAAGCTCATTAGGCCTGTAATAAATAGGTCAATAACAAATCAAGAGGACTCTTCTTTGCTATCATCAGGAACAGAGCCCAATATGCAAATTATTGTTTATTATGTATTCCTCTTTTTCTATATTCTTTGCCTGTCCTAGCCTATCCATTTCTCTAAATTCTTCTTTCTCCCTTTCTCGAGTCCTCTACAGCAGTGGTTCTTCACTAGCTTTAGTATGAAAATCACCTGCAAAGCTAACAGAAACTACCAAGGTCCAAGCTTGTTAAAGAAAGATAAAATCCTTCTGTATTTTTATTACATTTGCTAGGTGATTCCATTACTTAGAGATTGAGACAGGCTGCTCTAACCTAGGGGTTCTTACATTGGTTGCACATTAGAATAACCTGGGGAACTTTTAAATACCCTGATGCTGAGATAATTAGAAACACTGGTGAGACTCAGGAATCAGCACATTTTAAGCTCCCCAGGTGTGAACCAAAATTACTCGTATCACCTGGGTGCTTGTTAGAAAAGAATTTCCAAAACCAGGCCAGACTTACAGAATCAGGGTCTGCGTTTACTAAGAATTCCAAGTAGCTTATTTGGAAGAAGCAATACACTGCCTCTCAAACTGGGCTGAACTCTGGAATGACCTGGGGACCTTTGAAAATTACTGATGCCTACTCCCAGAGACTCTGATTTTAACTAGTCTGGGTTACAGCCTTGGTTCATCCACTACCACTCCACTGATAAGAATTCAAGGTAGCTAAAATCACTAAATCACTTTCACTAAAGCAGAAAGAGGCCTCTCTTCAGTGGGTGTCACGACACACACAGTCCTGGGAACTGGGCAAAAATAAAGTAGTCCTTTAGTGCACTGGTCAGCACATTTTTCTGTAAAGGACTAGACAGTATTTTAGGTTTGTGGGCCATGTGGTCCCTGTCACAACTACTCTGTTGTTGTAGTGCAAAAGCAGCCATAGACAATACAGAAACAAATGAATATGTGTTCCAATGAAACTTTATATGCAAAGCAGGGGAGGGATGGGTTAGATTTGGCCTTCAAGCCAAAGTCTGCCAACCCCTGCTCTAGAACAGTGGTTCTCAAACTTTAGAGTACCTTAGAACTGCCTAGAAGGCTTTGTTCAAACACAGATTGCTGGCTCCTGGCCTCAGAGTTGCTGATTCAGTAGATCTGGGTAAACTCTGAGAAGCTGAAGTTCTAACAACTCCCGGGGTGATGCTGATACTATTGGTCCATGGGCCACAATTTGAGAACCGCTGGGTTATTTTTTTTTTAATGTTTATTTATTTTTGAGAGAAAAAGAAAGAGAACGAGTGCGGGCTCACGTGCACATGAGTGGGGGAGGGACAGAGAGAGGGAGACAGAGAATCCCAAGCAGGCTCCCTGCTATCAACGCAAAGCCCAATGCAGGGTTCAATATCACAAACCACGAGATCATGAGCTGAGCTGAAATCAAGAGTCAGATGTTTAACCAACTGAGCCACCCAGGAGCCCCGAGAATCACTGATTTAAAGTAGTGGTTCTCAAACTTCACTACATGTCAGAATCACCTAAAGAAATTTTTTAAATTCTGATGCTATACTCCAGATGACATAAATCAAAATCTCTTTCTACTGTAAAGGCTCCTAACACTTATGGCACACATTATTGGTGTGTTGAAAGATACAGTAGACTGTTTATATAGAGGGCCACCAATAATTCCTCTCATCACTCCATGTGCATGGTACTCTCCCACCAAGAGGTAGAGTTTATTACCCTTTACCTTAAATCTGGCATAGCCCTGTATCTTGCTTTGATCAAAAGAATGTAGCAAAAGTGATCCTATGTGACTTCCAGGCCAAGCCCATAAGAAGTCTTAACACCTACTGATTTCACTCACTTGAAAGCCAGCTATCACATTAAGAAGACTGACTACCTGGGGCACCTGTGTGGCTCAGTCAGTTGAGCGACAGACTCTTGATTTCAGCTCAGGTCATGATCCCAGGGTTGTGGCATTGATTGAGGCCCACATCAGGGTAAATGCCGAGTGAGGAGCCTTGGGATATTCTCTCTCTCTCTCTCTCT
Organism: Prionailurus bengalensis; assembly: GCF_016509475.1. NCBI lineage: Eukaryota > Metazoa > Chordata > Mammalia > Carnivora > Felidae > Prionailurus > Prionailurus bengalensis. Next base: position 73,773,775 of record NC_057350.1, on the reverse strand, counting down.
CTCTCTCTCTCTCTCTCTCTCTCTCTCTCTCTCTCTCTCTCTCCCCCTCTCTCTCCCTCTCTCTCTCCCTCCCTCCCCCCCACCCCCATCTGCCCATCTCTCCTAGTCATGCTCTCTCTTCTAAAATAAAAAAAAAATTTAAGTCTGACTACCCTCCTGTAGAGAGACCACATTATAAGAAAGAGTGAAGTCCTAGAGAATGACGGACTCCAAAGGGCAGGAGAAACCTGGCCAACCTCACCCATTCTAGCCACCCCAGCTGAGGCACCAGAAAAATTGGATCCTCCAGCCATATACAAGCCACTCAGCCAACACCAACTGGAGTAGAGACTAGCTGGCCTCCCCAAACCCTGACCAAACACATGATAGTTGTTGTTTTAAGTCACTAAATTTTGGGGTGGTTGTTAAACAGAGATAAATAAGATGTCAACAGTCATACAGAAGATATTAGTGTCGTGTTTATGTAAGTTTTTACAGTGATTTAAGAAGTTGTAAACTATTTGGTACAACCATTCCAAAATTAACAACTGCTGGGGTGCCTGTGTGGCTCAGTAGGTTAAGCATCCAAATCTTCTGACTCTTGATTTCGGCCCAGGTCATAATCTTGTGGTTTGTGGTTTCAAACCCCAAGTCCGGCTCTGAGCTGACAGTGCAGAGCTTGCCTGGGATTCTCTCTCTCTCTGCTCTGCTCACTCTCTCTCTTTCTCTCTCTCTCAAAATAAACAAACTTAAAACATTTTAATTAAAAAAGAAATTAACTGCTAAAATGAATCTTTTCTGCTAAAATTATATTTTAATACTATTTGTCTGACTTGCTCTATAAAGTATTTAAATGCAGTAATTATTGCTTTGACAAAACTATATAATGTTCCCCCTGGCATTACCATTTGAATCACCCAAAACTACTGCAGTCACAATTTGTTTGTCATCACTTCTTCGCTTAGTACCCGTTGTCAAATATTTCATCTTTCTTTGGCTCTTTCACAAATTTTTGCTATTAATTTGTTCTTACTTTTCACATTTCTTCTACTAATAAGATACATATGGTTGTTTTGTTAGCATCATCATTTCTTAAGAGGTGTTCCTACTAGAATGCAATTGGAGGCACCTGGGTGGCTCAGTCAGTTAAGCGTCCGACTTCAGCTCAGGTCATGATCTCACCGTTCATGAGTTCAAGACCTGCGTCGGGCTCTATGCTGACAGCTCAGAGCCTGGAGCCTGCTTCGAATTCTGTGTCTCCCTCTTTCACTGCCCCTCCCCTGTTCACACTCTGTCCTCCCTCTCTCTCTCTCAAAAATAAACATTAAAAAAAAAAAAAGAACGCAACTGATTCTTTTTGATTCTTACACTTTTCAGTAGTTATTTATTATTGGCTTTTGATGTTAATTAGCCAAATTCTGATTCTTGATGAAATTTTGCTGTTTTATCTTTAATTATTAAAAAAATTTATTTCTGGGAATGCAAGCTGGTGCAGCCACTCTGGAAAACAGTAGGGAGGTTCCTCAAAAAAGTAAAAATAGAACTACCCAACAACCAGCAATTGCACTACTAGGCATTTATCCACAGGATACAGGTGTGCTGTTTCAAAGGGACACATGCACCTCAGTGTTTATAGCAGCACTATCAACAATAGCCAAAGAATGGAAAGAGCCCAAAAATGTCCATCGATGGATGAATGGATAAAGAAGATGTGGTATATATATACAATGGAGTATTACTCAGCAATCATAAAGAATGAAATCTTGCCAGTTCCAACTATGTAGATGGAACTGGAGGCTATTATGCTAAGTGAAATTAGAGAAAGACAAATATCATATGACTTCACTCATATGAGGACTTTAAGAGAAAAAACAGATGAACATAAGGGAAGGGAAACAATAATAATATAAAAACAGGGAGGGGGACAAAACATAAGAGACTCATAAATATGGAGAACAAACAGAGGGTTACTGAAAGGGGGGTGGGCTAAATGGGTAAGGGGCACTAAGGAATCTACTCCTGAAATCATTGTTGCACTATATGCTAACTAATTTGGATGTAAATTAAAAAATAAAATAAAATTAAAAAATATTTTGGTGTATCTTCCATAAAATAAATGTATTTGACTCAAAGGACTATCTTTAAAAAAATAAAATAAAAAACAAAAAAACATTTATTTCTGAAGATGAAATTAAATGTACATAATCTATTGTGATAAGCACTGGGTGTTCCATGTAAGTGATGAACCACTAAATTTTACTCCTGAAACTTATATTACATTATATGTTAACTAACTGGAATTTAAATAAAAACTCAAGGGCACCTGGGTGGCTCAGCTGTGAAGCATCTGACTTCAGCTCAGGTCATGATCTCATGATTCATGAGTTAGAGTCCCACATCAGGTGAGCCCAAGCCCCACTTTGCGTGAGCCCATCTCTCTCTCTCTCTCTCTCTCTCTCTCGCTCGCTCGCTCGCTCGCTCACTTTCATCCTCTTTCTCTCTCTCTCTCTCAAAAACAAAAACTTGAAACCAATATAAATAAATAAATGCACATAATCATTTAAATGGGACTGTAGGCATTTGCTGATTTCAAAAAAACATTTTGAAAATTTTATTTTGTGATCATACATAAGAGTAACATTTATTGAATTAACTACAACGAATTAGTATTTCCTATTTATGAAATGTTTCATTTTATTATCTTTCAATATTTATTTTAAAACATTTTAAGTATGCAGAAAATTATACACACATCAATTTCTGAACCTTAAGACGTATGTTTCATTTTCGTACTTAAATACATTTGCTTTCTACTGATTGTTGTTTCCCCACCATAATGGACAAATTTTTCATTAAGTACTGCCAGAAAGTCGTTACATTCAGAGTACAATCACAGTGGTCCAAATTCTCTTCTTTGACCTATCTTTTTGTATCAAAGTTACTAAATGAAGCTATAAATAACTATGAAGTTATTAAATGAAGCAAATCATACAGGACTTCAACATGAAATGTCAATTTCATACAGAAAAAGATCTGTACTCTAAACTTCTGCAAACACAAAATAAGAAAAAAAGTTCTCGGGGCTCCTGGGTGGCTCAGTCAGTTAAGTGTCCAACTTTGGCTCAGGTCATGATCTCACAGTTTTGTGGGTTTGGGTCCTGCATCAGGCTCTCTGATAACAGCTTGGAGCCTGAAGCCTGCTTTGGATTCTGTGTCTCCCTCTCTGCCCCTCATCTACTAGTGCTCTCTCAAAAATGAAAAACATTAAAAAAAATTTTTTTAAGTAAAATTCAGGAAGTTTAGGAGGAATAAATCTCAACTTATGGATTTAATACTAGCTATTGACTTCAAGATATGACTAAAGTAACATTCTGCTATCTGATTAATTTATTTCAAGCAACGCTTAATATTTCTGACCATTCACATACACTGACAAACTGTGGATTCGCTGTATTGGAATGGAGAGGCTGAGAATGAGTCACTAGGGAGTCAGTGCTATAATCTAGATCCACAAAGACAATTATTAGAAGTGAATTAAAGGAAGAAAAAAGTAGGAAGACCAACTTCTGTGTATACCTGCAGAAAAGGTTTATCATTTTTTTATTCAAAATCTATTCAGTTTATCTCAGAAAATTTAAGCATTACTTTTGTCAATGAAAGAAAAAAAGGATAAAAAATGAATGACTGCTCCTTTAAAGTACAACTTAAAGAGACAGAATTATCTAAATTCTAATTACACGGGATAAAGAAGCTCCTGCCAATCAGGAGGAAAGAGTAATAACCAAGCTCCTGTCAATCAGGAGGAAAGGGCAATAAATACTCACCTGCTTTTCACTAATATGACTACTTATGCAGACAACGTTCTTATCAATGACAATGACCAAGAATTTGAAAAGATCAACAATTTTAAAATCTTGACCAGGAATTGCTTGAAATCATTTCATGATAAGACCTATTTTGAGAAAAAGTTATGTTCATGGAAACTAGCTCAAGTTTCTCATTAAAATACTTTTTAGATATTTAGAAGTATTGTACTCCTTCAATATGTAATATCTCCCCCAATAGTATGTTTTATTTTAACATAATTCTATTAAAAAGAAATGATTTATTTATTAAATACTTATTTTAACATAATTCCATTTTAAACTTTTAAAAATTTTCCACCAACACCCAGATAGGACATGACATTTTCATGAAACCATCCACTGAGTGAATGAGTGGACAGCTGTAATATGGAAAATCAAACTCAGAAAAAAATAAAACAAAAAGGGTTATGCATTTTATAGAATTTATGCAGCAATTCAACCTTAAAGCTTCATTCAGCAAAAATAGTAATCAAATAAAAATTCCAACTTCCTTACACCAACAGCAAATTAGAATCCAAAAGAGTCATCAGTGAAGTTACAGAAATCTCTATGTTCCAGAAAAGTCAGTGTTCAAGCCAACTCCAGTATGTAATAGAATGCAGCACGCCTGACCATTCCATTTAAAAATTTTAAAAATCAGCATGCCTGACCTGCTCTGAAAAAGCCATGAGTTGGTGCCTTATAAAGACATATGGGTTAGAGAACAACCCTAGGAAATTCTATAGGGAATAAGGGACAATAATATACATTCTTACAGAAGAAATAAATCACAAAAGAATCCAAATAATTTTTAAACGACCAGATAAACTAATCCCAATCTATGTTTAATCTTGGCTAAAAACCCAAATGGCTCTATTATTTTAAACCTTTATTTAAACCCATTTATTAAGTTATTCATAAATGACATCTGCAGAATATCCAGCTTTTTACTGTGACACAAACAGATACACCAAAATCTAAGTATTACAAAATCTGCTACAGAATTTAACCAGATTGCCGCGTTTATTACATTTTAGAAAGCAGTTTGTCTTGTCCTATAAAGCCTCCTTTGCCCTGTAATGCTATGTAATTAAAATTTCATTGTAGAAAATGCTACTAAAATAAAGCATTTTATGTAACTAGGCTTTTCCCACATTTTAACAAATGGCTCTGAGATCATATTTAAATCTTATAATAAATAATGCTGTGTAATCATAGAATGTTTATAACTAAAAGTCATTTAGTAAAACCCATTCATTTTACAAAGGAGGAGCACAAAGCTTAGTAAAATCAAATGACCTCCCCAGGAAAAGAATTATGCAAGTACTAGGGATGTAACAGTAAACAAGAGATCTGTCATCCCTGGTCATATTTTAGCTAAAGCAAAGTATGCAGTATTATGATGAAGGAAGAATCTTTGCCTCCAATATAAGAATTCTGATTCAAGTACACACGAGTCACTCCTACTGGGGAAAATTTAAAGTATTTGTTAACAAGAAACAAAAAGGCCAGGTAAAGCACACAACATAGCAACTATAAAAGGAAAGGAAATTAAAAGGTAGTAAGCAAGGTCTTACAATTCCATACTTCTATCTATTAGGAAAATTTCTGAGATGCTAAAAAAAATATGGAATAAAATTAGAAAGGCACTGGACATCTCGATATAGTATAAAACAAAGAGTTCTCTATAGATACATGTATAGTATATATATCAACACACACAAGCTCACCAACCTACAGCCTTAAGTCCTCTATGCAGACAGGCAGGCAAAGAGTAATCTCCTATCGGTTTGCAAAGCATCTTTTTAAAGCAACATAAATTTTAGTGAAAATAGAGATCCTGAAGTTTTCAAGTGCCAGAAACAATAAAAGAAAAATGTTTAAAACATTAAATACTTTTAATTATATATTTGGTATGTGCTGTCACTGATTTAACAAATTTTTTTCATTTAATGACTATAAAAAAAAACACTTAAGAATTTTCTTAAGTTCATAACCTTGGTCTCCTTAACTCTGCAAAAGTACTTTCTACCAGGAATCTTCTAGGTGGTAGTAGCAGAAATGAATATAACACAGTGCCTGCAGTCATGGAAATTAGACAATAAACTAAGTACATACATACATTTAAGAATCAGATGATATATGTGTATATTGTGTGTGCGTGTGCCTGTGTGTGTGTGTAAAAGTCAGAGTAAGGTAACCTAAGTGATGACAGGGTGGTCAAGGAAGGCTTACCTGAGAGGTAGTGACCTAAATAAAGTGAGGGAGATGTGTAGAAAGAGAAAGAATACTTTAAGGAAAATAGCCACACATGGATATGAACAAAGAGCATTCTGCACAGAATAGATAGCAAGTGCAAGGGCCCTAAGATGAGAATTACTTTGATATGTTAAAGAACAACAAAGAGTCCATGTGGCTACAGCCAGGCAGAAAACAGAGATGAGATCAGGGAGTTATCAGCAGAAGTCTGGTCATAGGGCTGGGGTATGCCATGTTTGGGTTTTATTCTGAGTGTGACGGGAAGCTACAATAGTGGAATGCTGTAAATTAATTTATATTTTTAAGTTCTTCTGGCTCCTGTATACAGAACTCATTGTAGAAGGGCAAGAAGAGAAGCAGAAACACAAGTTGGAAGGCTATGATATAATCCTAAACAAGAGGTGGTAGTATTGTAGACTTGGAGGTGGCAGAGAAACTACTGTTAGTTGGATTTGGGGTGTAATTTTGCTAATATGTTGGATATGGAGAATATGGAAAAAAGAAAAGTCATATAAAAAGCTTTAATGAAAAAACTCATTAAGCTGCATAATAATTTGCCTGCCAAAAATGTTTTGAAATTATAAGCTTTACGGCTGATGTGTTGGTTAATTGTTGGCTTTCACCACCACATCACCCTTTCATGGGCTCCTCCTCTGTATTGCCAGATGCTAGAAATCTGCAAAGTATATTTCCTAGGCCTCCTTGCAAACAGAGAGGTTAGGTTCTGCCAATGTAAGCCAATGACAGCAGGACATAGAGGAAGCCACGGTTTTTTCTGCTTCTGTTCCGACATAGCCATCAGTGAGCATCTGTGAGCCACACCAACTTTGAGCAGCCATCTATGACCAATCTGGGCAGTTTCAGTGGGACTACAGGCTCCTTGGCTCTGCAGCAACCACGGAAGGCAAACTCCTGGCTTCCTGGCCAGGTTACATTGGCTGTATTCTCAACAGTGCAATACTTAGGAGCTCTGGGGAACAGTTTCCCATTTCCTCCAGCCCCAGGGGCAATAGCTACTTCCCATATTTACTAATCTCTAGATGGCACCACCTTAACTCTTTTTATTCCTCCAGCCCTTCCAACACTTTTGTAACCAATTCACTGTATTAAAATCTTTCTGTCAGAAATATCCTAAGTGGCTTGTTTTCCTGAACGTATGCCAACTGATATAGTAAAGAAAGAAGCGTCACTCTCCAGAGTCAACTTTCACATATTGTTGTTCCTCGCAACACTCTTACATATAGGCATAGCAAATTCTATTATTCCCTTCATATAAAGCAACAAACTGAAAACTGAAAGTGATTATTAAAATACTTTGAAGATTTGTTGACAAGAAATCTACCAATACACATTTAAACAATTTATTTGCCAAGTGTTTATCTTAACCATAAATTTTCACATTTAAAGTTATAACAAAGAGCCAAGGTATTCTTATGTAAAGTAATAATGCAAGACTCACTGATTTAAAGAAAATACCAGAAATAAGACTGTTACAAAAGATAATATATTATGGAGAAAACGTTTAACTTTTTATGTTAATTTCAATCAATAGCTTTTATCCCCCCAAAATTAGTTCTTACTATATTACATTTTTCAGGGAGTTTAAATCCAAATGATCACTTGATTTAAAAACAAATCAAACATACTATATACTGGCATCTAAATCCTCTAGAAGGTAGAAAGAGAATAAGAAGACATTAAGAAAACAAATTGGTGCAAAATATTAGAGATAAAACCATAAAATGCTAAGAAGAGGGGTGCCAGGCTGGCTCAGTCAATGGAGCATGCAACTCTTCAACTTGGGGTTATAAGTTTGAGCCCCATGATGTGTGTAGAGATTACTTTTTAAAAAACTAAAAAAACCTCTTAGAAGAAAACAAAGGGATAAATCTTCATGATCCGGGATTTGGCGATGGATTTTTGGATATGACTCCAAAAGCAGGAGCAACAAAAAAAATAAACTGAATTTCATCAAAATTAACTTTTGTGCATCAGAGGATATTATCAAGAAACTGAAAAGACAACCTATACAGAATGGGAGAAAATATTTACATATTTATCTGATAAGAATATCCAAAATATACAAAGAATTCAATTTTTAAAATTCCAATTTAAAAACAGGCAAAGGACTCAAATGGCCACAATGGTAACAATGGCAGAAAATACACAATGGCCAATAAACACATGAAAACATGCTCAACTGTATTTAGCATCGGAGAAGTGCAGATCAAAACCACAGTGAGACACTACTTCACACCTACTAGGACAGCTATGATCCAAAACATGGAAAATAATAAACGTTGACAAGGATGTGAAAAACCAGAACACTCACACATTGCTGCTGGAAGTGTAAAATGGTGCAGGCTCTGTGAAAAACAGTTCAGCGTTTCCTTAAGAAGGAAGTAGTATAGAAGTATCATATGCACCAGTAATTCCATACCTGGATCTATACTCAAAAGAACTGAAATCCGGAAATGAAGCAATATTGTACATGCTAATTTCAGAACAGCTAAAATTTGAAGTACAATTAAAATAAATATCACCAGATAACTTTATCCTTAATTTAACCAAAAAAACCCAAAAAGTAAGAAAATCAAATAAACTAAGAACCAAAAACTGGCAGATTTTTATAAAGAGTATGTGTTGATAATTTTGAAGCACCAAATAATTACATGACAGTCATATATGTTAAGCTTTTTAAAATTTTTTAAGAAGCACATAACACAAAAATTAACTCAAAATAGATTAAAGACTTGAAAATAAGACCAGAACCTTCTGTATTGCCAGGTGCTAGAATAAAACTCCTAGAAGAAAACACAGGCAGTAACCTCCTTGACATCAGTCCTAGCAATGATTTTTTCGATACCAAAACAAAGGCAACAAAAGGAAAAATAAACAAGTGGGACTACATCAAACTAAAAAGTCTCTGCACTGCAAAGGAAACCAACAACAAAGTGAAAAAGCAACTACTGAATGGCAGAAAATATTTGCAAATCATATATTTGATAAGGGGTTAATATCAGGAAGGAAGGAAGGAAGGAAGAAAGGAAGGAAGGAAGGACCTCATACAGCTCAATAGGAAAAAAAAATCCGATTAAAAAATGGGCATATGGTCTGAACACACATGTTTCCAAAGAAAACATACAACTGGCTAACACATACATGAAAAGATGTTCTACACCACTAATCATCAGGGAAATGTAAATCAAAATGCAATGAGACATCACCTCATACCTGTTAGAATGGCTATTATCAAACAGACAAGAAAAAAAAAAAAAAAACCCAAAAGGACTAGAAATAAATGTTGGCAAGGACACAGAGAAAAGGAAACACTTGTACACTGTTGGTGCCAATGCAAATTGGTGCAGCCACTGTGGAAAACAGTATGGAAATTCCTCAAAAAATTAAAATTAGAACTACCATATGATCCAGCAATTCCACTTCTACGTATGATCAGAAAAAGTGAAAGATATATGCACCTCCATGTTCACTGCAGCATTATTTACAATAGTCAAGATATGGAAACACCCTAAATATCCATCAATGGATGAGTGGATAAAGATGTAATACACATACACATGCACACGCGCGCACACACACACACACATACACACACTGAAATACTACTCATCTATAAAAAATAATGAACTCCTGACATTTGCAACAACACAGATGGATCTTGCAGGCATTATGCTAAGCAAAATAAGTCAGACAGAAAAAGAAAAATAGTGTCTGCACTCAGACGTAAAATTTTAAAAATAAGGGTGTCTGGGTGGCTCAGTCATTTAAGCATCCGACTCTTGATTTCAGCTCAGGTCATGATCAAGTAGTGAGATCAAGCCCCACGTCAGGCTCCACACTGAGCGCAGAGCCTGCTAAGGTTTTCTCTCTCTCCCTCTGCCCCTGTCCTGCTCCCACTCTCTCTCTAAAAAAAAAGAAAAGAAACAAGAAAAAAATCTTTGAAAAATAACAACAACAACAAAAAATGAGATCAAGCATATAGAGAACAGACTGATGGCTGCCTGAGGCAGGGGTAGCGGGTGAAAGGGTTCAAAGGGTGTAAATTTCTATAAAATATTCAATGAATATGTTGTAGGGAGGTAACAAACAGCATGACTACAGTTAATAATACTGTACTGCATATTTGAAAGTAGGTAGGAGAGTGAGTCTTAAAAATTCTCATCACAAGAAAAATAAATTTTAACTATGTACTGGTACACGTGTTAACTGAACTTACTGCAGTAATCATTTTGTAGTATATACAAATACAGAATCGTTACTTGGAATCGCTGTATACATAAAACTAACATAATGTCAATTATATCTCAATAAAAATTAAAAAAAAAAGAATGTATAACTCATAAGCTACCATGTTTTCAGTAAAGTTTTACAAAATTTATAAAGGAATTTCTTGACATTCTAAAAGTATCCCTCATTCTTGAAGGCTAAATGCCCTCATCTTAAAGACACATATAAATTGCCCAAAGAATACAGCAGTCTTTAATACTGGCAACTGATAAGACAAAGAGGATATATTTGTAAGTATTTAAAAGAAATAGCTAAATTTAGAATGATGACTTTTACTTCGTCATTCTTAAAATAATTCCTTAAGAACTTCCAAAGGCACAACTTAAACAAAAAAATAGCTCTTATGGGTATATATTTCAGTGATATTAAGTTCACCTTACTAGAACGAGAAATAAAATCTCTCTCTGTCTCATACACACACACATGTTAGATCCACCCAACTAAAAAGCTGACAATTTAAAGTTATTGAATTACAACTTAAGTACTTTTGTAAAATACTGCCACTCAAGGAATATACTAAATATTAACATGGTCATAGTAACACCTACTTGCTGACACTTACTGTGTGAAAATTTATCATTTCTTGAAGACTGTCAGAAAACTTGGTTAAACTTGTCTATGAAAGAAACCAAAAGAAAACCAAGTCATTTAAAAGCCACTAAAATAGGTCACAAAAATGTTACTTCAGCATTTCTGACAGAAAGATCAAGTTACATTGTAAACAATGACATTTACTTGCAAGGGCAATTTCATGGCATTGCCTCATGGGCATACTCTGCAAAGAGGACAAGTCTACATGTGGTGAGTGACATAAAACCCCAGAACAGTCAAAGAATTAATATTGTCATATCAGTAGGAGTATGCTAACGAATAGTAATGGCACGTATAAACCTAAAGGTAAAATTGAGTGTATCAAGACTGCACATTTAGACATCCCGGAGTCAAATAATCATGAAAGCACATCCATTACCTAACCAGGTATTATTCCTCCTGGAAGAAATAACATAATACCACAGAGTACAGCAAGGGTCTAAGTTAACCAAGCATAGCAAGCTGACAAGAACTTTCCTATACAGCCCCATACATACAGTTAAATACTATTCTTAAGGTTTAATGCTCTCTGCTTGCCCCTATAAGCTCCTACTAGTGAGCATAATCCTCCTCTGCCTGCTCAGGCCCTCTTGTAGAGGATTCAGCTCACCTACCAGAAGTAAGCTTACATTCACAATGCAAATCATCCATCAACTTCTAACTATGCTAGAAAACAGAATTATACAAAATAAGACCAATAGGTGATAGCTTTTCTATTCCTATTTTTACCACTATAGCCACTAATACATTTAATAAATGAATGCATAATTCTTTAATATCCTGTTGCATTTAACATATTAACTAATTTTAATAATACTAACCTCAACTACAGCATCATTACTAGAATATTGTGCCAGGTCTCGAATCCCATTCATGAATTGTTTATTTGCAACACAAAAGGCCTTTCCGGTATCAATCATTGCGATACAAAGTTTCACAAGCTGAAAAAGAAAAACATTACATCAGGTTGAAAATAATTATACAAATTACTTAGTTGAACAAGTGTTAGTAGTAGCTTCATGAGTTAGCCTAGTTTAGATAAATTATGGTTCATCAATAAATCCAAAATAGACCAATTGAAAATTGCTCTTTTCCCCTCTGACTTACAAAGTAAATTCATAGGAGGGTTGTACCAAAACAGTTGACCTTTTAGGACCCAGAAGCTGTGTTGAAACAACAACAAATCATTTTATCAAGTCAAATTCAAGCCCATAAATTAATTCTATAAAAATTTGTCTAGGAAGAACAGGGAACTTGAGGCAGAACAACCAGTAGGTTAAAAAATATTTTAAATTAAAAAAAAAAAAAACTCAAAACCTGTGGTATGTTGGAGAAAAGGGGAATAAGCTGACATGTTGAGTTAGTCATGCTGGGCATTTCAGTGTCAATCTATCAAAGCAGATGTCAGAATTGATTAATCAACCATATTTCTCCAATGCCTACTGTCCTAGGCACTGTGCTAGTGTTAAAATTGAGACTTTCTTTCATCTTTCTTTCTCTTTAATTCCTTTCCTCCCTCCCTTTCTTTTTTCCATTCCTTATTTTTCTCCTTTCATTCAAACATAGAACATTTTCTTTAATCAAGCAGTATCTTGGGTGAATACATATATATACATATATATATTTTTTTCTTCTTTTTAAAGTGGAGAAGGAAAGGATACTGAGGGGGTAATGCAGGGGTGGGAGGGCACCACGAAGAGCACCCCCCCCAAAAAAAAACCTTTAAAAAACATCTAAAGGATCTCAGGAGTATATTTTAATACTATTATACCCTAGGGCCTAGAAGAACAGAAATTAAAGATATAATCTCTCACAAAACAGATGAACATAAGGGAAGGGAAACATAAATAATATAAAAACAGGGAGAAGGACAAAACATGAGACTCTTAAAAATGGAGAACAGAGGGTTAGTGGAGGGGTTGTGGGAGGGGGGATGGGCTAAATGGGTAAGGGGCATTAAGTCCCTGTTGCACTATATGCTAACTAACTTGCATGTAAATTTAAAAAATAAATTAAGTTAAAAAATTTTTTAAAAAACATAATCTCTCTCTCAGAAGCTCTAATTCTAACCAACAGACAAGCAGATACATTCCCTACAGCAAAAACACGACTGCTATGCATGACAAAACCAAGCACGATGGAACAAAGGAAGAACATCTAACCAGAACTATGGGCTTAAATAAGGGAAGGATTCCTGGAAAAGGTAACACTTGAGAAAAGCCCTGAAGACCAACAGGAATTAGCCAATCAGACAAAAGTAATGGGAAGACACTACTCTAGGAAGAACATGTGCTAAGGCCCAGAAGCTCAGTGGGCAGGACAGAGGCAGTGTGCAGTGTGAAAATGTGTGGCATTAAAAGTATGATGTTAGAAATATATACAAGGACCAGATCAGGACAAGCCTTGTGTACAATGCTAAGATGTCCACATTTTATGTGAAAGGAAAAGCGAAGACAATGATTGGTGAGTTCACCTGAGTTCCATCTTAGAATGATGATCTAAAAGGAGAAAAAATGGGGCGCCTGGGTGGCGCAGTTAGTTAAGCGTCTGACTTCAGCCAGGTCATGATCTCACGGTCCGGGAGTTCGAGCCCCGCGTCAGGCTCTGGGCTGATGGCTCAGAGCCTGGAGCCTGTTTCCGATTCTGTGTCTCCCTCTTTCTCTGCCTCTTCCCTGTTCATGCTCTGTCTCTCTCTGCCTCCAAAAAAATAAATAAACGTTGAAAAAAAAATTTTTTTTAATAAAAATAAAAAAAAAATAAAAGGAGAAAAAATAAAAACATGGAAAGAAGTAATAAAGATAAGGAGATTGGACCAAAAACCATGAGCGTCTAAATTAAGGCAGTAAGCAGGGAGAGAAAAGGGGAGACAAATTCAAGAACTACAGTCAAGTACTCTGGTACACTTATGCAGATGACTGTGTCCCACCAAGGGGAAAGTTGGAGCTGAAATTCAGCCTGAGCTTGGCCTGCCACGGACTACTAATTCACACATTAAACTGGCCAGCAAAAAACTTGTTTTCACTATGTTGAGCCTGTGAGATAAGCCAAGTGGAAAGCTGATCAAACACAAATGAACACAGATGTTTGCAACTCAAAAAAGACTGTAGACACAGGTACAGAAGGCATCAAAAAATATACAGTATCAGTGCTACAGTGTTATGTCCTAGAGAGAGAGCAGAGGACAGATGCAGAGTGAAAATTACACAAAGGAGACTAAAGAGGAAGAGGGAAAGTAGGAGAAAAAGCAAGAGAATAATTTCACCAAAGTAGAAAAAAGAACAATGTATCAAAAGATGGAGGATGAATGGTTTGAAAACTCATAAAAGTCAAGTTTTAAAAAGACTTAAAAAACATCTATTGAGTTTGGTGGCAAAGTCACCAGCATCCCCGGCAAGAATATTTTAAGAGAAACTGACTGGGGGGCTGTTAGTCAGGTTACAGTAAATTATGAACTATAGATGAAGACGACAAAATGATAGCTCAATATGCATATAAATTCTACAGAATACCCACAAGAACATCCTATACTAAAATAAGGATTTTTAATTTTTTTTTTAACGTTTATTTATTTTTGAGAGACAGATCATGAGTAGGAGAAGGACAGAGAGAGGGGGGGACACAGAATCCGAGGCAGTCTCCAGGCCCGAGCTGTCAGCACAGAGCCTGACGCGGGGCTCGAACCCACAAACTGCAAGATCATGACCTGAGCTGAAGTCAGACGCTCAACCGACTAAGCCACCCAGGCACCCCTGGCAAACTCTAGGTTTAAAAAGCTAAACAGATTTCTTTATTGCTGAACTTTAAAGAGCTTCTGATATATATTCATGTGTACTGTGAATCCTACAAGAGTATAATATGTAACATTTCTCAAAAATATTTGATGTGGAATTCTCTTCACAGGGAGCATTCTCATAGAAACAACATCTCATAAAACTCACTATGAGAAAAGCTGGCAGAAATTAGTCTTTTAAACAGTTTGAAAATTACAAACAAACAAATAGAAAATTATAAAAAAAATAGAGATGCCTGGCTGGCTCAGTCAGTTAAGTGTCCAACTCTTGATTTGGGCTCAGGTCATGATCTCACAGTTTGTGAGATTAAGCCCCGCATCAGACTCCACACTGACAGTTTGGGATTCTCTCTATCCTCTCTTTCTGCTCCTCCCTCTGCTCATGCAAATGTGCGCGTGGTCTCTCTCTCAAACACACACAAAAAAGAAAATTACAAAAAATAATGTCTTAAAAACCAGAAAAACTAATTCTAAAATTCATATGGAGTAAACATTAACATGCAAGAAGACGGAAAAAAATCGAAAAGAATAATGAGATGGGGACATAAGCCTTATATATTTTTTAATTTTTTTAACGTTTACTCATTTTTTGAGAGACAAAGAGAACACAAGAGGGGCAGAGAGAGAGGGAGACACAGGATCTGAGGCAGGCTCCAGGCTCTGAGCTGTCATCATAGAGCCCAATGTGGGGCCTGAACTCACAAACTGGGAGATCACGACCTGAGCCCGTGAGACACTTAATCAACTGAGTCACCCAGGCACCCCAGCCTTATATATTATTAAAATGTATTATAGAAGTGCAGCAGTTAAAAGTCTGGTAATGGATGTGAATAGACAAACTGTTCAATGGAATAGAACAGAGTCAAGAAACAGATACAAATATGCAGTACTTCCAGCCAGTGGCGGGGGGGGGGGGGGGGGGGGGGGGGGGGGAGCTTAGAGATCCAATAAACGACATACGGATCCTACATAGCCATCTAATGGGGAACAAAGAAAACAAAAAACCAAGTTGAATTCCAAATGCTCAAATTAATTTCAGATTGAATAAAGATGTAAGCATGAAACATTAAATGAGAAAACTAAGAGAAAACAGGAGGTAATATTTTTTATAATCTCAAAGTAACAAGTCTTTTTGAGAAAGATGCAAACCTCAAAAATCATAGCAGAAACATCAATTCAACTATAAAAACATAAAACATTTCTATAAGAAAAAAACAATAAACTTAGTCAAAAGAAAAACAATAAAATGGGAAAACAATATTAGTAACAATCACAAGGGACTAATTTCCCTGCTATAAGAAAGGGTATACAATCATCTTTGAAAAGCAAACCAGCCACTAGAAAAAAAGAAAAAAGAAAAAAGAAAAAAGGACGACAGATATGTACAGATAATTCCCAGAAAATTCAAATACATCCTATACCCATAAAAAAAAAAATCAATCGCACTCATAATTTTTTAAAAAATTGCAAAATACTGTTTTTTACAGAACAGCAAAGAACAAAAGTTTGGTAATTTGCTATTGTAGAGTGGGTAGGTATGGGGAAACAGGCACTCTCACACATTTTGGGGGGAGGGGATGTAAATTGGTACAATTTCCATGTAAGGCAGTTTGGCAAGAGCTATCAAAATTTTAAACAATTACCCTCTAACCTAGCAATTTCACTTTTAGAAAAGTATTATACACATACATTTTCACATAAGCTACATGCCACTCATGTGAAGTCATTCACTGCAGCCACAGTAAAATACAGGCAACAATCTAAGTATCCATCAGTAGGCAACTGGATAAATTATGATATATCCATTAATGAAATACAATTCACCCTTTAAAAAGAATGAGGTAGCTCTATAATTAATAACAAAAACCAAAATCCAAGATATATGTTTTCCAAAAGTAAAATGTAGAACAATGTTAATATTTTTGTTGGAGTGGGGAGAGGAGAAACACAAATACTTAAAATCTTTTATATGGTCAGAAAACTTCTGGAAGGACACACAAGTGTTCTCTAGGAAAGAGATTACAGGAGGACTAATTTCTCACTTATTTCTCTACCTTTGAGTTTTTGTGTCACACAGGTGGTATTCAACAAATTAAATACTTATTTAACAAATTAAATAGTTAAAAAATAATTAAATTAAAATGTTCTATAAAAACTGAAAGAGAGGTTGGTAGTATAACAATATGGATAAAAACACAAGGGTTCTGGGTTCAGTCAGCTTAGGTTCAAATTCTACTGCTGTCATTAACCATCTAAATGATCCTGAATGACCTTAACCTCTGCAAACTTAAGTTTCTTCTGTCTGATATGATCACAATGGTACCAAACCATATCAGGTTACTATGAAAGAGTTAAGATGGTGTGAGAAGTAACTGAAATGATTCTTTTTCAGAATTACCAAATAGGTACGCCTGGGTGGCTCAGCCAGTTAAGCATCTGACTTCGGCTCAGGTCATGATCTCAAAGGTTTGTGAGTTTGAGCCCCATGTCAAGCTCTGTGCTGACAGGTCAGAGCCTGGAGTCTGCTTTGGATTCTATGTCTCCCTCTCTCTCTGCCCCTCCCCTGCTCGTGCTCTGTCTCTCTCTCTCAAAAATAAACATTAAAAAAAATTTTTTTAAGAAATACCAAATAAAAACTATGCTTCTAGTTAACAATAGGTTTACAACCTATTGGAAACATGTACCAACTCCACACACAATGGAGTCCCAAACCCTGAGACACTTCACTTCCTGGTTCTTCCAGGCTTTGCAATGAGCATGCACCAAAGAACTGAAGTCTCTGAGTCATCTCAAGGAATGTGCATTTGTTCCAATCAGACAACTTTTTGCCTTACATGGGCATAGGTGACTTCCGGGTAAGGCTGTAACCTCTGTAGTACTCAGCCAAAGAGCAATCAGGGGAGGGACTTGTACCCTAGGAGATAAATTGCCTGCTGCAACTGCCCCAAGTGTGCCTATCTATCAGACACACTTGCAAGAACATCGATTACAGCCTCTCTTCACTTGCTCCGAGTCTCCGCATCCTCCTTTGAATGTGTCAGTGGGCTTGTTTCTCACAATAGTGCACATAAAGCTCTCAGAACATTACTGGCACATGGTAATTAATAAACATTTATGTTTCCTTGTCAGAGTTTTCTTGTTTGCTTTTGGTTTGTGTGTCTTGTTTTGTTTTGTTTTTGTTCAAGGGAAACTTGAACACTTTCTACTTAAAATAAAGAGGTGATAGAGGAAAAAAAAAGAGAAAAGTGGCTAAAGCAAAGTCCTAAGAAATTAAGAGTTTGGAATTACATAGGAAAAGGAATACTTTTATCATTCAAATGGGAGGCAAAGTGGGAAAAGAGAAGAACAGATTCTAAATTTCTAGATTAGGGGCACCTGGGTGACTCAGTCGGTTAAGTGTCCGACTTCGGCTCAGATCATGATCTCACAGTTCGTGGGTTTGAGCCCCGCTGGGGCTCTGTGCTGACAGCTCAGGGCCTAGAGCCTGCTTCAGATCCTGTGATTCCCCTCTCTCTGCCCCTCCCCCGCTCACACTGTGTCTCTCTCTGTCTCCCAAAAATGAATGAAGACTTTAAAAAATTTTTTAAATAAATAAATTTCTAGATTAGGAGCAAGAAATAAATGTGTTCCCACCAAAAACAAGACAGAGTCAAAGTCATCTACTAAGAAAGAAGAACACAGTGATAAATGTTGAGAAAACAGGGAAGTAAAATAGCTGTTAAAGATAATAAGATAACCTGAATGAGTCTTGGAAAATTTGCTTTGCATCAAGAATTCCAGGAATGTGTAGCTCCACCAGTTGGTTTCACGAAATAGTTGTGTAACTTCTCCTGTAGGGCTTTATAGCCCAGATATGACACAGAGAATATAAATTGTTAGACTAATATAGTAAGAATTCTGTAGAGTAGGTGTTATGGAAGGATAATGAACGCCTCCAGAAGAAAAATAATGACAGAATAAAATTAAGAACAGACTGAAAGTGTTCATAGCAGTATTATTCATATTAGCTAAAAAATGGGAACAACCCAAATGTCCATCAAATAATGAATGAATAAACAAAATGTGGTATACCCATACAAACGCATAGTATTCAGTCATAAAAAGGAAATATTGGAGGGGCGCCTGGGTGGCTCAGTCGGTTGAGTGTCCGACTTTGGCTCAGGTCAGGATCTCGCAGTTTGTGAGTTCAAGCCCTGCGTCGGGCTCTGTGCTGACAGCTCAGAGCCTAGAGCCTGTTTCAGATTCTGTGTCTCCCTCTCTCTGCCCCTTCCCCGCTCATGTTCTGTCTCTCAAAAATGAATAAACATTAAAAAAAATTAAAAAAAAAAAAAAAGAAATACTGGAACAGGTTACAACCTGGGCAGATGAACCTTAAAAACACATAGTAAGTGAAAAGATGCCAGTCACAAAAGGCCAAATTATGATTCCACTTATATGAAATGTTCAAAAATACGCAAATCCATAGCGACAGAATATAGATTAGTGGCTGCCAGAGGATGTACGGAGAGGAAAATTGGGAGTGACTGCTAACAGGCACAGGATTTCTCTCTAGGGTAATGGAAATGCTCTGGAGTTAGACACTGGTGAGGGTAGCACAATACTGTGAATACACTGAAAACACTGAAT
Source organism: Prionailurus bengalensis (assembly GCF_016509475.1). Lineage (NCBI taxonomy): Eukaryota > Metazoa > Chordata > Mammalia > Carnivora > Felidae > Prionailurus > Prionailurus bengalensis. Next base: position 73,754,377 of record NC_057350.1, on the reverse strand, counting down.
GGTACACTTTAAAAGATGAATTTTATGTTAAGTGAATTTTATCTCCAAAAATTACCCCCCCCCCCCAAATGCACTGAAAGGGCAGTAAGTTTAAAAGGGGTCTAAAATATCAGAAGTTTATAACCTGAAAGACAAGAGGGCTGGCTAAGCTTGAAGAACAGAAGCAGGAGTGAAATGAGAACTGGAAGGACTGGAGACTCCAGTAAGAAAGTAAGAGATCAGCATTCCAGATTTCCGAGATGAGAACTCTGAAAGGTAAGGCATAGCTATGGCCACGAAAACAGGTATCAGAATTAGAATAGAGGTCACTATCACAGGAGCTGGAGAGACTATGGAATTGTCATACTGCTGAACCATACTTACACTGCAGCCACTGAGGAACAAGGACTGACTTGATACTTTGCCTTAGCAGAGGACACTGATGACAGGTATAAATGAATAATCTAAGTCTACAAAGAGGGAAGATTTTACTAAGTGATAAGTATGTCATAGGTGCTTTTCCAAATGATGAGAATATAAACAACTTATTTGCTGACTGTCCTGGAGTAAGTAACAGCCTAAGTCTCATTTTTTTCATGTGCAAATTGGGTATAACGCTAACTGTGCAACATTGTTGTGACAGTTGGAGATACAAGTAAAATTTAGCACTTGATACACAGTAAATGCACATCAAATGAGGGGTTTTTTTTATCCTTCAAAGACAATCTGTCTTCAAGAAGCTAATGATTTGTTGAAGAGATACCATCATTAACATTTATTTAGAATTTACCATGTGCTAAGAACCATATTAACCATTTAACATATATTAAAACATTTTACCTATATAACCTTACTAATAACTCTATGAGACAGATACTCCAATTTTAACCACTTTGGAGATGAAGAAACTGAGGCCTAGTAAGGTTGAGGAACTTGCCCAAGGTCATATAGCTTAGTAAGTGGTAGAGCCAGATTCAAACGCAGGCAGCCTTACTCTAGGCTTTGTGTTCTTAACTATTAAACCATGCTACAATCCAAAGACTACAATAATATTATAATAATTTCAATGGAAATGTGTGAAAGAAAGAATGCAATACAAGAAAAAGAAACTAAGTTTGGTAGTACTTAAACTGTGATTTAAAAAGTATCTGCTTGGGGCGCCTGGGTGGCGCAGTCGGTTAAGCGTCCGACTTCAGCCAGGTCACGATCTCGCGGTCCGTGAGTTCGAGCCTCGCGTCGGGCTCTGGGCTGATGGCTCAGAGCCTGGAGCTTGTTTCCGATTCTGTGTCTCCCTCTCTCTCTGCCCCTCCCCGTTCATGCTCTGTCTCTCTCTGTCCCAAAAATAAATAAATGTTGAAAAAAAAAATTAAAAAAAAAAAAAAGTATCTGCTTGGGGTTCCTGGGTGGCTCAGTCGGTTAAGCATCCGACTTTGGCTCAGGTCATGATCTCGTGGTCTGTGGGTTTGAGCCCTGCGTCAGGTTCTGTTGACAGCTCAGAGCCTGGAGCTGCTTCAGATTCTGTTTCTCCCTCTCTCTCTGCCCCTCCCCTGCTCATTCATATTCTCTCTCTCTCTCTCTCTCTCTCTCTCTCCCTCCCTCCCTCTCTCTCAAAAACAAATAGACATTAACAAATTTTTAAATAAAATAAAAAATAAAAAGTATCTGCTTAACAAAAAGGGAGCAAGCATTCCAGTAAAAAGATGCAAGAGATACAGAGATTACATCTAGATGGCCACTGTGATACTCCACAGTTCTGTCAATGCCAGAATACCTGGCAAAATGGATAAATAATTGGACCCAGCAGAACAATGCCACTCGTGAAGCATTAGTTTCCACAAGGAGTATTAACTATTGGTAGCATATATTACAAATAAAATAAATATAAGCTAAGTCATCAAGCTAGTTTAACCTGTTGATGGCATGATTTACAATGATATTACAGGTGGAACTTGCCCTGCACAAAGTTATGAAATCACTGAACTAATCTTGGGCAACCCCTCCCCTCCACAAGTCGTTCAATGCCACCACCTTCAATAACACCATTTCTTGCTCCTCTCAGGTTCTCTTCTCTATGCTAACGCCTCAAAATTCTAAAGTAAAATGATAGATAATAGCTTAAGAATTTGGGAGAAGTACGTTTTACAAGAAATCAAGATCTTAAGCTAGAGAAATATAAAAGTAACTATAGAACGTCTATTCAGGTGAAAGATAATAGTTTTTGAAATGTCAAATTTCTATGATGCTCTTATTAGCCCTTTGGGTAATGAATACTCTAGAAAGGGCTTAGAGACCTTAGTACTAATTGCCAATACTTTGATAACTTGTTTTAAATTTGAATCTTTTTGTTTTAAGGTTCTACCAGTGTCTCAACCCCAACCAAATTTGATACAAAGGCAGGAGAGAGCTGCTCATAAAAGCAGAATCAGTAACAAAAATGCTGTTAGTGGATTCTGTTTAGATGCTTTAAATTTTGAGGATACCCCCAAACATACAAATGTTTCATATGATTTACACACAGTTCTACCCAAAAAGAATAGATACCCAAAATAGTCTACTCTGGGATTCTTTACAAAGCCTCGCCTTTCTATATACTCTTTCATAAATCTACCAGAAAATCAAGACTACATCTTTTGTTGCCTACCCGAAAGGTTTGAAAACTTTGTTTGAGTGCTTAAAATACATGTAATACCTCTGGGTAAAATAATAATAACAATAATAATCCCATACATATAATTTTAAAGAGAAAATAAAATTTTGAAAATATCCTCACCAAGAATTGTAACAGTAATTTTTTAAAAAACACTTGCCTAGACACTTGTGTTCCTTAAAATAAATATCCAAGTGGCATGGGCTATCCCAACACAGACCCAGAAGTACAGTAGTGCACAAAAAGAGCACTGAACAAAAAAAGCACTAAACATGTGGGTGCATGTGTCCCTTCGAAACAGCACACCTGTAGCCCGTGGATAAACGCTTAGTAGTGCAAATGCCGGCCTTTAAGAGACAAACATAAGGGAAGGGAAACAAAAATGATATAAAAACAGGGAGGGGGACAAAACAGAAGAGATTCATAAATATGGAGAACAAACTGAGGGTTACTGGAAGGGTTGCGGGAGGGGGCATGAGCTAAATGGGTACGGGGCACTGAGGAATCTAGTCCTGAAATCATTGTTGCACTATATGCTAACAAATTTGGATGTAAATTTTAAAAAGTAAACAAATTTAAAAGAAAAAAAAAAAAGCAGTGAACTAAGAATAAAAACATATGAATCCTAACCCTGGTTCTGCCTCTTCTAACTCTGATTTGAAGCAAGTCCCCTTCACTTTCTGGGCTTTGGTATCCTCACCTATAAAATAAGAATAGTGGCACTTGTCTTACCTAACTCACAGAATTATTGTAAAATTCAAAAAACATATTGGGGCACCTGGGTGGCTCTGGTTAAGCATCAGACTCGGGCTCACAGTTCATGAGTTCAAGCCCTACGTCAGGCTCTGCTGACAGCTCAGAGCCTGGAGCCTGCTTGGGATTCTGTGTCTCCCTCTCTCTCTCTGCCCCTCTCCCACTCGTGCTCTCTCTCTCAAAAATAAATAAATAAACATTAAAAAAAATAAATATACTGCATATCAAAGTGTTTTGAAAACTATAGAGTACTACACAAAAATAAGCTATTAGTAAACATTTTCTAAACTTTTGGTTTTAAATACATAACTAATACTATTACTTTATATGGTTTCTATACTGTTTACATTATATACATACATTTCATGATTTCAAAACATTGGAAAACCTTTAGTTTAACTAGTATGTGTTTTATATCCTTGCTATAAAAGTGCGGTCCATGGGACAACAACAGCATTGGCATCACCTGGAATCTCATTAGAAACACAGAATCTCAGATACCCCAGACTTACTGAATCAGGATCTGTATTTTTACAAGATCCCCAGGTAATCCCTATGCACAGTGAAGTTTGAGAAGCACTGCTTTATGTAGTAATACAATTTACAATAACAAACAAGTAGGAAGTTATTTTCAGAAAAAGTATTTCGAGTATGTGCATCTGATTTAACTCTATAAATTTTAAGAGATTATTTCACTAAACAATGGTTACTTGAAATCAGATGCCATGTCTTACTCATTCTCATATTGCTGCCTGCTATATAGCAATGTTGCTTGGGTAGAGACAAAAAAGATTATCAATAATTAATACAGAAGATAGAAATCAATATACATTTTACCCTTACATAGAATATAACCATTTAATATCAATTATTAAATATAGACTAAATATTTATGGCATTAGCTTTAAAAATGGAATCAATATTTTAAATTTTATTTATGTTTAATGTATCCAAACCCACATTTATAAACAAGAATGGCCAGGTTATGTATGAAAACCATTAAGCATCAAAAAGATACATGCAATCTTTTTGATGGAAAAGAAGAAAACAAAGTTCCAACAATATAAAGGATATCTAGTTAGCTTTGCAGTCAGCTACTGGTCAAAGTCTTGCTCTGGCACTCAGATTTTCAGCAAGCTATTTTATGTCTATAAACTCAATTTCCTCATGTGTAAAATTGGAATAATGACATTTACCGTCAAAGAGATAAAAGTAACATGAACCACCTAGTATTAAAGGCACAAATCATTATTTACAGAAAACAAGATTAATGCTTTAAAATAAAATTTTACGTAAAATTCACCTTATCAAGTTTTAGTTCCAATTCTGCCACATCTCCTTCTACTTCTTCCAAAGCAGCCCTAGAAAAAGTAAGTATGAAGTAAGTTATCATGTGTTCATTATTTTTTAAGTGCCCCCCACCTCCCACCAGTCCTTCCCCACAACCACCTTCCAGGTTTCCCCTCCCCCCTAAGCTATCATTTGTTTAAATATATACTTTATTGCTGAAAAATAACTCTAAATGACAAAAGATATGAATGCTTAAAAATTACACTTCACATTGATAATAATTACCTTAGGATGAAGTATAAACATTTCATAAACATAGAATAGATAATATAATTATTGTTTAAGGTAATGAGAGAAAACATTAGGCTGACTGACTCAAAGCATTCATATTATTCATATTAATAACACTAATTAGAAGTATTTAGCATGTGTTTTGATTTTTTTTTAATGAGGAAGAAATTCTAAAAGTTGAGCTTTAACAAAGACTCAGACTTCTTTTTTTTTTTTAATTTTTAATTTTTTTAAATTTACATCCAAATTAGTTACCATATAGTGCAATAATGATTTCAGGACTAGATTCCTTAGTGCCCCTTACCCATTTAGCCCACCCCGCCTCCCACAACCCCTCCAGTAACCCTCAGTTTGTTCTCCATATTTATGAGTCTCTTCTGTTTTGTCCCCCTCCCTGTTTTTATATTAGTTTTGTTTCCCTTCTCTTATGGTCATTTGTTTTGTCTCTTAAAGTCCTCATATGAGTGAAGTCATAGGATTTTTGTCTTTCTCTGACTGACTAATTTCACTTAACACAATAGCCTCCAATTCCATCCACGTAGTTGCAAATGGCAAGATTTCGTTCTTTTTGATTGCCGAGTAATACTCCATTGTATATATACACCACATCTTCTTTATCCATTCATCCATCGATGGACATTTGGGCTCTTTCCATACTTTGGCTATTGTTGGTAGTGCTTCTATAAACATGGGGTACATGTGTCCCTTCGAAACAGCACACCTGTATCCCTCGGATAATGCCTAGTGGTGCAATTGCTGGGTCGTAAGGTAGTTCTATTTTTAGTGTTTTGAAGACTCAGATTTCTATTTAACAAAACACATCTAACCACAACAGAGCATCCCTGACAACCAGGAAAGAAAAATTTTTACTTTTATAAATAGTTCAGAAAGATGTCAGCCTTGTTTAATGAACAATTTTGTTTCCAATGTATTTTTAAGAAATCTTCTGATTTCTATAGAACTTAGTACTTGATACCACACACTATAAGCAACTTCCAAAAATGGAAATTTGGAACAAAACAACAGCAACTAAAACTTTTGAAGGGTAATAAGAATTTACACTTAAGATATAACAAAACACAAGTCATCTACTTTAAGCCATCTATCACATTGTCAGATACCTACTTGAAAAACTAGCAACTTCCCAGCAGTTATTTTATGGATTAACCTAAATGTATTTCAAATGGACAGCGGTGGGGGACTAACCACCAAGAAAGTTATTTCGAACTCTACGTAAGAAATTCTCAATTAGACACCAGGACTAAGAAAAAGATAGCTAAGATAAAAGTTCTATTTCCAGAACTACTCACTTAAACTCTGTGTAACATCCAAATAATCATTTTTTTTTAGTATTTATTTATTTTTGAGAGAGAGAGACAGAGACAGAGCACAAGTAGAGAAGGGGTAGGGAGGAAGACACAGAATCCGAAGCAGGCTCCAGGCTCTGAGCTGTCAGCACAGAGCCCGAAGCAGGGCTCAAACTCATGAATTGTGAGATCATGACCTGAGCTGAATAATTCGGACACTTAACCGACTAAGCTACCCAGATGCCCCCTGCCCCCAAAATAACCATTTTTATCAGCTTGTGATTCTACTTCTCCATCTGGTAACATTTACTGGAAAATAGTTTTTAATCTCCAAAATAAGAAAATTGTATACAACTATAAATTATTCAGTAAAAAGATGCCTATTCCACAAAATAAAATACTCTAGCTTAACAGTTTAAAGTTCAAGAAAACAAGAGGTACTGTACTTCCACAGCAGAGAAACAGAAATGCTTTTCCCCTAACTAAAAGTGTCATTTTCTTCAGCAGTGTTTTCACATTATATATTGTTCCCTTCTCCTAGAAAACATTTTCTCCTCACATTAACCTTAACTCCCTTCACCTGCCTATATATGCTACTTATCATGTAAAATTTAATACATAAAAGAAAACAAACATAACTGCACAAAGATATTCATTGTTTGTAACAAGTTGAAAACCTACATGTCCAACAATAGGAAATAATGTAAACAAATGATGGTACATCCATCCCATTGTGTGAGGCAGCAAGTTTTTAAATGAGATTGATTGATCTCTATCTACTGAGATAGAAACATATACATGCTAGACTATTACATATGGGAAAAAGCAACTTACAAAATTATATATAGTGTGAACCCAATTTTGTGAAGGAAAAAAAATCTCTTGGTTTATGCATAGGCAAAAATATGGAAGCATATTTACCAATCTCTTAACTGTAACTTTGAAAACTAAGGATTGGAGAGCAGAAAGCGTAAATAGGATTTACTCTTTTTACCACTTATACTTCTGGACTGTTTAGAATTTGCAATAACTATGCACATTTCAATTATTTTAAAGCCAGTAAAGGGAGAAAAGGAAAAAATCAGACATCATCTTCTCAGGAGGTGGGGCCTCTTGGAATCTCTTCCTCCATCCACTCCAGCTTGATTACACATCCCTCCTATGCTCCCACAACACCTCATGTCTCTATCACTGTCCATTTCTCTTACTCATCTGAGCTCCCCATAGCAGTATAGACACTCAAAATGCTTGTTGAGTCAAGAAAGAAACCCCACAATTGTTTACTCTATCAAAAATGTTCTTCATTTACTTTTTTACCTTTGTTTAACCTACCTTTACTCAATCTCCAATTTCTGGGTTTTTCAATTTCTTAAAATATTTATTTATTTTTGAGAGAGAGAGAGCAAGGGGGAGAGGGATAGAGAGAGAGAGGGAGACACAGATCTGAAGCAGGCTCCAGGCTCTGAGCTGTCAGTACACAACCCAACGCAGGGCTCAACCTACAAACCGCAAGATCATGACCTGAGCCCAAGCCAGATGCTTGACCCACTGAGCCACCCTAGAGCCCCATCTTCAATTTCTTTCAAGCAAATTAGTTGAAATGACCAGGTCAAGATTTGATTTAATCACTGATTTCTGCTAAACATACAGTTTGACAGAAACTTTATGTATATTCCTCAATCGTATTTCATTGTACAATTCTAAATTGCTTTTGTAAAACAACATTTTTAAAGAGAAGTACAAACACAAAAGAGAAAATGTCATTTAAAAGCAAAGCCTTGGGGCACCTGGGTGGCTCAGTCAGTTGAGTGTGTGACTTCGGTTCAGGTCATGATCTCGTGGTTTGTGGGTTCAAACCCCACGTCGGGCTCTGTGCTGACAGCTCAGAGCCTAGAACCTACTTTGGATTCTGTGTCTCCCTCTCTCTTTGCTCCTTTTTATCGCGTGTGTGCAAGCAATCTCTCTCTCTCTCTCTCAAAAATAAGTGAACATTAAAAAAATTTTTTTAATAAATAAATAAAAGTAAAGCCCTTTGTAATCATATAGTCAAAGAATCTGAAACTTTAGCTTAGAGTTCTTCAACATTTCACCATTTCTTTAAAAAAAAAGTCTTTGTTCTTGGTCATCTAAGATATGTGTGAAAACTTGTAGTCATAGCAAAAAAACCCCAAAAAACAAACAAACAAAAAAACTTGTTGTAACATCTAAGAAGCTAATGTGTAAGGCAGACTAGTTAATTGAATATTCCTTAGTATAAAAAGTATACAGAAATATCATCATCTCAGTTCAAATCCTACTCCATCATTCACTTCTCTAAGCTGAAGATATTTTGTCTAAGTTTCTTCATCTACAAAATGAGTAAAGAAATACATACCTAAATGATTTGTAAAGGTTAAATGAGGGACTGTCTATACCACTGACCACAGTATATACCATGACACAAAGAACATGATAAGAGCTTCTTTCTCTCCTTTCTCTTATCCCCACATTCTGAGGTGAGTTTTTCCTCCCTATTACTTCTACTCTGTAATGAAAGAGAACCATCCTGGAATGTATGTTTAATAAATGAATGGATGAGTGAAATGAAACAATCTACACAACATTCCTTCAAATATTGGACAACAGATATTATTCCTTTTCATCTCTCCCAAATACCTATTGAACCTATATAACTTTTATAAATGTGCAAGGTGTTAAAAAGGCCAATATTATAGACCATACCCTCCATAGCTTAAAACTTAATAAAAATCATTAAAAAATTTTTAACTGTTAAAACTTAAATGTTACATACATATTAACAACAAAAGCATGATTAAGTACCAAATTAAGCAAAACATAAAATAATGTTAAAAGAAAGGGGAAAAAACAGAAGGCCATCAGCAAAGTTTCACAGGATTATTATAAACAAAGTTCAGCAAACCACAGCCTTCCAGGCAAGTCTAGACCATAACCTGTTTTTGTTTTGTTTTGTTTCTTTAAACTTTTAAAGTTTATTTATTTTAGAGAGAGGGAGAGGGAGAGAAAAAGAGAGGGAGAGGGAGGGAGGCAGAGAGAGAGAGAAAAAATGAATCCCAGGTAGGCTCCACACTGTCAGCACAGAGCCTGATGTGGGGCTTGAACTCATGAGCTGAAATCATGACCTGAGCCAAAATCCAGAGTTTAACTGATTGAGCTACCCAGGCACCCCCATAACCTTTTTTATGCCCATGAGCTAAAAATGGTCTTTAGATTATTTAGTGATTGGAAAAAACAAAAGAATAATATTTAATGACACAAGAAAATTATATTAAATTAAAATTCAGCACCTACAAATAAAGTGTTTTGGAAACACAGCCAAGCTCATGCCATATTGTCTATGGCAGCTTCCATGCTATAATGGAATGGAAGAGTTGAGTAGTTTAGGAAGAGAGACCATATGGCCCACAAAGCCTTGAAATATTTACTATTATCTGGCATTTTAGAGGAAAAGCTTACTGACTCCTTATTATGAATATTAAATACAAAAACATGAATGAAAATCCTTTCTCATATACAAAATACATATAAGAAAATAATCTTTAGGACTTAGTTCTGGTTGACTCTACCCTAACAAGCTGAATACGCCCATAATTTAGAAAAAAAAGTCACTTGACTTTTAATAACACCTTCATTATTTTATCTATTCCTGCATCACAGTGTTTTATGATCAACTTAGAAAACGGTTAACTAAAAACATAAAATTAGAATAGGAAAAAAATCTAGCAGCAAGTATTAACACTGAGACATTTCTAATCACATGGTTATCACTTTCAGCTGTGAATTAAATAAAGCTCTATGAGAAGCACAAAAATAGAACTCTCCCTACCCAGATAATTGCACACCCCTGATGTAGCAATAACCTTTATAAACCACTATTTTTATAAAATGATCCATAAAAAATAACTAAATAGTATGACTAATATGAGCACTATATTTTCTTTATAAAAGAAAATTATTTGAGAGAAACAAGTGTGATGAAGAATTGTAGCCATCCATTTGAAATCCTAAACACATACACACACAGACACAAAAAAAAAAAAAAACCTAACTTCCACTTGAACCATGGCAATATCCTCAAAATGGAATTCCTCAAAATGGAATTAATAATCTAAGACTGGGTCACATGATGATGCAATCTAAAATGTAACAACAGGATATTCAAGATCACTAATAGGCACATAAATATTAAAGATTAAATATTTAAACAAAGATGGATTTGCGACTCTAAGTAATAACTACCTTCTAAAGAATTAACCAAGATAAAATAAACTATAATGTACAGATTTTGAAACTAACATCTATATTCCTTGTTTTATATAATAGATACATTCTTAAAGGTTGCATATACATTAAATAACCATTTAGATACTGAGAGGAGTTGCCTATATACCCATCATGGCACCTAACATCCCCAACCAACTTCCTCTTTCAGCTCAAGAGCTTTATCTACTGCGGGCAAAGCTTCACTATTTATTCTTTGCAAAGAAAGGACAATGGCTGGATCAGGGATAGTCCACTGACCCAAGGGCAGCCCTGTCTCAATAAGTGGCAAAGCTAGATGACCAAAACTAGAGATGGCTGTAGGATGAGACGGCTCCCTCTGCATTTTTGACCAGAGAACACTGAGAGTACACACCCTGGAAATCTCCTTTTTAAAATAAATCTCTCACTAAATCATTTTGTATTGTGGATAGCCACCCCTTTGTTCAGTAAATTCTGGGTCCTTTAGAATTGGGTCTCTTTAACACCTTCATGTTGAGGGCAATGGGATGGATTTTTTCTTTTTTTAAAGAGCCAGTGTTTGAATACAATATTTTACTTACTGCCTATGTAACATCAAACAAGTTCTTTGTGCTTCAATTTCATCTGCAAAATACAGATGACATTCTCTTCCATAGAGCTATATGATAAATTTTAAAATACATATAAAAATTTCAGCACAGTGCAGGACACTCATTGGGTATTGAATAAATACCAGCTATAATTATGTATGTTAAAGAAAATACACAATCTCTTTTGATTTTCATTTTATGGGCCCAAAAGGGAAGGAAGCGGTAATTAGATTAATCACGTACTTCCCACATGAATTTGAAGTGGTTTGAAAAAGAAGCAAAAAAGTTAAAACAGCAAATAAAATAGCAAGTCCAAATTGCAAACACTTCAATACTCTTGCCAGTTTCCAAAAATTGTATGTCAAACACACTTTTCCTAACTTCATTACTTCAGTCTAGGCCACAGTGCTATACTACATGGTAAGATATTATTTGAAAATCCACTTGGTTTTCCAAGGTCGTCAAGGTCAGTTCTGTGTGATTCTTCTAAGAACAAACAGAGCCAACTCTGCAATCAGTACAAAGAAGTATTAAGGCTCTGAATGCATGTTTATTGCATATCAATATTAAGTCACCTTTTAAAAATGACTAAGTCTTTATTTTTGAGAAGTCTCAATGAAATTAAAAGGTCTTTCTTGCCCAATATTAGGTTAGAAACGTTATAACTGCTCCTATTTGCTCAGATTGGTCTACTGAGCAAACCTGGAAAAACCCATGAGAAATTCAGTCCTGTAATGGGTAAGAGTATTGTAAAAAACACAGACTGGAAATAGAAATCAAGAGTTTAGTCTAACTCTCTAGCAACTAATATGAGTCCCTGAGAACATAATTTAATCTCTCCAAACCACAGTTCTCTCATCCATCCAAAGAGAGGAATAGACTGGATCATCTTTATTATTACCTCCGGATCTTAACAATCAATTATCCTGGAATAAGCATTCAAAGGAAAATTAGAACCTAGATTTGATTATCTTCTCCCAAGCAAGATTTCCCCCAGGTCCTCATTCATGCTTTCAACACAGAGAAAAAAAGAAAAACCTATAAGCGATGAAAACCCTCACCAAAATTTATATTGTTAAGTCATTCATCCTTTTCAAACGTCTCCTCTACGTACTTTCTAAAAGATCATAAGTATCGGGGAAGATAGTGGTGGTTTTTTGTAAAATTTTTGTTCAGCTTAACATTTTAGGGAAAAATTTTTTTTAATTTGTTTTTTAAGTAGCCTTCATACCTAACGCAAATGCTAACACATGGCTTTAACTCATGACCCTGATATCAAGACCTGAGCTAAGATCAAGAGTCAGATGTCTGGGGTGCCTGAGTGGCTCAGTGGGTTGGGTGTCCGACTTTGGCTCAGGGCATGACCTCACGGTTCGTGAGTTCGAGCCCAGCATCGGGCTCTGTGGTGACAGCTCGAAGCCTGGAGCTTGCTTCGGATTCTGTGTCTCCCTTTCTCTGCTCTTCCCCCACTCATGCGCACGCGCTGTCTCTCTCTCTCTCAAAAATAAATAAAGCTTAAAAAAAATTTTTTTAAAAAGTCAGATGTCTTACTGACTGGGCCACCCAGGAACCCCAGGAAAAAAATGATTTTATCTTTTGTCCACACACATATCTTTCTGAGTGAACTCCATTATATTTATTTTTTTAAAGACTGTAAACATTATTCTACCATTTCCTCATGAAAAAAAGTAAATCTAAAAAAAAGTAGTTGTGGCATCTGGGTGGCTCAGTCGGCTAAGCATCCGACTTTGGTTCAGGTCATGATCTCGTGGTTCATGAGTTTGAGTCCCACATAGGGCTCAGGATCACTGCTGTCAGCACTGAGCCTAATTCGGATCCTCTGTCCCCTTCTCTGCCCCTCCCCCCCAAAAATAAACATACAAACAAAAAACAAAAGTAGTTAAAGGAACACATACCCTTCTCCCCTCATGTTCTCTCCTGCCGATAACACAATATCCAAAATAAAACCATTCAGGCCAGAAAGGAGCATAATTAAAGAAGCAACCAAACCATAGCTCATGGTGGAGATGCAAACAGTATGGTTCAGGCGAATGAATAGCATACACTCAAGTTATTACTCAAGTGTCAATAACCCTATGAGTCCAAGTCTATCACTAAGAAAAGGGTAGCACTCTTAAAATATTATCCAAATCACCATTCTGCATAGAGAAGTGTAGATAGGAGAAGGGAGTAAGTACAGAAGCATCTGTTCCTAGGGCTCCAGGTTCTCTCCTTAACAGGGGTATCATGGATCTCTATAGAAATAACTCTAAATAAAGTTATTTTTTTCTCACAGCCCATAGCAAACATTCAAAGGAAATACTGATAATGTTTTATTTTTACCAGATAGGAAATCTTTTTTTTTTTTCCTCATAAAAAATCAGTACTATGTTAGAAAGCTGTTTCCATTTCATCCTCCTGCAACAGCCTGAATTTCTTGTCCAGGCAGTTAGTATATGCAAGCAGCTGAAATGCTACTATAATTACAGTGGGAGTTAATATCATTCTACTGTGCCATAAAAGAAGGTGGTGGAAGAAGACATGGTCCTTCTATTGTGCTGGGATCCATATGTCAACAGTGACAGATGACCGGTTAATAGTCCCTTCCAGTTTTCACAGTCCAGGGTGTAAAGGTAGAATGAAGATATTAGTCATCTAAAGGGGGTAAGGTCACTTTAATCTGAAAAAACAGAGGGTTAAGGGAAAAAACTACAAACTTAGAGACTACTACATAACGTTGCTTTCAACTGAGCCCAGAAAAATAAAAGCTGAAGAAAAAGGTATTTGTCTTGAAATCACAATAAACTTAGGAAGGTATACCTCAAAAAAAAATTTTTTTAATTGACTTTCTACAAGTCGTCCATTCCCAAGAATCTTATCACTACGTAGTAGGTTTTGACATGATAGGAAAATAAACTAGTTTCCATCACTGTTTAAAGAATTAAAATCAAATGTTCAACAAGAGCAGTTAAACTGCAATGCTTATCATATCAGTGGCATGTCAGGGTCAATACCTTTAGGGAGAAGAGAGCACTGTAAACATCATGGTACATAACAGGGGGAGAGTAGGTCTCTATGAGGAAAGAACATTGTAACTGATAATACTGTCAGGATGACCAAGTATTTCAGATAAGATGGGCCTATCTGCAGACTCACAGTGAGAGAAAGGAGCAAGACTGTAGGGACTCCTAGGGCCAAGCCCAGACAAAAAATGTCAAAAAGTATAATCAGAGACCATATTCCCCCTTTCATGGCTGTTCTTTTCAGGAACTGGAAATGGTACTTAAGCCACAGGATATCCTGTAAATCAGAGCAGGTAAATAACTACATAAAGGGTCTTTCAGGGTTCTATCGGGGACATGTCTTAGGCTGCTAACCAAATCACACCTATAAATTTCCAGGCTTCTCCATTAACAACAACAACAACAACAAAAAATCTGCTTTAGTCCATAATGAAAATAATTTCACCATATATTTTCCCTGTGTTTTATAATTTGCATGGCGCCTGCATGTATGATATACCATTTGTTATATTAAGAGAAGAATACAGAATAGTAATATGAACTAAAAAAGAGAAAAAAACATTAACAGGAAATGAGCTACAATCCCAGAATCACAGAATCCTGAATTGGAAGAAACTTTAGCAAACTGTTGAATGTCAGAACTGTTAAATGAAAGTTAATGAATGAAATGAAAGTAGAGTGGCTGTGTTTAGAGTAGTATTTCATCTCCATTAAAACCCTGCAATTTTACAAGATCTGTAAACAGGATCCAGAAGAATACAAATTTAAGAGCCTAATAAACAGGCTCAGGGTTTTAAAGACACCGGTCATACCATGAACTTCAGGCTAGTAAACTTGTGACACTGAAGTACCTTCTCCTCAGTGGAAGGAGCACCTCAACACCACCACCTCCACAAAGCACCCCATACTCACATCAAATAGAGCACCTGGCACTCAATATGATAAATCCAACTATTGGTCTTGTCACCCAAACTAAGAGACCCTGAGCAGAAACTACGGTCCATTTAGTTTATTTAGTTACCAAGTAAACATTTGTTTATTGGATGCATAGATGCAGCATTAAAACAATCAGAACATTAAGAACAATTACATAATCTGAAGCCCAAGGCCACTCATGACGGTTAAGCCTGCATCTCGGTGTACATGTATTTATGTGTGATTCTCCAGTTCCCTCTTGCTTCAGTTTTTAGTTATTCCAATCTGCCTCTACAGCCTCATATAGATGTCACTATAAAAGTCTTTAGAGAAAATAAAAGAGAATACACAAATAATTGCTTAAACATCAAAACTGGACTTACAATGAAAGAAGTTTTGAAAAAGTCAGTTCTTTCCACATACAAGAATGAGCCTATACACCTTACCTAACCATTTGTAGACCTATGACTTCTTTTAAAGTTGAGAGAAACGGGAAATTCTTGTAATATAACACTCTAGAATATACACTAATATAGGATTTCTAAAACAAGCCTTGAAAGAAACCTCAAAGGAGCTAAGGAGGAATTCACTGTAACACCACCACAAAATTATACTACCATGATTCCATCACTACATTCAACTTATAATCAAATAGAATCCTTAAACATCCAAAGAGAAGAACCAAAATAGTTATACTAAAGTTGGGGGGAATTTTTTGAACAACTTTTTAAAAACCACTACTAGAAAAATTCAGACAAATGAAGAAACTTGAGATTTCCCTTCCTTTTCTCTAACAACAAACAAGACCAAGTATCAATTGCTTGAGATACGCAGATGAAATAAACAAAGATCCCTGCTCTCCTAGCTCTTACACTGGAAGAGGAAGACAGTCAATAAACAACAAACATAATAAATAAGTCATTTAAATAGTATTCTGTAAAGTGCTAAGTGCTATTAAAAAAACAAAAGGTAAAACAGACGTGAGGGGCAGAGCAGGGGGCAGGAACAACTACAATTTTAAATAAGGTGGTCAAGATAGTCCTCACTGAGAAAGTGACATTTGAGCAAAGCCTGAAAAAGTGAACCACACAGACAAGGATGTTATGGACATAATATCACACCAATGCAACAGCCCTGGTGTGTTAAGGGAATACCAAGGAGGCCAGTATGGCTGAAACAGAACAAGCAAAAGAGGGGCCCCTGGGTAGGTCAGTCAGTTAAGTGTCCGACTTTGGCTCAGGTCATGATCTCATAGTTCATGAGTTCCAGCCCCACTCAGGTCATGATCTCATAGCTCATGAGTTCCAGCCTCGTGTCGGGCTCTGTGCCAACAGCTCACAGCCTGGAGCCTGCTTCAGATTCTGTGTCTCCCTCTCTCTCTGCCCTCCCACCACTTGTGTACCACTTCTCCCTCTCTTTCTGAAATACAAATAAACATTTTTTAAAAATTAAAAAAAAAAAAAAAAAGAACATGCAAAGGGAAGAGATGCAGGAGAGGAAATGAGACAATTAAGGGAGAGCCCCATCACCATTAACAGCCTATGGCCTAGTAGGCGAATGACAAAAATTCTACCTTTACTCTAAGTGAAATGGAGAACCACTGAAGCAGGGAAGAGACACAATATGACTTTGTTTTTCAGGAATCACTCTGGCTGCTGTATGGAGAAGATTGGAGGGAAACAAAAAAGGAAGCAAAGAGACCAGTCAGGAAACTAGAGATCATCCAGGTAAGCGATGAAGCTGGTTTAAACTAAATCCAGTCAGTGGTAAGAAATGTTAATCTGGATATATTTGCAAGGTAGAGCTAAAAGGATTTCCTCATGAATTGGATGCGGTGTGTGAGCACATACACAGGTATACCACTGAGCAGGTAAATATGAAAATAAGGATGGATTCAAAGTTTTTAGCTGGAATAGCAAGAAAGGGCAGAGTTGTGACCAACTGAGATGGAGAAGGCTATGGGCAGAACAGGTCTGGGGAGAAAAGAACGAGAGCTCAGGTTTGGACTTGATCTGAAATATTTATCATATATACAAGTGGTAACATCAAGGTGGATAAAAATGAGTCTAGAGTTTAGGAGTCTGCAATGAGGATATAAGTTTAGGAATCATGAACATACAGATAGTATTTACAGCCACAAGACTGGGTATTTTTGGAAAAAGTGAAGATAGGAAAAATGATTAAGGACTGAGGTCTGGGGTACTCAGTATTAAAGGTCAGGAAGAACAAGAAGAAATAGCAAAAGAAACAGAAAGAGCAACTAAGGAGATAAGAAGAGAACCAAGAGAATGTGATGTAGAAAGGAAGTGGAAAAAATGTAACAAGAATGAAGTGATTAACTATGTTTAAAGCTACTAACAGATCAAAGACAAGTCAAAATGGGTGGGAAACAATTATTAAATATTGTAAAACACTTCTGGCCTGATACTTTGATAAACCATGAGTCTGCTCCTACAGAAAAGATTAATTTAATATTTTAAAGTAGAAGTATAGAAAATTTTCTAGGAATATAAGGCACATGAAACTAAAACGAGAAAAAAAATTCCCAAGTAGAAACTGAAAACGCATTTTAACAATCACCAAGGAAGACAAGTAGGTAGGTCCCCCCTTTCCCTCTCCATTCTCAATCTCTCTTCCTGGAAGATAAAGGTTATTAATTAGACAAAAAAGAAATCTTCACATTCTTTCTCAGGAAGGCTGGGGCAAAAGTTCTACTGCCATTCATAATATTAAACACAATCTAACTCCTATAAATTCAAGAACCACTAATGTAGCTCTAACTCCTCATGAGACAACACACAGATCAAAATCTGTATTTGTCTTTCTATAAAATGAGAATTGATTTCATTCCAACTCTATGATTCATTTATACAGCCACAGCTATGTTATCCTTTGCTGATAAGTTCTCAAAATTAAAAACAACACATATACACAAAACTTTAACCATTTCAAATTAATTTCATTCACTCTTTAGGGATGGGTTATAATTCTGTCCCACAAATACACCAATCCTGTTTTTCAGCAGTAAACCAAAGTGGAAGTCTGGGTTATCTTCATGTGAATAATCTGGCTATGGTAACCTTAATCCAATCCTATTAACTATACTGCTGGGAAGCCAAGAACCTTTATACTTCAAATTTTATTGTCCATCAGCAAGTCACCATTCTTGCATGTAACTGTCCTTACACTCTGAAAAAGACTACGACTTAAGTGAGAGACTGGACAACTTCAGGAATACGTACATTTAAGCTGAGCATTTTCCTACTCCTTGGTTCATCAAGAGATCTAATCCACTGATTTACAAGGGATAAGAAAGGACTACAGAAAACAGTGGATCCTCATTAAACACCTGTGGACTTAGAACATCTTAGTTGCACATTCTTGGTAATACCTAATGTTCCCAACTAAATAACGGGAAAATATTCAAAGACATTAGGTGACTTAACTGAGAGAATTAAATAAACCAAGATGTATAATGAGAATGAATTTACCTTCAGAGAACTGCAAATGTGACACTTACAAGTAAGTATAAACTCAAACACCTGTGCAAGTTCAAAATATTTTGTGTTTAACACAATTCAAGGGGAAAGAAACACAAACTACTACTTAAACTTTTACAGACTTAAGAACTGGCTTAAATCTTATTTGTCCCATGTGAGGCCATGTACCATATCTAAATCTGTGTCTAACAACCTGTCTTATGAAAGGATCCTACTGAGCCTCAAAATAACTGCTGACAAGTCTTTTTTGAGCTTAATGCCTAGGAATGGAAATATATGTGGATATGATATACACTAAAGTCCAGAATATATAAAGATGTCAGTAAAAACGTCTCCTGGGATAATGGTACCCACACCTATACCTGACCAAATAATGAGCATGTCGAAATACAGACTCCTAGATCCCAGCCCCGCTCACTCTGACATAATTTCAATCTTCACAGTTGAGAAATGTGTCATTTTAATAAGCTCCTGGGTGACTCTAGGATGCAATCAGCCACAGGGAAAGTCACTACCCTCAAAGTCAAAATAAAAATACATTGTAACACACAAACGTGAACTTTTTCTTATATAAAACACACAACATTTTAAAATAAGAAATCATATGTATGTCAGTGAGTTGGAAACAGAAATCACCTAGTTTTAAAATTCTAGTGACTACTTTAAACTATTATTACTGTGCCCAACATTGCTGAAGAAAAAAAGCATGTTTCTTAAGGAAACAGCCTAACATTAAATAGATGTATTTACTGTATGAGTATGGAGTTGTGTCATATTCTGATAGGCTATATTATTTAAAGCTGCAGGAATAAAACCACATTCCTGAAGGGTAAAGTCATTCCCAGTGGCAAGTGTTAAAGTAGCACGTACATCTTGTCCATCATATGGACAAGACTAGGAACAAAAACCACAGTGTCCAATGAAAAACAAAAGGCATACGGTGGGAATGGCTATTGTTTGACGGGTATGGAGTTTCGCTTTTGCAAGATGAAAAGAGTTCTGGAGATGGACAGTGATAATAGGTGTACAATATACATGCACTTTAATACTACTGACCTGTGCACTTAAAAATAGTACATTTTATGTTATATATACTTTACCACCATAAAAAATGGAAAATAAAAGTAAGGATTTCTTCACATCAAAAGACATCACACACTTTATTTAGCTATTTCCTTGGTAATCTCTAATCTTTAATTTTTTGTCTGTGACTGGTATATTCCTAATACTGAGCAATTTCAGAGAAATTTCTAAGTCAAACCATTGAGAGATTTAGAGATGCTTAACATAATTATGTTGCATTAAAACTCATAGTGGAGGTCAAAATGTTTTAAAGCCGGGTCTTGATGGTAAAGGATTATATCATATACTACATAAACCTGCTGGTTAACTACTTAAGAATCTATGCGTAACTTAAAAATGAAAATCAGCATACTCTACTAAGTAAAGTAACATAACTTTTGCTCAGAATACAAAATTTGAAATTCTGAATAGCAGTTAGTAATGAGCAGAGATTTGAGCCCTTTTCAGCATATGAAGTCTTTGTAAAATTAATCCTGAGAACAACAAATTAAGACCATAACAACTGTCTGAAATCAGCAGTAATTATAAAATCAATCTTGGAGATAATAACAAAAGTAAGACTGTAACAACTCTTGAAATCGGCAGTAATTTTTTTTTTATGTTCCAATGTAACTTTATGGAAACAAGTTTGAATTTTATATAATTTTCACATCACATATTATTTAATTCCAGTACACTTAACATACAGTGTTAGTGTCTGATGTACAACAGAGATTTAGCAATTTTATACATTACTCAGTGCTCACCAACATAAGTGTACTCTTAATCCCCTCCACCTATTTCACCCATATGCCCCCACCACCAACTCCCTCTGGTAACCACCAGCTTCTTCTCTAGTTAAGACTCTGTTTTTTGGTTTGTCTCTTTTTTTCTTTGTTTTGATTCTTAAATTCCACACACGAGTGAAATCATATGGTACCTGTCTTTCTCTGATTTATTTTGCTTAGCATTATACCCTCTAGATCCCTCCATGTAGTTGTAAATCACAAGATTTCATTCTTTTTATGGTTGAATAATATTCCATTGTGTGTGTGTGTGTGTGTATATATATATATATACACACACACACACACATATATATACACATATATATACATACGTATATATATGTACATACGTATATATATGTATATATACACACGTATATATACGTATGTATATATATATATATACACCATATCTTTATCCATTCATCTTCCAGCAAACACTTGGGCTGCTTGCATAATTTGGCTGTTGTAAATAATACTCCAGTAAAGACAAGAGTGCATATATCTTTTTGAATTAGTGTTTTTATATTATTCAGGTAAATACCCAGTAGAATTAATGGATCATATGGTAGATCTATTTTTTTAATCTATTTCTATTTTCTATTTTTTTAAGTTTATTTATTTTGAGAGAGAGAGACGAGAGGCAGAGAGAGGGAGAGAGAGATCCCAAGCAGGCTCTGCACTGTCACCATTAAGACTGATGTGGGGCTTGAATTCATGAACTGTGAGATCATGACCTGAGCTGAAATCAAGAGTTGGATGCTTACTTAACCAACTGAGCCACCCAGGCACCCCAGGTAGATTTATTTTCAATTTTTGAGGAACCTCCATACTATTCTCTCCAGAGTGGCTGCACTAGTTCTTATTCCCGCCGACAGTGCACAAAACCTTTTTCTCCACATCCTCTCCAACACTTGTTTTTTCTTGTGTTTTTGATTTTAGTCCTTCTCACAGGTATGAGGTGATATCTCATTGTGGTTTTGATTTGCATTTCCCTGATGATAAGTGATGTTGAGCTCCTTTTCATGTGTTTGTTGGCCATATGTATGTCTTCTTTGGAGAAATGTCTGCTCATGTCTTCTATCCATTTTTAATTGGATTATTTGGGTTCTTTGATGTTGACTTGTAGAAATTCCTTATATATTTTGGATACTAACCCTTTATCAGATATGTTAATTGCAGATATCTTCTCCCATTCAGTAAGTTGTCTTTTAGTTTTATTGGTTGTTTCCTTTGCTGTGCAGAAGCTTTTGATGTTGATGTAACCCCAATAGTTTATTTTCGGTTGTGTTTCCCTTGCTTCAGGACACATGTTTAGAAAAATGTTGCTATGGCCGATGTCAAAGAAATTACTACCTGTGCTCTCTTCTAGGATTTTTATGGTTTCAGTTCTCACATTTAGGTCCTTGATCCACTCTGTGTTTATTTTTGTGTATGGTGTAAGAAAGTGGTCCAAGTTTCATTCTTTTGCACGTAATTGTCCAGTTTTCTCAGCAGTCTCCCCAGTTGAGGAGACTTTTTTCCCATTGTACATTCTTCCCCTCTTTGTTGAAGCTTAATTTACCATATAATCGTGGGTTTATTTCTGGGCTCTCTATTCTGCTCCACTGAAATCAGCAATAGCTTTTTAAAAATAGCTTGTAGGTGTGCCTGGGTGGCTCAGTTGGTTGAGCGTCTGACTTCATCTCGTGTCATGATCTCACAGACCCTGAGTTCGAGCCCCAGTGTCGGGCTCTGTGCTGACAGCTCAGAGCCTGGAACCTGCTTCAGATTCTGTGTCTCCCTCTCTCTCTGCCCCTCCCCAGCTCACACTCTGCTCTCTCTCTCTCCCTCTCTCTCTCTCTCTCAAAAATAAACATCGAGAAAAAATTTTATAGTTTGTATAAATAAGTAATATTTCTTATTCGTTCAACAAATATTTCTTTAACATTTATGCCAGACATTGTATAAGAGACTTAGAATATAATAGTAAACAAAATGAACAAGTCTCTGCTTTCATGGAACTATATGGGGTTAAGACAATAAAGATATAAAATATGTATACATATTGTATTAGATGGTGTAAAGCACTTTTTTTTCAATGTTTATTTTTGAGAGAGAGAGAATTGTGTGTGTGTGCGTGTGTGCACGTGCGGGACAGGGACAGAGAGAGGGGGACAGAGAATCCAAAGCAGGCTCTGTGCTGACAGCAATGAGTCCGATGTGGGGCTCAAACTCACAAACCCCGAGATCATGACCCAAGCCAAAGTCAGATGCTCAACTGACTGAGCCACCCAGGCGCCCCTAAAGCACTTTTTTAAAGTGGAATATGGGGATACAAAGTGATGAAAGGGGTTCAAATATTAATATTTAACAAAAAAATATGTTTGAAATATACTGAGGAATGGAAAGAAATTGCCTGAACAATATAAAGTGAAGAAAATAATAAATGTGATTTGTTATATTCCATAGAAGAAAGTTTTATACATGAGTTTTAATATAATATATATTAAATTGCTTTATATATAATATATAAATTGCTTTTAGTATATATTAAATATATATTTAAATTTAGACATTAAAGCACAGAAGATTTGTTCTTTTTATAATTTTTTGGTTGGGAGTGTTTTAATTTTTTTTTTTTTTCAACGTTTATTTATTTTTGGGACAGAGAGAGACAGAGCATGAACGGGGGAGGGGCAGAGAGAGAGGGAGACACAGAATCGGAAACAGGCTCCAGGCTCTGAGCCATCAGCCCAGAGCCTGACGCGGGGCTCGAACTCACGGACTGCGAGATCGTGACCTGGCTGAAGTCGGACGCTTAACCGACTGCGCCACCCAGGCGCCCCTGGTTGGGAGTGTTTTTCGGTTCAAAATTTTATTGATTCTGGCTTATCTTATTTGGTGGGACATACCACAATCTTGATTTCTTATGTTAGAACACTAATCAATTAATTAGAAAATTACAGTACACAAACAAAAATGCCTGATATTTATGTAAAAGTAAATGCTGCTTAAGAGGTTGAAAAGCCACAGACTGGGAGGAAATATTTGCAAAGCACATATCTAATAAAGGGTTGTTATTCAAAATATACAAAGAATTCTTAAAACTCAACAATGAAAAAGCAAACAATTTGATTTGAAAAATGGACCTAAGGTCTGAATATCTCACTACAGAAGATATACAGATGGCAAACAAGCATATAAAAAGATGCTCCACATCGCAACATTAAGGAATATCATCAAATCATTAGGGAAATACAAATCAAAACAATGTGATATCACTATATACCTATTAAAATGGCCCAAATCTAAAATACCAACAAGTGCTGGTAAGAATGTGGAGCAACAGGAACTCTCATTCATTGCTGGTAGGAATGCAAAGTGGCCACTCTGGAAGACATTTTGGGGCTTTCTTATAAAACTAAACATACTCTTTTCTTTCCTTTTTCTTTTTGTTTCTTTTTTTTTTTCCCTTTGAAAGAGAAAGCGTGAGCAGGGAGGGGGCAGAGTGGGGGGTGGGAAGCGAAGGAGGGAGAGAGAGAGGGAGAGAGGGAGGGAGGGAGGGAGGGAATCTTAAGCAGGCTCCATGCTCAGCACAGAGCCTGACACGGGGCTGGATCCCACAACCCTGGGATCACAATATGAGCCAAAATCAAGAGTCAGATGCTCAAATGACTAAGCCACCCAGGTGCCCTGAAAAATTAAAAATACTCTTCACATACAATCCAGCAATTGTGCTCATTGACATTTACCCAAATGAGTTGAAAGCTTAGGTCTACACAAAAATGTACACAGGGATATTTACAGCAGCTTTATTCTTAACTGACAAAACATCCAAGCATCCAAGATGTCCTTCAGTAGGTGAATGGATAAACTGTGGTATATCTAGAAAGTGGGATATTATTCAAAAGAGCTAAAAAGGAATGAGCTATGAAGCCATGAAAAGATGTAGAAGAAACTTAAGTATATACTAAGTGAAAGAAGCCAATATGAAAAGGTTATACGTTGTATGATTTCAACTATATGACATTCTGGCAAAACTATGCAGACACTGGGGCGCCTGGGTGGTGCAGTCGGTTAAGCGTCCGACTTCAGCCAGGTCACGATCTCGCGGTCCGTGAGTTCGAGCCCCGCGTCGGGCTCTGGGCTGATGGCTCAGAGCCTGGAGCCTGTTTCCGAAAATTTGATAATTTTTAGTATATTCAGAGTTATGTACCCATCACAATCTAATTTTAGAACATTTACATCACCCCCAAAAAAACACTCATACCCATGAGCAGTCACTTCCCATTCCCCCTCCCCCTGTTCCCAGGTCTAGGCAACCACTAATCTACTTTCAGTCTCAGTAGATTGATCTATTCTGGACATTTCATAATGGAACTGCAAGACTTTTTTTTTTTTTCCTAGTACATTTATTTTGGATTTATTTAAATAGCCAAAGAGTGCCCTCTTTTGATGACAGGATGGGGAAGAATTTTTATATTAGAGTGTATTTTTAGAGCTCAGAGGTTGATAATGGACATTTTCAGATATTGGAGCTAAGTGTTAAGATTCTGACTTTTAGAAGGGGACTTTTTAAGCAAACACATTCTTGAATCTAGTTATACACAATTGTTTCAGGTCTTATCTAAAAAGAATACATACTAGCAGGGGCATACCCACTACCCACTATCTAGGGGACATGTATTTAACTCACAACAGCCAGGGAGAAGAGATGTATAGGGCAAGTAAGTGGGAAAGGGCACAGAGCTTCCACACGCTGCGCATGCCACTCTCCCCAAATCTCCACACGTTTACCAACCCAGGAGTTCCTGGCAAGACATTTTTAAGAGTTCTCTAAATACATAGGATTTGAAATTTCCTTTACATATTCCAAATATTTTCCCATCTTTCTTTATTGGTTGGGGGAGGGGGAGTAATCTTTTTATACAGTCAAACCTGTTTTAAGGTTTTGTCTTTGTTGTCATCCTCAGAAAGATTGTCCTAATCCCAAAGTTTATATATATCTCATAAATGTTTTCCATTAGTACTTCATAGCTTCAATTTTAACATCCAAATCATTACTCCACCTAAAAATCTACTCTGGAGAAGTGTATGGCATCCTACCTACCTTGTTTTTTGCCAAATAGTAAGCCAGCTGTCCCTCGTTATTTCGCAGGGAACCATCCGTTTCCCATGGATTTGAAAGATCACTTTTGTCATACTCTAAACTCTTACATATATCTGAGTCTCTCTCTCTGGATTTTTAAAAAATTCTGTTCCTTTCATCAGTCAGTTCTGGGCTCAATACCACATTCTTTTGATCTCAGTATTCCATAATACATTTTAAAATCTGATAGGGGACACTACTCAATGCTGTTATTTTTCAAAGTTTTGTTGGCTACTCTCACACATTTGTTCTTAGGTTTCCTGGACTTTAGGACAATATTACATTTAAATTTATAAATTAATTTAGGAAGAATTTATACTTTCACAATGTTGAGTCTTCAATCAACAGATATGATTCCTTAGTTATATCTTCCATTTTGCTCAAGTTTTATAAAGCCCCATATATTTTGTTAACTTCATTTCTATTTATTTTATATCTGTTACTAATTTAAATGGGATTTTCCACCCCTTAATGTAATTTTTAGAATTTATTTATTTTGAGAGAGAGAGAGAGAGAATGAGCAGGGGAGGGACAGAGAGAGGGGGGGACAGAGGATCCGAAGTGGGTTTTGTGCTGACAGCCTGCTGACAGCAGGGCTTGAACTCATGAACCTTGAAATCATGACCTGAGCCTAAGTCGGATGCTTAACAGACTGAGCACCCAGGCGCCCCTAATGTTTTTATTTCTGTCTACTTACTGGCATACAGGAAAGTTACTAGCTTTATTTGATGTATAAACATGTTCAAAGCCCTTTTTTTATTATTTAATTTTCATTATATCTGCCTTACATGTAATCAGACCTTAGTATTATAAGCTGAAAATGGCATATAGGAATACAATTTAAAAATGTATTTACCTGTGACCATATTCAACAAGCTAAACTTCTCAAGGAAGACCAGAGACATTGCCAAATAAACAGCCGAAAGAATTACACAGGCATAAACTCAAGAGTTGAGGACCGTGGATAGAAATATTAAAAAAAAAAAAAAAAAAAAGAATGCTGTTCCACTCAGTACCCAAAAATGTGACTTACTACTTAACTTTGAAATACTAAATTTGCCTCACAAATTAACATGTTTGTTTGACCAGAAAAACAAAGAAAAAGAAAAAATGTAGTCATGCCACAAAAATATATCCGTAAGAGGAATCTCACTAAGTCTAAAATGAATTATGATAGAAAAATCATGAAAATCTTCTCAGTCATGAACCATCTGGAATGATTTCTGGGTTACACATTGTTAATTTGGGGGCAAAGAGGGTCACGATTATTGCTTTTCCTTCTTTTAGGCATTTGGTTACTCTTTTAGAGTAACTCTTTTAGAGTCTTTGAGAGACTCATGATCAAAATCAATGACTTCTTAATTATGTTTGCCATACTAAATCTTATCACGCTGGTGGTTTCCCTGTGATTCAGAGTGTTATCGGCCGACTAGCACTAGCGCAGGCAGAGCGAACTACATTACTTCCCATTGCTTTCCTTCCTGTTTTAACAACATTTTTATATGCTAAATGTTTCACTTAGTTTCCAGTCATGTCTTTGTCATAGGAACTTTTGTGGAGACAGATAATGCTCCTTAACACAGGCAACTTACCCCAAAACTCCTTTTTCCATTATTCAAATTACATTTTTGCAGCCTATGCAGTTAAAACCAAAGAGCAGAAAGAAACACACAAAATTAGGCAATTAGCTTGGGGCTCAAGTAAATTTACTGGTATTGTGCTCATTTCTGATCAATTTATTACTTTGATAACTCACCCACTGCATGATATAGAGAATATAAAACAATAAAAGCAATATAAAAAGAATATAAAACAAAAAAAAACTTTAGTAAATAAGACTTTTAACAAATATAACCCTATTCCTGAATTACCTACTACTCTGATTAGTAATAATAAACCAACTATGGGAAAGAAAGGGAGGCTGACATGTCTTGGTGGAAAGCAAACTAAGAAGTCAGGCAAAAGAATGGAGTTGATATATCCTGTGTTCTAATCCTTTACCATCATTACTTTACCATCATGACATTGCCATGTCATACTGGCCAACCACTTGAAATCTGACTTATTCATTACTTATGAAATTCCAAATAATATCACTTACCCTACTTCTCCCAAAAGAGTTTTGAGATTCCTAAAATATCTGAGTTCCAGATATCAAAGGTAATCCATTTTAATTCTTCCATTTTAAAAGCAGAGAAAACAGGGGTGCCTGGGTGGCTCAGTCAGTTAAGCATCTGACTCTTGATTTCAGCTCAGGCTGTGATCTCATAGGTTCATGGGATTGAGCCCCACACTGGGTTCAGTGCTGACAGCATGAAGCCTGTTTGGGATTCTCTCTCCCTCTCTCTCTGTGCCTTCCCTGCTCACACATGCATGCTCGCTCGCTCTCTCTCTCTCTCTCTCTCTCTCTCTCAAAAGTAATCATTGTTTACATAACAAATTAAAAATAAAAATAGAGAAAACAAATTCCACTGAAGTATTTGAAACAAATTAAATACAAAAGAATAAAACAATAAATATAAACACCAGTTATTACTAAGAAATAAATTCTACAGAAGTTTAGGGAAGACTAAAGTCTGTGAGGACTGGAATAATCAGATGACTATTTTAACAAGGAGACTTCAGTATTTAATAGGAAGGCAGGGGAAGGAGAACCAGTAAGGGCATGTTTACTTACTTCCCTGAAGTTTACAAACATGAATAAAAGAAAAGAAACAATTATTATAGGAAATTCCACCAATAATAAAACTAGGGAACAGCTACAATCCCATACCATAGATAAGAATGTATGTCCAGTACCATGAAATAAGGACAAAATGAAAAGTGAAGCTCCCACAATTTTACTAATCTCAAGCAAAGTGCATGTTTTTAAATTAAATCAGACTTCCAGAAAGTCCTACTAACAGCATATAACATGATACCCACATAAACTCTGTCTCAATCTCAACTGAGGGCTCCAAGGCACTATTGTTAATACTCCCACTACCCAAAATGAAGTGTTAGACCACATGGACAAGATCTGCAACAGAGGGAGAAGCGGGCGGGAAGCAATATTACAATACTTAGCTCATCACCCACCTCCAATTATTTTTAAAAAGAGTGGAGGTGGAGAGCATTTGGAGAGAGGTAATGAGGAGATGGAAATTGGGAAGAAGGGATTTCTTTAGAGAGAGTTGTCAATACCATTCTCAAATCAGAGGGATGGATTGGTGCTTTACCCCTTTACCTTTACCTCTAGCCTAGTAAGGGTGGACTTCAAGGACACCACTCTGAAAGCTCAATATCTGTCTCTTGGGGATTAGGGACTCTGTGGACCGGTTATCTGACCTCTACCTGAAGAACCTGAAGACTAGCATTTGAAGTGATCCATGACAGCAGAGTAGAAGACTATGATTACAAAGTAGCTGCACTCACTGATAGCTGGCCAGGTGAGTGTTTCCCATGTAAAAAATGTGAGCCACTTGAGAGCTGTCTTGAGCTTGTTTTATAACCTAGAATGAGGAAACTTCTAAAGGAAGAGGCTGCAAGTACCACTGGATGCCAAGGGACTGACAGAAATATTGTAAACAACCAGACCAACAAGAATCACTTGCCTATGACAAGAGAAAAGCAGTCAGAGATCCTCACTGATGGAGATTAGGGAATAATAGTAGTGAGAGCCTCACAGACTAACTTGGGTGGGTTTTTTTTTATAGCTTTATTGAGGTATAACTGACATACAATAAACTGCACATATTTAAGCTGTACAATTTGATCACTTTTGACATATGCATACACACATGAAGCCATCATCACAGTCAATAAACACATCACTACTAAAACTTCCTCCTGCCCCTTTATAATCTCTGCCTGCTGCCCCTCCCTTCCCAAAGCAGTTCCTGTCACTATACAATAATTTAAATTTCCAATAATTTTATATAAATGGATTAATATAATATGTACTCTTTTTGATTTAGGCTCTTCTACTTAGCATACTTGATTCATCCATGTAGTAGTATGTATGAATAGTTCATTCCTTTTCATTACTGAATAGTATTTTTTTAATGTTTATTTATTTTGAGAAAGAGTGCAAGCGAGGGAGGGGTAGAGAGAGAGAGGGAGAGAGAGAATCCAAAGCAGGCTCCATGCTCAGTGCAGAGCCCAACGTGGGGCTCAGTCTCACAACTGTGAGATCATGACCATGAGATCATGACTTGAGCCAAAATCAAGAGCTGGATGCTTAACACAGAGCCACCCAGGCACTCCTGTTTTAAGGATATACCAATTTATTTATCTACTTACTTAGTGATGGACATTTAGACTGTTTCTAGTTTTCAGCTATTACAAATAAAGCTGCTATAAATATTCATGTACAAGTATTTTTGTGGACATATGCTTTCTTTTTTTTTAAGTTTATTTATTTTATTTTAAGACAGAGAGAGAGAGAGAGAGAGAGAGGGAGGGAGGGAGAGAGCTAGCACATGGATGCTCACGTGAGGGGGAGGGACAGAGAGAGAGGGAGAGAAAGAATCTCAAGCAGGCTCCATGCTGTCAGCACAGAGCCTGATGTCAGGCTCGAACTCAAGAATGATGAGATCATAACCTGAGCAGAAATCAAGAGTCAGATGCTTAATTGATTGAGCCACCCAGGCATTCCTGAACATATGCTTTCTTTTCTTACTGGTAAACACTATCTCTCTTAAAAATAAATAAATATTAAAAATTTAAAAAAAAACAGAATTGAACAACTCAAGAACTAATTTGGGGAGGTAGGTAAAAAATAAATATTATTAATAATACATATTATTAATAATTAAATATTAAATAATATTTTAATAATATTTAATATTCATATTTAAATTAATATTTATTAAATATTAATATTAAATAATATTAACAAGGTAAAAAAAGAAGGCATCAATTACAAAATAAAAAATGAAACAGACAAAAATAAATTTGAAAGCACAAATGAAATATATAATGTATTAGTTTCCTAGGGTTT
The DNA here is from genome assembly GCF_016509475.1 of Prionailurus bengalensis. Taxonomy (NCBI): domain Eukaryota; kingdom Metazoa; phylum Chordata; class Mammalia; order Carnivora; family Felidae; genus Prionailurus; species Prionailurus bengalensis. The sequence goes on along the minus strand of NC_057350.1, from coordinate 73,723,860 downwards.
CCATAATAAATTACCACAAACTAGGTGGCTTAAAACAACAAATTTATTCTCTCACAGTTCTAGAGTCGGAAAACAAGGTGTTGGTAGGGCCATGCTCCCTCTGAAACCTGTAAGGGAGGATCCTTCCTTGCCTCTTCCTGGCTTCTGGTGGTGGCCATCAACTCTGGGCTTGCAGCTACATCACCCTAATCTCTGCCTCTGTCACTACATGGCTGTCTTCTCCCTGTGTGTCTATCCTCACATCGTCTTCTGTCTTCTTATAAGGACACTAGTTATAATGGATTAATGGCTCAACCTACTCCAGTATGACCTCATCTTAACTTAATTACATCTATTATGACCTTATTTGGAAATATGTACCTTATTTGGAAGTATCTGCCTATAGTACCTGCTACCAAAGAGTGGCAAGTTAGAAAGGTACTATGTAGGTGAATTACATAACAACTTCAAGAGCAAAGAATTTCAAAATCAAATTACACCAGAGCATGAAGAAGTGGGCATTTGGTTTTTCAGATTTGTTTCTTCATTTTAAAAAGTCAATATAGGGGCACCTGAGTGGCTTAGTCAATGAAGCATCCAACTCCTCGTTTTGGCTCAGGTCATGATCTTGTGGTTCAAGAGATCAAGCCCAACATCAGACTCTGTGCTGACGGCACGGAGCCTGCTTAAAATTCCCTCTCTCCCTCTCTCTCTGCTCCTCCCCCATGCTCTCTCTCTCAAAATAAACATCTTTTTAAAAAGGTCTATATAACAGGAGCACCTGGGTGACTCAGTCAGTTAAGCGTCTGACTTTGGCTCAGGTAATGATTTCAAAGCTCATGAGTTTGAGCCCTGTGTCGGGCTCTGTGCTGACAGCTCAGAGCCTGGAGCCTGCTTCAGATTCTGTGTTTCCCTGTTTCTCTGCCCCTCCCGCACTCACATTCTGTCTCTTTCTCTCTCAAAAATGAATAAACTTAAAAACATAGTCAATATAACACTATTACCAAAACCTAAGACAGAACAACTGCTCATTATAACTTATGAATATCAATGTAAAATTATAAATAAAATATTAACAAGTAAGATCCAGCTTTTAAAAAATAATAACCAAGTGAAGATTACTTATAGGACTATAATAATATTTAAATATTTAAAAAACCATTAATTTAATTTACTATAATAAGCCAAAGAAAAGCAACATGATAATCTCTGCTATAAATTGAATGTTGTATTTGCCCAAAATTTTATATGTTGAAACTCTCATCTCCAAAGTCATCATATTTGGAGGTGGGGCCGTTGGGAGGTATTTAGGGTTAGATTAGGTATTTAGGGTTAGATTAGGTTAGATTAGGGTGGCCTCCCATGACAGGATTAGTTCCCTTATAAGGAGATGAAGGGACCAGAGCTCTCTCTCTCTCTGTGTACACCAGGAAGAAAGCCTTCATCAAGAACCCAATGCTGACACTCTGATCTTGAACTTCCAGCCTCCAGAACTGTGAGAAATAAATATTTGTTGTTTAAGCCAGTCAGTCTATAGTATTCTGATAATGGCAGCCCAAACTGACTAAGCCAGTCTCAAATGATAAAGAGGCATTAAACAAAATTAAACACCCATTTCCTATCTAAAATTATTTACTTAAGAATAAAAAGTTACTTAACATTTAAAAAAAAAAATTTAATAGGGGCGCCTGGGTGGCGCAGTCGGTTAAGCGTCCGACTTCAGCCAGGTCACGATCTCGAGATCCGTGAGTTCGAGCCCCGCGTCAGGCTCTGGGCTGATGGCTCAGAGCCTGGAGCCTGTTTCTGATTCTGTGTCTCCCTCTCTCTCTGCCCCTCCCCCGTTCATGCTCTGTCTCTCTCTGTCCCAAAAATAAATAAACGTTGAAAAAAAAAATTTTTTTTAATTTAATAAAAAAATTGTTCTTGGGGCAGCTGGGTGGCTCAGTCGGTTAAGCAGCCGACTTCAGCTCAGGTCATGATCTCGTGGTCCGTGAGTTCGAGCCCTGCATCGGGCTCTGTGCTGACAGCTCAGAGCCTGGAGCCTGTTTCAGATTCTGTGTCTCCCTCTCTCTGACCCTCCCCTGTTCATGCTCTGTCTCTCCCTGTCTCAAAAATAAATAAAACATTAAAAAAAAAATTTTTTTGGGGGGCGCCTGGGTGGCGCAGTCGGTTAAGCGTCCGACTTCAGCCAGGTCACGATCTCGCGGTCAGGGAGTTCGAGCCCCGCATCAGACTCTGGGCTGATGGCTCAGAGCCTGGAGCCTGTTTCCGATTCTGTGTCTCCCTCTCTCTCTGCCCCTCCCCTATTCATGCTCTGTCTCTCTCTGTCCCAAAAATAAATAAACGTTGAAAAAAAAAAATTTTTTTTTTTAAAAAAAAAATTTTTTTTAATTGTTCTTGAAGTTGTTGAATTTGTTCTTGAATTTGTTCTACATAGTACCTTTCTAACTTGCCACTCTTTGGTAGCAGGTACTATAGGCAAATCTTTAAGATGATATACATACACACACACAGGACAGGAAAAGAAAGGAAAGGAAAGGAAAGGAAAAGAAAAGAAAAGAAAAGAAAAGAAAAGAAAAGAAAAGAAAAGAAAAGAAAAGAAAAGAAAAGAAAAGAAAAGAAAAGAAAAGAAAAGAAAAGAGAAAAAAGAAAAGAAAGCACTAATGTTTGGTTAGACTAGTCCTCCCTCATTTTTCTCTTATTGAACCAAATATTTTCTAAAATTTTAGGTGTATTATTTTTTGACCCAATTATAATCCTTTTTAATTATTTATGCTACAGATGCAACAAAGCAAATATACCAGAAGTACAAAGGGAAGCTCTTTGGAGCACCTGGGTTCTCAGTCGGTTAAGCATCCAACTTCAGCTCAGGTCATGATCTTGCAGTTCTTGGGGGTGGATCCCTACATTGGGCTCTGTGTTACCAGCTAAGAGCCTGGAGCCTGCTTTGGATTCTGGGTCTCCCTCTCTCTCTCTGCCTCTCCCCTGCTTGTGCTCTTTCTCTTTCAAAAATAAATAAACATTAAAAATTTTTTTAAAAAAGGGAAGCTCTTTAAAAAAAAAAACTAAGGGGCGCCTGGGTGGCTCAGTCGGTTAAGCAGCCGGCTTCGGCTCAGGTCATGATCTCATAGTGCGTGAGTTCGAGCCCCGCGTCGGGCTCTGTGCTGACAGCTCGGAGCCTGGAGCCTGCTTCAGATTCTGTGTCTCCCTCTCTCTGATCCTCCCCTGTTCATGCTCTGTCTCTCCCTGTCTCAAAAACAAATAAACATTAAAAAAAAAAAATTTAAAAAATTAAAAAAAAACCTAAAGGTGAAAAAACCATCAAGCAACTGGTTATTCAGAGTATTATTCAATAATTAATACACTGCCATTTAAAGAGTATGCAGCCATTTAAAGAGTAAGGCAGATCTCTGTGTACTGAAAAAGAAATATGAATATCATTAAGTGACAAAAGGCAAGGTGTAGCAGACTTAGTATAATCTGATCTCATTCATGCAAGAAAAACATATATGTTAGCATAAACAAAACAAAATGTCTGAAAGCATAAACACTAAGTTGTTAGCAGTGTGAATTTATTTTAAATGTTTGTATTGTATTATTTTTCCAATTAATATAAACTGTACAAAAAACCAAAACTCGTACAAAAAAAATAAAGCTTCCTAACTTTAAGACAGAAGAAAGAAAAGAGCATTGCATGTAAAAGGTTCAAGTGATAACTATGGCATTGTTTAGGCGACACAAAAAATATTAGAAGACACAAGAGGAAGTAAATCAGAAGACCTTAGCAAAGCGTACCTCAAAGGCAATGTAAAGACAGAGAATTTTTGTGTATAAAAGTAAAAGTGATGAATTAAGTATCTTAGGAAGACTATTGTCAATACACTACAATAACAATAAAACGTAGCATTTGGTGGGGCAGGAACAGGTTATCTAGCAAAGTCCTATAATGACAATGGGGGTTACTGAGATGGATCTAAGGTATGACAATAATTTTGTTACTAATAAGTGAGATACAAAGGTTATCACATCACTTGCCTGGTAAAAACACCTTAATGGCTATGCACTACAAATGTAAATGATTTACTTGTTCTAGAGAGACAGAATAAGGAATAGAGTTATAGACAGCCAGTGGAAAACAGCCTTACCTAAAAGCATTAGGTTTAAAAAACCAAGGAGAGGGGCACCTGCCTGCCTGGCTTAGTCAGTTGGACATGCAACTCTTCATCTCAGAGTTGTAAGTTCAAGCCCCATGTTGGGTATAGAGATTACTTAAAAATAAAATCTTAAAAAAATAAAACTAAAAATAAATTTTAAAACAAAGACTGAAAATCACTGTGCTTTATTACTATCTATTTATATATATTAAAAAAAGAATTCTGACACTGCTAGAGCAATAGTCCTTGAGTAAAGGTTCAGATCACAACCATCTAAAAAGGCTTTTAAAGTATCTCTGCCCCAAAAGTTATGATTCAGTAGGTCTGGATCAGAGTCCAAACAAAGGTATTATGGAAAAAGCTCCCCAGATCATTCTGATGTGCACCTCTGCTAAAAATTGCTTATTTGACCACATGGATGGCTTTTCAAATAATCAATGAAACATTTAAAAGAAAAAGAAAACATTCTTAATATAGAGGACAAAGGCCTTGACACTAAGTCATCTGTTAACTTCCTTTCTTAGAATCAAATGCTACCTTCTAACATTGTCATATTTTTACTTCAATGACCACTACCAGCACCTGTGGCCAGAATGCAGCTGCTGGATTCAAATCAAAAGAGATGCCATTGTTTATATTTCTTGGAATCATAGTAAAGCAGTACTAGTAATGCATTAATGCTGTATTCATAGGGAAGATTACACATAATTTACACAATAGCTGATTGATAAGCAAGAAATCTCCACAACAGCGTTCTACAACTCTGAGTGGTGGTTTGTTTGAATTAAAAGTTTTGTAATTTGTACAGAATTTTTCTATTGTCATAGCTAGCTTTCTTCCATAGTTAAAAGATTGCAGTTTTTAAATAAATACTGTAAGAACAAGACCATTTCTTAATATTCTAAAATACTGGGTTCTTCTCAAGAGATTCAGAAACATATTTGCTAAGAATTTTTTTCTAATCAAATATTTAGAAATGTTTTTTTGATATATATCTCGACACTATATGTAAAGAATTCCTCTGGAAAGTAATAGAAGTTTTGAATACCAGACAATTTTCATATGTAAATTAACCCTTCTAGTTCATTTTTCAAGTAAAAAAATGAGTGTCAATGGTTATGGCTTTTTATCTCTTATGACACAAAACACACATAAAAATAGAGCAAAGTATATGATGCACTCCTACATACCCATGAACTATCTAGTTTCAACAACTGAAACATGGCCATTCTTATTTCATATAGTCCTAACTGTTTCCTGTTGATATACTTTAAAGCAAATCTCAGATGTTGTATTTTATTGATCTTCAATAAGTAAAGAATTTTTAATGGAATCTCTTTATCATTATCATATATAAGAATAATTCCATCATATATGTCATACTTTTTTCACGTTTGATTTTCCCAGATTGTCTCAAAAATTTATTTTTTACAGTTTTGTTCAAGGCTATCTCATTTTGTACCAAATTGTGATATACTAAAATATCTTGCCTCAAAAGTTAATGTTATATGAACTATCCAAATTTGAACACATCACATCTGTTTTAAGAGCTTCCCACTGTTTCAATGATGATTCACCAAAATCTTTAACATGACATTAAATCTTGCATAATTTGGCCCTTATCCAAATCAAGGCCTCTGACATGACTGAGACCTCTCCTAGCTCCATAATACTAGCTCCAGTATTTTTTTAACAGCTAATTCATCCCAGTGAGAGATAATGGATTAAAAGAATCAAAAATGGGGCAGCCTTGGTGGCTCGGTCAGTCAAGTGTCCGACTCTTGATTTTGGCCCAAGTCACGATCTTACAGTTTGTAATATCGAGCCCTGAGTCGGGCTCTGCGCTGATGACACGGAGCTTGCTTCGGATTCTCTCTCTCCCTCTCTCTCTCTGGCCCCTCTCTGCTCACGCTCTTTCTCTCTCTCTAAATAAATAAACAAACTTAAAAAAAAAAAGAATCAAAAATGTACATTCAGCTTCTGGTAATAAAAAAGCAACCCACTGCATAAACCTTGATTAGATGCTGTGGGAAAAACTTATTTATACAAGGCATTATTTGCACAGTTGGGAAAATCTGAAAATATAATTACTATTATTAGTGTTATAAATGTAGTTATGAGGGAGAATGTCCTTATTTTTAGGAGATGCATACTGAGCTTTCAAATGATTTTTTTTTTATGTATGTGCTATGTGTATATACATGTATGTGTGTGTAAGACAGAGTAAGCAAATGTGCCTAAATATTAACAAGAAATATTGTTAAACTATCCATACTACCCAAATCAATACAGATTTCATGTAATTTCTATCAAGACACCAAAGCATTTTTCACATAACTAGAACAATCCTAAAATTCATTGGAACCACGAAAGATCTCAAATAGCCAAAGCAATCTTGAAAAAGAAAAACAAAACTGGAGGTTTCACAGTCCCAAATTTCAAGTTATACTACAAAGCTGTAGTAATGAAAACAGTATGGTACTGGCACAAAAACAGACATATAGATCAATGGAACACAATAGAAAGCCCAGAAGTAACCCACAATCATATGGTCAATTAATCTTTGACAAACAAGCCAAGAATATACAATGGGAAAAAAGTCTCCTCAACAAATGATGTTGGGAAAACTGGACAACTACATGCAAAAGAATGAAATTAGACCACTTCCTTACACCATACACAAAAACAAACTCAAAATGGATTAAGGACCTAAATGTGAGACCCGAAACCATAAAAATCCTAGAGGAGAGCAGCAAGAGCAGCGGCAGTAATTTCTTTGACATCAGCCATAGCAATATTTTTCTAGACATGTGTCCTGAAGCAAGGGAAACACAACCAAAAATAAACTATTGGGATTATATCAACATCAAAAGCTTGTGTAGCAAAGGAAAACAGCCAACAAAACTAAAACAACCTACTGAATGGGAGAAGATACCTGCAATTGATAAAGGTGATAAAGGGTTAGTATCCAAAATATATAAAGAACTTCTACAACTCAACATCAAAGAACCGAAATAACCCAATTAAAAATGGATAGAAGACATGAGCAGACATTTCTCCAAAGAAGACATACAGATAGCCAACAAACATATGAAAAGACGTTCAACATCACTTATCATCAGAGAAATGCAAATCAAAACCACAATGAGATATCACCTCACACCTGTCAGAAGGGCTAAAATCAAAAACACAAGAAAAAACAAGTGTTGGCAAGGATGTAGAGAATAAGGAACCTTTATGCACTGTTGTGGGAATGTGAACTGGTACAACCATTCTGGAAAATAATATGGAGATTCTACAAAAAAATTAAAAATGTGGCGCCTGGGTAGGCTCAGTCAGTTAAGTGTCCAACTTTAGCTCAGGTCATGATCTCATACTTTGTGAGTTCAAGTCCCACATCAGGCTCTGTGCTTTCAGTGCAGAGCTTGCTTGGAATTCTCTCTTTCTGCCCCTCCCCGGCTTGCATGCCCTCACTGTCTGAGAATAAAGTTTTTAAAAATTAAAAATAGAACTACCATATGACCCAGTAATTCCACTACCCAAAGAATATAAAAACACTAATTTGAAAAGATACATGCACCCCTATGTTTATTGCAGCATTATTTACAATAGCCAAATTATGAAAGCAGCCCAAGTGTCTACTGAAGAAGATGTGGTGCATATATACAATGGAATATCATTCAACCATAAAAAAGAGTGAAATCTTGCCATTTGCAACAACATGGATGGATCTAGAAAGTATAATGCTAAATGTAATAACTTAGCCAAACAAAGACAAATAACATATTACTTCACCATATTTGGAATTTAAGAAACAAAACAAATGAAAAAAAGGGGGAAAAAAACAGACAAACCAAAAAACAGTCTCTTAACTACACAGACAACAAACTGATGGTGACTAGAGGGGAAGTATGGGATGGGGGGGGGAATGGATGAAATAGGTGATGGGGATTAAAGAGAACACTTAATGAGTACTGAGTAATGTATAGAATTGCTGAATCACTACATTGTATACCTAAAACTAATATGTATGTTAACTATACTGGAATTAAAACTTAACAAAAATAATATTTGCTAAAAACAAAGAAAGGAAATTAAAAAGAAAGCTGTGGGGGCACAGGGTAAAGGGGAAGAATATAATGCCTCAATTTTTCACTAATATGTTTGGGGTTTTTTTCTTTACCAATAGCACTGATCATTATAAATAAAACTTAAAAAAAAAAAAAAAAAGCCAAGGGACACCTGGGTGGCTCAGGTGGTTAAGTGTCTGACTTTGGCTCAGTCATGATCTCATGGTCTGTGGGTTCGAGCCCCACATCGGATTCAGTGCTGACAGCTCAGAGCCTGGAGCCTGCTTCAAATTCTGTGTCTCCCTCCCTCCCTGCCCCTACCCTGCTCACTCGCTCGCGGACGCGCGCGCACGCGCACACGCTCTCTCTCTCTCTCTCTCTCAAAAATAAACATTAAAAAATATACATGTAAAGAAATAAGCATGGCTGTGTTCCAATAAAATATTAATTATAGACACTGAAATTTCTGTCTAATTTTCTGTGTCATGAAATTATCTTTTGGTTTTTTTCAACTTTAAAAATGCAAAAACTAGGGCACCTGGATGGTTCAGTCAGTTAAGCATCTGACTTGGGCTCAGGTAATGATCTCACAGTTTGTGGGTTCAAGTCCCACATGGGGCACTGTGCTAACAGCAAAGGGACTGCTTGGGATTCTCTCTCCTTTTCTCTCTGCCCCTCCCTTCCTCCCTCCCTCACTCACTCTCCCTCAAAATAAATAAATAAACTTAAAAAAAAAAGTTTCTCTTTATAAAAAATATATATAGAGAGAAATTAAAAAAATAAAAATTAAGAATTTCAAAATAGTAACAGTAGAGTATTAAACCACAGGGCCCTTCTAAGAGTGGGATCCTCCATCACTGCACAGGTCATATAAAGTACTTCAGATGAGGGGTGCCTGGGTGGCTCAGCCAGTTAAGTGTCCGACTTCAGCTCAGGTCATGATTTCATGGTTTGTGAGTTCCAGCCCAACATTGGGCTCTGTGCTGTCAGCTCAGAGCCTGAAGCCTGCTTCAGATTCTATGTCTCCCTCTCTCTCTGCCCCTCCCTCCCCTGCTCGCACTGTCTCTCTCTCTCTCTCAAAATAAATAAACATTAGGGGCACCTGGGTGGCTCAGTCCGTTGAGCATCCGACTTCAGGTCATGATCTCATGGTTTGTGAGTTCAAGCCCCGCGTCAGGCTCTGTGCTGACCACTCAGAGCCTAGAGCCTGCTTCAGATTGTGTCTCCCTCTCTCTCTGCCCCTCCCCCCTCTCAAAAATAAACATTTCAAAAAACTTAAAAAAAAAAAAAGAATTAAAAAAATAAACATTAAAGTACTTCAGATGGCCCTAGTACATATAAGAGTACTTTGTTAGCTATCATTACATTTAAACAGTGCTCTTAGTGAACTTCTACTTGCACAATTTTTTCTATATATAATCAAATAAATATCCTTGTTCATATAACTTTGACATTTTTCTTTCATTCCTTAGAAGAATTTCCTTGATATAAAAACGTTGAAGCAAAGTATGTATTTTTAAGTTCTGAGATATTTTACTACTTTGTCCTTTGAAAAAGCTCCACCTGGGGATACCTAGCTGGCTCAGTCAGAAAAGCGTGTGACCCTGGATCTTGGGGTCGTTAGTTCAAGCCTCATGTTGGGTATAGAGATTATTTAAATAAATAAAACTTTAAAAAATCAAAAAGAAAAAGCTCTACCAAACTACACGCTTTCCAACAGTATGAGGACTATTTCCCTAAACTTTCCCCAGCAATGGGAACTCTTAAAATTGCCAGATAAAGTGGCAGATAAAGCCTGATTGCTGTAGCTTTAAATATGTGATCTTATTGCATCTTAATGATTTCTTAGATATTTCTGGACACAATGTTCAGCAGACGATATTTTCCAAAGATGGCGACACATGGGCATCTACAACATGATCTTGTCATTCCTCCAGCAAGATACGGAGTCTATTTCCCTACTCCCTTAAATCTGGGTGGCCCCTGTGACTGCTCTAAAAGAATATAGTAGAAATAATATGTGTTTTCCAAACTTAGCCTTTAATTGGCCTGGTAGCTTCAACTTCCTGTCTCTTAAAAATGAGCTGCCAAAGGGTGCCTAGTTGGCTCAGTAGGAAGACCGTGCAACTCTTGATCTCAGGGCCATGAGTTGGAGCCCCACATTGGGTGCAGAAATTACTAAAAGAAATAAATAAACAAACAAACAAACAAAAATGAGCTGCCATGTAAGTGCAATTACCCTAACACTAAACATGCTGTGAGAAGCCTGAGCACAAGGGAAAGCTCTGAAGGATGAAATGCCATGTGAAGAGAAAGCAGAAAGACCAAGAAGAACCAGGGCAGCAGATATGAAAGTGGGTCTTACAGCCTCAGCCACCCAGCTATCAGAACATGGATCACAGATGAACCATCCAGCCAAAACCATTCCAAACACCTGACCTATACACCATGAGCAAAATAAAATGGTTGGTTTTTTTCCTAAATGGTTGGTTTAAGTAACTAAATTTTAGGTTGGTTTATTACATAGCAATAGATAAACTAGAACACGATTTTAAAGTAACCACTGACAAAAATTTTTAAATCATATATCTCCAGGGGCACCTGGGTGGTTCTGTTGGTTAAGCGACAGACTCTTGATTTCCGCTCAGGTCATGATCTCATGGTTCATGAGATCAAGCACCATTTCGGGTTCTGCACTGACAACAAGGAATCTGCTTGGGATTCTCTCTCTCTGTCCCTCCCCCCACTAAACAAACTTTAAGAATAAAAAGGCTCATATATCTCCAAATAAGCATGCACTTTAAAAGTTACCTTAGAAAAACACACTTATTCCAGTGATTTCTCAACTGTTATAACATCTTAACAATTACAGTTACTAAGGAGCTTTAGTTACACTTTTTTTTTCAAATATCTCATTCTGATTCATGTGATCCAGGGACAACAGTTTCAAAAAGACTTGGATTTTATAAGTAGACATTCAACTGAAAAATTAAGAGTTTATCAAGGTGACAGGATATGACACATTTATTAAATTTTCTATACATGTGCAACAAGACTTAATTCTCGAAATAGTTCAGTTTGTTAAATTATAGTATCTCCTTAGAAACCCCCACATATAAATATGTTCGTAACCTAGAAAGAGACTAGTCAGAGTCCCTTAAAAACTATGACAACCTGACAATCTTTAGGTCCTTTAGAGGACCTAAAGATTTTGGTTTGACTTAATTACTACATTGGAAAAGAAAATTTAAACAATTCATATATTACTTACAGTTTTGCAATTCATCAATAGTACAGTAACAAAAAAGTTCTAAAATAAAAATTAGAGTATGTTATGTGAAAATGAAGAATATAAGACTATTTTATGAAAGTAATTTTGGCAACAAATGTCTGTAGCCTAGGGGCTCCTTGGTGGCTCAGTTGGTTAAGCGCTGGACTCTTGATTTCGGCTCAGGTCATGATCTCATGGTTCATGGGATCGGGTCCCCCATTGGGCTCTGTGCTGACTGTGGAGCCTAGTGGGGATTCTCTCTCTCCTTCTCTCTCTGCCCCTTCCCTGTTCATGTGCACACACTCTCTTACTCTCTCAAAATAAATAAATTTAAACAAAAAGTCTGTAGCCTAACACTTGTGTTCAAGGAAGTGTGCTGAGTTAAAGGATACAAAGACACCAGAAGCCTCTATTACCACAGAGTTTATGTATAATCTAAAAAGGAGTGTGAGATGTGACCATATCAGTTTGCAAAGTAAAATTACAAAAGGCTGCACAGAAGTGCCAATTCTGCTTACTAGCTCCAGCTGGGTGTTTATCTCAAACTCAACAAGTACAAAAATTAAATTCTTGATTTTTTACCCACAACCTGTTCTTCCCTTGCCTTCCCCTTATCACTAAGCAATACCCCTACTCACACAGTTGCTAAAGCCAAAAACGTCACGTTTATTCTTCTAATTTCCTACAAAAAATTCAACAGCAATTCATATTGATTCTACCACAAAAATTATCTCCACTCTCTACCAAATTATCTCTTGCCTGGCCTAGCCTAATAACTAGTTTCCTGCAATGACTTCCCTAACTGGTCTCTCTATAGTCACTTCTGCCTCTTTACAACTCACTTCCCAAACAGTAGTCAAAATACTTTTAAAATATAAGCCTTATAATTGCTCACCACTGCTAAGAGATTTCTAATGGCTTCCTATCCCACTATTCATAAAATCCAAACTTCTTTCTATGGATGAATTATAAGGCCTAACATGATCTGATCCCTGCTATCTCTCTGAACTTATCTCCTACCACTCTTCCCCTTGCTCACTCTGCTTCAACCCACACTAGCCTTCTTTTTGCTCCTTGAAAATCAAGTTCCTTCCCACCTCAAGGCGTCTGATCTACAGTCCTCTCCCGCCCTCTGGCCCCCACCCTAGCACCAGTGACCCAAATTAGTGACCCATATGTCTTCTTATTGTAGAAAACAACCAAACTTCATTGGCTTCCCGATGAAAACACTACATCACCACCTATGAATATTCTTGTCAAAAATGTTCAAACTGAATCTATCCAGAGTAAACAATCAGAAAATTCAGAATGTGGGATATTCTACAAGACTATTTGCCTACACTCTTCAAAAAAGTAAGTAACATGAGATTATTAGCTACCATATTATCTATACTCCAGAAAAGTGGGGGGCCAACATATCCAAAACAGATATAAGCAATAAGTGTTACACTATAACATCTTGATAAAACATATGATACAACCATATTTTAATCATAAAATCTTTCTAGCAATATTGAAAATTTACAACATAGCACTAAAAAAAAAAAAAAAAAAACCTGCCAAAAATTTGCAATATGATTATAAGGTAATACAAACTGCAAGAGTTGAGACTTTTGGGGATGTTAGGATGGGGTGAATATATTTTGCATGTAGGGATGCCTGGGTGGCTCAGTCGGTTGAGCATCGGACTTTGGCTCAGGTCATGCTCTCACGGTCTGTGGGTTCGAGCCCCACATCGGGCTCTGTGCTGACAGCTCAGAGCCTGGAGCCTGCTTCCAATCCTGTGTCTCCCTCTCTCTCCGCCCCTCCCCCACTCTCACTTTGTCTCACTCTGTCTCTCAAAAATAAATAAATGTAAAAAAAAAAACAAAACTTAAAAATATATATATATTTTGCATGTAGGTGAGAGGTGAATCTTTGAGAGCCAGAGGGAGGAATTATGGTAGATGGAATAATGGTCCGCTAAGGATATCAACATCCTAATCCCCTAAACCTATAAATAAAGATGAAAATAAATAAAGCTGTGAAGATGAAGTAAAGTGGCACATAGAATTAACACTGATAATCACCTATGGATAAAGAAGATATGGTGTGTGTGTATAAACACACACACACACACACACACACACACACACACACACACACAAATGGAGTATTACTCGGCAATCAAAAAGAAGAATGAAATCTTGCCATTCGCAACTACGTGGATGGAACTGGGAGGGTATTATGCTAGGTGAAAATTAGTCAGAGAAAGACAAATATCACATGATTTCATTCATATGAGGACTTTAAGACACAAAACAGATGAACATAAGGGAAGGGAATCAAAAATAATAAAAAAACAGCGAGGGGGACAAAACATAAGAGACTCTTAAATATGGAGAACAAAGGGTTACTGGAGGGATTATGGGAGAAGGATGGGCCAAATCGGTAAGGAGCATTAAGGAATCTACTCCTGAAATCATTGTTGCACTATATGCTAACTATCTTGGATGCAAATCTAAAAAATAAATTAAATTAAAAAAAATTTTTTTAAAAAGCATTGACAATCATGTAATTTGGGATGGAGAAATTATCCTGGAATTATCAAAGCAGGCCCAACATTATTACCACAAGGGTCTTTATAAAGTGAAAGAGGGAGGCAGAACAGAGAGTGCCCCAGTAATTGCTGGCTCTCAAAATAGAAGGGTGTCATAAGCCAAGCAATGTGGACAGCCTGTTGATACTAGGAAAGGTTAAAAAAAAAAAAAAAAAAAAAAAAAAAAAAAAATTCTCTTCTAGACCTTCTAGAAAGGAATGCAATCCTGCCAACACCTTGACTTTTGCCAAGTGAGACCTGTATTGAAAGGAACATAAGATAATGAATTTCTGTTGTTTTAGGCCACTACATTTAGGATAATTTGTTAGAGCAGCAATAGGAAACTAATAACGCTTATTCCATCATTGAACTAAGATGATCATCTGCTACTCTACCTACCTACAAAGGAAAGAGTGAATGCTCTATAGAGAATGATAACATCACCCAGAGCATTTACAATTTTTTATATAGAATGTACAGCATTAAATCAAATTGCTGGCCCACTAAAAAAAAAGTAAAGAAGAAGAAAGAAAGAATAAAAAACAAATAGAAATAGACACACAGATGAACTAAATATTGGTTTCATAAGATACTAAAAGTAGCAATAATATATTCATGAAGCCTGAGAAAAATATTCAAGAAACAGATGAAAAGGTGGCAATTTTCACCAAAGAAGAATCTATAAAAAACAAAACCAAAAGAAATTTCTACAAGTGAAAAACACAATTGAAGAACTATACAAATAGGTTTAACAGCAGATTATACACAGTAGAAGAGGAGCTTAAAAAACAGGAATATAGATCAATAGACAATATTCTACTTTTCTGTGAAGTGTATCCTTTCAGAAAATAATATGAGAGACATGAAGGACACAACAAAAGACTCTAACATATATGTAACTGAGTGTCAGAAGGAGAGAAAAAAGTAAAGCAGAAGCAGGAAATATTTAAAGAGGTAATAGCCAGGAATTTTACAAACTGATGAAAGACATACCCTGCAAACCCCACCGTATGCTGAATGAAGAAACTACAAGCCTCAAACAGGATGAATAAAACAGAAACTACACCTACATACATGATAGTAAAATTGCTGAAACCAGTCAAAGAAAAAGAATCTTAAAAACAGCAGAGGAAAAAAAGATACATTATCCTCAAAAGAGCAACAAAAAGACTAATAAAACTTGTAACATAAATAATAAAGGCAGAAAAAGCAAACAAAAGACAATGAAATGACATTGTTCCAAAAAAAAAAAAAAGCCAATTTACTATTCCATGCTTTGGGAAATAGCCTTCCAACATCAAAGAAAAACAAAGTCACTTTCAGACAAAAACTGAGATAACTCTTAGCCAGCAGATAAACCCTAAAAGAAATACCAAAGGATGCCTTCAAATTAAATGATATATGTGCTAGGAAGTATGTTGGTTTATCCGTACAAAACTATTACCTGAAAATAACCAATAAAACCTAGTCTCTTTATTAGTGTAATACATTGACTCAAAAATCCAAAGAGGTGGATTCCCAACAAGCAGAAAACTGGGAATCAAAGTAAAACCATAAAGCAACAAGTTAACCATTAAAAAAAAAAAAAAAAAAAAAAAAGATCAACAGGAAGTTTTGTTTATTTAAAAATGAACACAATTCTGGCTAGAACTACAAAAATTAAAATGGTTAGCTCCATCGATTTTAATTTTGCATTAGTATACACACTTTGCGCACATCTTGTCCAAAAGGAACTCTAAAATACATAAAGTTAAATCCTGTATACTAATTGTCTGAGTACCCTCTCTACTTACCGCCTTTCAATTGAACTGTTTTACTGTGTACTGCACTGTATTTTTTTATCAGTGAAAATGTTTATATTTAAATTTGAGTATGTCTGGGGCATCACAGAAATATAAAAAATGTAAAGGGAAAACTAACTATATTTCATTAAAGAATCCTGACTTTTTTTTTTTTTTAAGTAATCTCTCTACCCAATGTGGGATTTGAACTTACAACCCTGAGATCAGAGTTGCATGCTCCACTGACTGAGCCAGTCAGGCACCCCTTATTCAAAATACAAATTACTACAGGATTATAATCTAGTCAACTCTTTCTGTGAGAATTCTTCATCTCTGGAATAGGAATAGTGATACAGTCATTTAACTCACATTGCTTCTCATCTAACTTCCAGATCCTTCCAGAGATATAATTCAAAGGAAATAGACTTCTGGTAATCTCAAATAAACATATATTTCCTCACAGTAGTTTTCTTCCATGACTTCTCAGTTTACTTATCCTTTGCTCTGACAGCATTTCAGTTGTAAATCTTTAAGGCATTGTGTCTTCCATTTTGTTTTTTTTCCTCCTCTTCTTTTGCTCACTCTACCTTCTTAAACACTACAAACATAAAATCTATAAATGGCTCTTTTTTAAGACCTTTACTGGTCTCCTTTTAAAAGTTAAGTGAAGTTTGCCCATCTATTTATAGTCTTTCATTATCCACAACACAGATGATTTTCATACATACAAGTAACATGTCTAATTCTTCATGCATTCTAGACACTCCCAACTGGTAGTTTATTTCCACATAGGAAAGCCAGCATCTTTAACTAAATCATCAAACTTCCTTTCAAGGATACAAAAGAGGAAAGGGAATTACCATTATTAAGTGGGTTCCTCCCTATCTACTTCTATGAAATACAGTATTATTCTTATTCATGGAGGCTGAGAAAAATTAAGAAACCTGCCCAAAGATCTCTCACTACCAATAAGTGAAAAAGACAGAAGTCAAACAGATCATCTGCTTTTAGAGTTTATATACTTGATCCATATTCACTACCCTAAATAAGTGTTCTCAGTACAAATTATGCTTTGCCCTATCAACGGCACAGAAACTTCCAGTTAAATACTGCAGGTTAGATACACACCCATTTACCTCCATTTTCTCCAAAGTCCAATTAAAATGACAGGAAAAAAAAATTTTTTAAGCGCTAATCCACAAAGACAAAAAAGAGAAGCAATAACAACAGTAGCAACACAATTCTGGCAACTGAAAGGCAGATAAAAAAAACAGTAACTCACTTACACCAGAGTCTAAGTGTGCACTGGTAAAGCCAATTTGAAGCCAGAAGACTCACAATACAGAATCCCAAAATAGTTACTGAATATATGCTGAACAATGATCATGAGCAGCTTTCATGTGCTTACTGACCATATGTATATCTTATGTTTATCCAAATCTTTTGCCCATTTTTAATTAGGTTATTTGCTCTTATTGTTGAGTTGTAGAGTTCTTTATATTCTTTGGATACAAATCCCTTACATGATTTGCAAATATTTCCTACCACTCTAAAGGTCGAAGGTTGTCTTTTCACATTCTTGATGTGTCCTTTGAAGCACAAAAGTTTTAAATGTTGATGAAATCCAATTTGTCAATTTTTTTTTTAGTTGCTTGTACTTTAGGCATCATATCTAAAAAACCATTGCCTAATTCAAGGCCACAAACATTTACTTTCATGTTTTCTAAGAATTTTATAGTTTTAGCTTATATTTAGGTCTGTGATCCATTTTGACCTAATTTTGCATATGATGCAATACAGGGGTCTAAATTCATTCTTTTATATGTAGATATCCAGTTGTTCCAGCACCATTTGTTTAAAAAGTTATTCTTTCTTCACTGATTATACTGGAGCCCTTGTCAAAACCTGGTTTACCATAAATGTAAGGGTCCATTGATCTATATATATCTTGCTTTAATGCTAATACCACACTGTCTTGATTACAATAGCTTTGTAGTGTTTCTGTTTTTATTTATTTATTTATTTATTTATTTATTTATTTATTTATGAGAGAGACAGAGTATGAGCAGGGGAGGGGCAGAGAGAGAGGGAGACACAGAATCTGAAACAGGCTCCAGCTCCGAGCTGTTAGCACAGAGCCCAACACGGGGCTCAAACTCACACACCACCAGATCATGACCTGAGCCAAAGTCAGACACATAACTGACTGAGCCACCCAGGTGCCCTAGCTTTGTAATGTTTTTAAACTGGGAAGTGAACCCTCCAATTTTGTTCTTCTTTTTCAAGATTGTTTTGTCTATTCTGGGTCACTTGCATTTCCATATGAATTTTAGGATCAGCTTACCAATCTTCACAGAAATTAACTAAAATTTTGATAGAGGTTGTGTTTAGTCTGTAGATCAATTTGGGATATTGTAATCTTAATAATATTAAGCCTTCTGATCCATGAACATGGAATATCTTTCCATTTATTTAGGTCTTTAAGTTCTTTCAGTGATATTATATGGTTTTCAGTGTTTAGTCTTATACTTCGTTGGTTAAATTTATGTTCATATATTTTATCCTTTTTTGATGCCACTGTCAAATGGAATGATTTTCTTTGCTAGTACACAGAAATACAAATGACTTTTGTACACTGACCTTACATCCTGCAGCCTTGATGAACTTACTAGTTTCAACTGATTTTGGTAGATTCCTTAAGATTTTCTACATACAAGATACATAATCTAAGAGTAAAGACAATTTTACTACCTTTTTTTTTAAAAGAGAGCATGTGTGAGCGGGGTAGGGGCAGCAGGAGAGGGAAAGAGAATTTTAAGCAGGCTCCATGCCCAGCACAGGGCCCAAGACAGGGCTTGATCCCAAGATTGTGAGATCACGACCTGAGCTGAATCAAGAGTTGGATGCTTAACTGACTGAGCCACCCAGGTATCCCACTATTTCTTTATTTATATAGATGCCTTTTATTTTTCTTTCCCACCAAATACTCTGGTTATAACCCCCACTACATTGTGGAACAGAAGTGGACAGACTTTTGTTCATGGCCGTAAGGGAAAACTTTTAGTCTTTCACCCTTAAGTATGATGTTAGCCAGGAATGTTTCATAGATATCCTTTACCAAGTTAAGGAAGTACTCTATTCATGCTTTATTATTTTCACCATGAAAGTATTTTCACCAGGAAAGTGTGTGGGATTGCCAAATGCTTTTTCTGTACCCATTAAAATGATTACAGAGGTGCCTGGGTGGCTCAGTTGAGTGAGCAGTCGACTCCATTTTGGCTCATGTCAAGATCCCAGGTTCGTGGGTTCAAGCCCCATATCAGGCTCCATGGTGAATGTGGAGCCTGCTTGAGATTCTCTCTCCCTCTCCCCCTCTGCCTCTCTCCCTCACTCACACTCTCACTCTCTCTCTCTCTCAAATTAAAAAAAAAAAAAAATACATAGTTTTTGCTCTTTATTCTACTAATGTGGTATATTACATTCACTGATTTTTGCATTCCTGGATAAATCTTACTTGGTCATGATATACAATCCTTTTTATATATTGCTATATTGGGTTTGCCAATATTTTATTAAGGACTTTTATAACTATAAGGGATATCAGTCTGTTGTTTTCTTGTGGTATCTTTGGCTTTGGTAGCAGGGTAATACTAGCCTCACAGAATTACTTGGTCTGAGTGACACCTCCTCTTCTATTTCATTTAAAAAGTTTGTAAAAGAGTATTGTTAGTCACCTTTAAACACTTGGAAGAATTCTTTGGTAAGGCCATCTTGGCCTGGGCTTTTCCTTTGGGGAAGCTTTTTGATTACTAATTCAGTCTCTCTCTCTCTCTCTCTCTCTCTCTCTCTCTCTTTTAACTCTATTTAGATTTTCTATTTCTTCTTGAGTTGGTTTCAGTAGATTGCATCTTTCTAGGAATATATCCATTTCATCTAGCTTAACTTGTTAACTTGTTAGAATTATTTACAGTGTTCTCTTATAACCCTTTCTGTTTCTGTAGGACAAAGCAATAGCCTCCCTTTCGTTCCTGAATCTAGCAGTTTGAGTCTTCTTTTTTCTTGGTCAGTCTAACTAAAGACTTGTCAATTTTACTGATCTTTTTGAAAAACTAACTTTTGGTTTCATGACTTTTTCTATTGTTCTTTGAGTCTTAACTTTCATTTATTTCTGCTCTAGTCTTCATCTCCTCCATCTGCTTTGAAATCAGTTTGCTCGAGATGGATGGTTTGATCACAGGTATTTACAGGTGTTTACAGGTATAAATGTCCCTCTAGGCACTGCTTTAGCTGCATCCCATAAGCTTTGGTATGTGGTTTTATTTTCATTTGTCTAAAGTCCTAATTTCCTTTATGATCTCTTCTCAAATCCATTGGTTACTTTGGAGTATGTTACTTAATTTCCACATATTTGTGAATTTTTCAGATTTTCTTCTGTTACTGATTTCTAATTTCATTTCATTGTGGTCAAAGAACATATTTTGTATGGTTTCAAAACTTTCAAATTTACTGAAGCTTGTTTAATAGACTAACATATAGCCTATGCTGGAAAATGTTTCACGTATACTTGAGAAGAACGGGAATTCTGCTTTTGTTGCATGACATGTTCCATAAATATCTATTAATTACATCTATTATAATTATACCTATTATATAGCCATTTATTATATATCTATTATTATCTTGTTTGTTTATACTGTTGTTCACATCTTCTATTTCCTTGTTGATCTTCTGCTTAGTTTTTCTACCCATTATTGAATGTATTTAGAGGTGCCTGGGTGGCTCAGTCCATTAAGTGTCCAACCTTGATCTTGGCTTAGGTCATAATTTCACAATTCGTGCATTCAAGCCCCACATCGGGCTCTGCACTGGCAGCATAGAGCCTGCTTGCGATTCTGTCTCCCTCTCTCTCTCAAAAATAAAATAAACATTAAAAAATATATATTTATGTCTCCAACTCTCTATTTGTTCCTTCAATTCTGTCAATTTTTGCTTTATGTATTTTGGTGCTCTGCTAAATGCATGTTTGTAGGTGTTATGTCTTCCTGATGGATCGACTATTTTATTATTATAAAATGTCCTTTATCTTTAGTAATTTTTGTCTTAAGATATATTTTAGCTGACATTAGTATAGTCATTCAGCTGTCTTTTGAGTATTGTTTGAATGAGTTATCTTTTTTGTCCCTTTACTTCCAATCTTTTTGCACCTTTGAATCTAAAGTATGCTTTTGTTTTAACTTTCTTAAACATATATTTATTTTTGAGAGAGAGAGAGAGAGACAAAGCATGAGCAGGGGAGGGGCAGAGAGAGACAGAGCTAGGCTGCAGGCTCTGAGCTGTCAGCACAGAGCCCAAGGCAGGGCTCAAACCATCGAACAATGAGATCATCAAATCATGAGTCGGGGGCTTAACTGACTGAGCCACCCAGGCACCTCTAAAGTATGCTTCTTATATGAGTTTGAGCCCCACATTGGGTGTGATTACTTAAAAATAAATAAATAAAAATAAACGGTTGTTAAAGAAAAAACTAAATGTTTCTTGTAAACAGATATAGTTGGATCATCACTGAAATTTTACATAAGAAAAAGTTTTAAAGAAATTAGGCCAAAATGCATTAAAAAGGCATACCCTCTTCTGAAATTGAAGAAACTACTGCAAAGACAAAATACTCAAGAACAGTCAGTAAATTTCTGAAAAAAAAATTATGGTAAACTTGTCCCACCAGGTATCATAACAGACTATAAAGTATTGTAAATATTGACATTTGAAGAATAGATAAATACATTAGTGAAAAGGAGAATACAGAAAAATACATATGTATGTATGTATGTATGTAATATTAAATCAAGAAGAAGAAAATTATTCAATAAAAGGTGTTAGGACAAGTGGCTTCCATTAGGAAGGAAAGAAAAGTAGATGATCTCTCAAAACTAAACTCCAGTTGCATTACATAAAACTAAAAATTACTATGAAATGATAGAAAAATATCCTATAAATAATAATGGCATAGGGGAGACTTTTTCTAGGCAATACACAAAAGTCAGTTTTTAAATTTCTGTATGATAACAAACATCATAAACATACCTAATGCAAATTTAATTAATGCAGCTAATTAATGCCTGTGGCTTGAGAGAGAGCACAAGAGTGAATTCACTTCCAGGTCCACCATTTGAAAATCTACTTTTAAGAAAGTGAATTTACGGGCACCTGGGTGGCTCAGGAGTTTAGGTGTCCAACTCTCGATCTCAGCTCAGGTCATGAGAGTGTGGAGCCTGCTTGCAATTCTCTCTCCCTCTCTTCAGACCCCTCCCCCACTCGCACCTGCATGCATGAGCTTTCTCTCTTTCAAAATAAATAAACATTTTTTTTAAAAAGTGAATTTAACTTCTCAAAAGATTGAGTTTGGGATTTTTTTATTTTAAAAATGAGGATAATTCCTCACAATATATTTTAACATTCAGTGAGAGAATAGCTATAAAAGCATGAAATCTGGCACATTATAGAAGCTTGTTCTTCCTTAGTTCAACTTCAGTTGGTATTACATCAAATGAAGAATTACAAGCTGCAATGGGGAACAGCAGGATTCCTGTATTTTGGTTCATGATAAGACTACTTTATAATTAATTCCATTCTATTGTGTCTGAAAGAAAACACATTTCCCCTCATCCCTCGCCCACTATATTTGCCGTGTGTAAAGTGTCAGTTGTTAGGAGTGGATCTGTTTCAAAGATGGAAGGTAAAGTGGCAATGCAGCCAGGATTGGCACTAGTTTAAGAGCAAAACATAACTAATACATATATAATTACATCTTATGTCAATGTCTTTCACCCATTAAAACCTTTCTCCACAAAACATCTTTTTTAAGATGGTTTTCCTAAGTTCTTCCAACAAGGATCAGATCTGAAATAGAAACTACAAATGGAAACCCTTCAGAATGGTGCACAATAAACACCGGCTAGGATAAAACATAAATGTATCAGGTAATGACTAAAGTTTTAAAGACTTGCTAATGCCAATATTTTTACATTTGAACACTGGTTAGAACAAAAATGCTTCAGAATTCAGAAAGCGCAAATTCATTCAACTTTTTGTTTCAAACAAAATATTCACTTCCTGCATGAACCATAATATGTTTAAGTAAAGGAAAAGCACAATTTTTATTAAAATTTTATAAAATTTTAAAGAGCAACTACACAAAAATTTAGGGTCCAAACAAATTCAAACTTCTTCAAGATATGTTGGTCAAAATGGAAAATTCCCACTTAAAAAAAAAAGTACACTTAAACGTGTACTTTCTTGTAGAGTTTTAGATGAACAAGATTTTGACCTTTAGACTGGTTTTTAAAAAACTAAAAAGGGAATTTTTATTTACACAAAATTACACAATGAAATGTGCCCTCCAATCTAAAAACAAAACCAAAAAAATGCGCTTTGGAATGTAAAAGTAACCATTGGCTTTGGCTCTATTCAAATTACTAAAGACAACGTTGCAATAGTAACATCCTCTCCCTACTTCAACCAATCCCCCCACTATTTTCCTTATCAACTTAGCAAGAAAATTAATGTTTACACTTGAACACTGATGAAATTTTTCTTCAGCAAGATCTGCCTTCTGCATCAATTCTATAGTATCCAAGGTAGTTATGTCTCCGCGCCAGACTTAAATGCCATAAGATTCGTTCGTGAAGGTGCGCCTGGACGGCTCAGTCAGTTAAGAATCCGACTTCGAGGGGCGCCTGGGTGGCTCAGTTGGTTGAGCATCCGACTTCAGCTCAGGTCACGATCTCACGGTTCGTGAGTTCCAGCCCCGCGTCAGGCTCTGGGCTGATGGCTCAGAGCCTGGAGCCTGTTTCCGATTCTGTGTCTCCCTCTCTCTCTGCCCCTCCCCCATTCATGCTCTATCTCTCTCTGTCTCAAAAATAAGCATTAAAAAAATTTAAAAAAAAAAAATCCAACTTCGATTCAGTTGTGATCTCCCAGTTCATGGGTTCAAGCTCCACATCAGGCTCTCTGCTGTCAGGGCGGAGCCTGCTTCAGATCCTCTGCCCCCCACCCGAGCTCATGCTCTTGCTCTCTCTCTCAAAAATAAACATTAAAAAAAATGTATATTTTTTTAAGATTCACTTGTGAAGGAAAATAAAAGTAAGAATCAGTTTTTAAAAAAACAACACAACAGATCAGGACACTACAAGGAATAAATAGTGTAGCTGCCTTACTATGAGAAAACAAAAATGAAAGAAAAGAAGCCCAGCCCTCACAAACCTAATATGAAAGATTCAATATATCACCCCACAACATGCACAATACTCTTAAAAGTCAAGTTTCTCTTATACATAAAGCATATGAGTAAAAGACTCTAAAATATTCTTTTCAAATGATATACAAACTTCATACTAATGGGGTTATAGAAAGACTGGAAAAATTAGGAATGTGAATGATGAGACTTTTACTTCTCAGCGTACTTCCCTCTTTTGCAAATCTAATCTAGTTCCAAAAATGTATACCAGATATTAGAGTTCTTTGGATCTTGATTTCTCTTCCCAAGTTGCAGCCAACAATAAGTGGAATACTGGAAGCAACTCTTGAAAAATCTCTAATATTTAATTAAAATTGAACAGACATTATATTCAAGTTTAACAAAATTCACTATAATATTCCATACAACTTAATCAGTACCTTTCCCTCTTATTTTATATTCTTTGATTTCAAAAACAGAGACATCACATGGTCTATGAATAAAACCAGTGGCTACAAGTATTTCCATATCACTTCTCTCAACTTTTTTTAAAACATCAAACTTAAAATGTGAAATAAATTGAGCACACAGCCACATTCTCCAGAGGGAAAACGCTGTTACTTCATTAAAAAAAAAAAAAAGTTGGGGCACCTGGGTGGCTCAGTCTGCTAAGCTTCCAATTGTTGATTTCTGCTCAGCTCATGATCTTGTGGTTGGAGGGATCCAGCCACACTTGGAGGCCTGCACTGACAGCAAGGAGCCTGCTTGGGATTCTCTCTCCCGCCCCCCTTCCCCTCCCCCGCTTGTGTGCTCATGCTCTCTCGCTCTCTCTCAAAATAAATAAACTTAAAAAAAAAAAGGCTGAGTCATATAAATAAAATTCACAAAAAGCAGAGTATTCTGAGGTACACTTCAAAAATTACTTCATTCGCCACAGTCTGGACCGTAACCTACAGAGCTGTCCTAAGCAACCCATGTGTGTCTCCTCTGGGACCTTTATTCACACGGAGCATAAAACTTTTAAAAACTAATACCAACAATAGCAATCAAACCAGATGCAGCTTTTTACAAGCAACAGCCCTAGCCCTAAGCTCCAAATAAAATTAACACTCTTCCCCCGCCAAAAAAAAAAAGCAAAAGTCAAAACAAAAACACGTTCTTAAATTTTCTCTTAGACGTAGGGGTTCCTTAGTTTTACAATTCTTTTTCTTTGCTTTTCACTGAAAAGAGAATGGGAAATCAGTGATAAGAACGAACAGTGAGTTCCCAGGAGAAGGATACAAGAATTTACAATGAGGCTTGGCCTAGAGATCATCGGGCACACACACACCAATGCTCAGGGAGCGCTTTCAAGAAATGTCAGTGTCTAACTCAAGTCTATGGCCGCATTTTTTTTTTAAGGCCTAAGGACAGCCTTATAAATGGCCATAAAATGCAATCTATCAAAACTATTCTCCAAAAACAATTAAGAGTGTCCTAGGATGCCCGGAACGTCAAGAACAAGTACTTTGGACGCCCTCGGGACTGCCGCCTCTCACATGGGAAGCAGGCCAGCCCATGTGAATCGGAGTGCCACCACGTCGGTTTACGTGACAGATCCACTGGGAGCATCCGAGTGTGATCCGGGGCCCTCCCGGACGGACGCTGCTGGAAGAGGAACACACATGCAATCTTCAGGGCCCTCCTACTTCCGTTCTCAAAACAGAAATGCACTGTTTCTCTTAGTCCTCAGCCCTCAGCCCAGTACCTCTCGACAGCGGGGAGAGCTCAAGTGGAAAGAAAAGCAGACCGTCTCGCGTCAGGGTGCACAGAATGCGGGTTGGCCAAAGCCCTCCCGCCCCCAACTCCGGTGCAAATCCACCGCCAGCGCCTCCCGGAGCGCCCCCCTGGCAGGGGACACGCAAGCAGCAGCAGTCCCAGTTCGCCCCACTCCTTCCTCCCCGGGGTAAGGGGGAGCGGAAAAGCGCAAAGAGGAACTAAGTGAACTGCAAGAGGGTGCCCTGCAAGCTCCTCAAAGAGGGGGTGGGGTGGGAGTGGAAACGAAGAAGGAGCGGAAGGAAGGGGAAAAGAGCAGCAAGAGGAAGGGGACGAGAGCGCGCGCCCGCAAAGGGCACGAGTCTCCGGGGACGCGGCTGCACCCTGGTTCCTCGAAGCGGACGGTGCTCCCGGCGTCTGGGGCGCTCCTCCCCAGGGCAGAGGGTGAGGAAGCGGGACGAGGGGGCGACGTCCCCCTCCCGGCCCAGCCTCAGCCCTCAGCAAGGGTCGGTTGGGGTTGCAGTGCCCTCGCCGGGTCCGAGCTGCGACAACGGCCGCTGGCCTCGTCGGAAGGCGCGGACTGCAGGGCCCTCGGCGCGCTCAGCGGGCCTGCTTTCACGCCCCCACCCCCGGGGGAGACAGCTCCGGGGTGACGGCCGCTGGGCGGCCTCGCCGGTTACCTGAAGCGGGGCGAGTCCTTCAGACACTCTTCGAAATCCACCGTCATCTTCATCCTGCCTCCGCCTCGCCTCGCAGGCGGCGCGAGAAGAGCCGAGGGAGCCGCGGGAGCGGCTGCGCCGGGGACAGACAGCTACGGCGGGCGCACGGCCGCGACTAGCGCTGCGCGGAGCTGCGGAGGGCGCCTCGCCCGCTGGTCATAGCAGCCGCGAAGACGGTGGCGGCAGCGGCGGCTCGTCAGGCCCCGGTCCGGCCCCTCTTCCTCCCGCCCCCAGCTGAGCGGCGGCCACAGGGAAACCGCCCGGGAGTGACAACCTCCGCCAGCCAGCCACGAAGCCGGCGGCCAATGGGAGGGGCTTCCGGAAGCACCGCCTGCGGGCGCTCCGGCAACACACCTGAGCGACGGCAGCTCGAGCCAATGAACAGCGCGACCGTGGGTGCCTCCTTGCCACAAGCGTCCCCGAGGGCCAACCGGGAGGCGCAGGAGTCGTTAGGCGGGACGCACCGGTTGCTGGGAGGCCAGCGGCTGAGGCTCCTTGGGAAGGAAGTCACGTGGCTGCGCGCCGCGCTTCCCTCGGAGCCTCCGCCTCTTCTCCGGCTTCTCAGCCCCGCCCTGCTGAGCTGCCAACGCGGAGGAGCCGCCGCCTGCAGGTCTGAGGAAGGAGAGTTGCTTTTCAAGGCAGCTTTGGCAGAAATCTGTAGAGGCTGGGAGTAGAATTACCGAAGGAAGAGATAGGCTAAGCCACCACTTTCTTTCCGTTTAGAGAAACTGAGGTCAGGAGAGGAGCGAGGGTAGCTTTAATGATAAAATCCGTCTTTCACTAACTAAATTCACCTTGTAATAACTTGGAAATATCTGCCACGTATATCTTCTCATATAACTAAGAGACTACTTCCTGAAGGAGCTGGCATTTGGGGTGAGCATCGAAAGGTTCAGAAGGATTCCGACAGGTAGAAGTAGGTCGTTTCGTATGGAGGAAAGCTTTCAAAACCGCTGAACACATTTCTCCTTACTGACACTTTTCTCTCAGTAGCTTTCACTAGTTCAAAGATGATAGGGTTCTGAAAATCAGGCTCACTTCCTCCAACTTGCAACACCTGCCCACCGATCCACGATTGATTTGGAGCCGTGCAAGATATGCATCGCCTGATCCAACCAGGCAGGTATTTCTGATTTTAAAATGCCATTGACTGGGGAAAAAAAGGATACATTATATTTAAATGTAACGCAACCTAAAAAGTATAAGTGTATCCATGAAAATGCAACAAAAAGAGACACCTGGGTGGTTCAGTGGGTTGAGTGTCCAACTTCGGCTCAGGTCATGATTTCAGGGTTCCTGGGTTCCAGCTCCACCTTGTGCTCTGTGCTGACAGCGCAGAGCCTGCTTGGGATTCTGTCCCCTTAGCTCTCTGCCCGCCCCCCCAAAAATAAATAAACATTTAAAAAAAATTTTTTTTTAATGCAACATAAATGTTGTAACAGCATAGTGGCTGTGAGTGAGAGTCTGGAGGCAAACTTCCTGGATTTATCTCCTGTCCTTCTTATACTGCCAAATGAAGGTAACACCACTGACTGATCTGATAAAGTTGCCCTGAAGCTGAAATAAGAACTCTAAAGACAAAATACAGTGCCACATAGTAACCATTCAGTAAATGTTGGCTATTATCATAATTGTACCGCTTTCTTCTTCGGGTGCCTTAATCAAAGTTTAAATGTAAGCCTTCTCACTTCCACTGCCTCAAGTCTTATATAACCATTTTGACCATCTGGCTAAGTGTAGCGTGATGGCATGATGTTTTACGTAACCCATGGTTGTATCTTGATCTCCTTGGCACCTTTAGAAATAATAGACAAGCACTGTGTATGTTTCTTCTTTGGTTATAAACGTGGTTTCTTTTTTACTTTATTTTTTTATGTTAATTCTAGTTCGTTAACATACAGTGTTATATTAGTTTCAGGTATTCAATACAGTAATTCAAAACTTCTATACATCACCCTGTGGTCATCAGGACAAGTGCATTCCTTAATCCCATCTATTTCACCCATCCCCCCCCCCCGCCCCCCATGATCAGTTCTGTATAATTAAGAATCTGTTTCTTAATTTGTCTCTCTTATTTTTTCCCTTTGCTTGTTTGTTTTGTTTCTTAAACTCCACATGAGTGAAATCATATGGTAACTTGTCTCTTTTTTAAATTGAATTGCAAATCCCTGGAATCTACACAGCTTCTTTTGATAACTGGAAACTAATGGCAGTTAAATATTCAGTGTCCTCAGACACTTCAGTTGGTCAAACCAACCTCTTCTAGATTTGTAACTTCCGTGTCAAATTTAGAAAGAGAGGTGGCCATTTCTACCTTTAACTGTATTCCTGATGCATGGCAACTAATCTGTATATATAATAACTTACTGTTTCAATGCTTCAATGCAATGTAACCTTTTGGAAGAGGCCTAAGTGACACTTTGGGATTCAAATTAAAATTCAGCTGCATGGCACCATCAATGAAAATTACTAAGCTAATTATCAAAAATTAACATTTTCCTTCTGTAGACAGCTAAATTTATGTACACCCAGTTAGTGATAACACTGTCAAAAAATTTTCTATGCCCTGTGGCAAAGCAAGCATTTGGGGTTGTCAGTTGTAGAATATATCCTAAATTAAGAAATATTAAAAGTGGGTTAGGGTGGGAAGTAAGTCTTAGAAGTAACATAATACTATGATTCTTAACTTAAAATAATGAAAACCAAGGCCCCAAGGTATAGAAATAACTTGCTGGGTGACTCAAGGTAAACACAGGCCCCCTGTCACCAGACTAACTGCGAACTGCCCGCTCTCCCCTTTAGAATTTGACCTTTACAGGTGCAGCTCTGTGAAACATTTCCTTTTCACCCATTTCATGTTAAAGATGCAGGGGCGCCTGGGTAGCACAGTTGGTTAGGCGTCCAACTCTTGACCTCAGTTCAGGTCTTGATCTGAGTCATGACTTCAAGCCCCAAGTCAGGCTCCACAGTGGGCATGAAGCCTACTTAAATTTAAAAAAAGGGGGAAGGGAGGGGAGGGGACGCCTGGGTGGCCTAGTGGGTCCGGTGCCAGGATTCCTGGGTTGGATCCTCCACCCTCGCATAGGGCTCTGTGCTGACAGCTGGGAACCTGGAACCTGCTTCAGTTTCTGTAGGTCTCTGTCTGTCTCTCTCTCAAAAATAAATAAATAAACATTAATAATAACAATAAAATGTGCAGCTCCAATGCCACCTCTTTCAGGAAGTTTTCTCCGTTTGCTGAATACAGTCCTCTCTTTTCAACACACAGTGAAAATTAGTTAGTAATGAATATTGATGATCGAGCCTTAAATCTCTCAGAAATTTCTTCTCCCCAGACTTCCCAATTCCTTCTTCCAAAGTCTCTGGAACCCTGTATCCCCATAGCCCTTCCCAGGATGCTTTTGATTTCCTCTGAGGATAATTTTAACTATAACGTCCTCTTGAGCAGAAGTTGTTCACTACACCTTCCCCAATCCTCCCAGGCCAGGATACACAGTCAACAAGGATCTAACTCTTGACAACTTAGAATTTACATTCCACATTCATACCAGAATTTCTTGTTTGGGGCTAATGTCATCTAGGTACACCACTATCTTACTGTCCTCATTGCTGTTCTGTACCAATTTCCCACTAACTTCCTGCCTTCTCCTGGCTAATTGCATTGCAGATTATCTTAAGAACAGGGAATTATGATGAGGGTAACTATGGGCAGGTACTGAAACTGGGAAGCCCATGAACCCAGACATCTCTGGAAACTGGTTTCCCTCTCTTGGTGGCTATATCCTCTCTCTCTTTTCTCACCTGCTGCCCAACTCCTACCAAGTAGTTCTCTCTTCGTGGGTTCTGTTCCCTATGGGCCTGGCTTGCATATAATCCCTCATTGCTACAGATTCCTTCAACAAGTTGGTTGTCAGATGGTTACAGGGGCCGAGCACATGATATAAGTGAATGAAATTTGCCAGGTGTAAGCAGTATAGGGGGATGGCACCCATGGTGAAGAGGGAAGAGAGTGCGTTGAGCAGACTGCTCAGCTCCAGTCTGTTTTTGCCATATCAGGCCTTCAGATTTTATAAGAGAAGCCAAATAGCCAGATTTTAATGTGAAACTCCCCCAATTTTCAAATGTTGGCAACACTTTCAAAATATTAGAAAACATTGCACAGGTCACAAAAATAAGTTTCAGGGCCACTCTGCAGCTCCTATATATTTTTTGACAATTCTTGATGTATCCTTTCAACCTATGCTCCTGGAGCTTATCGCTTTATCTGTTTCCTAATTCCCACATCCCAGGAGAAAATCAGATCAACCCAGCTCATCTTTTCATCACAAGTCACACAGGTCCCCAGCTGGCAGATAGGAGGGTAGGATTACCCAATTTAATCATTTGTACAGGAATGGGGGTCAGGATGGTCGCTGCAGGACAGCTGCCCAGTAGACAAGGCAATCTCCCTAAGCGAAGGTATTAGTGATTTGGTCCCATATAACACAGCTAGTAAGCTCTCATGTTTGGCCTCTGACTCAGTCTGCCACCCCAACTCCTGCCGCCAGCTAAGGTGATTTCAACATTCATCCTTTCTTTCTTCATTTAGTAACATCCATAGGGGCACCTGGGTGGTTCAGTTGGTTAAGTGTCTGACTTTGGCTCAGGTCATGACCTCACAGTTCATCAGTTCAAGCCCCGTGTTGGCTCTCTGCTGTCAACACAGAACTAGCTTTAGATCTTCTGTCCCTCTCTCCCTCTGCCCCTCCCCCACTGGTTCGTGTTCTCTCTCTCTCCTTCTCCCTTACCCCCCCTTTCTCTCTCAATAAATAAATAAACTTTAAAAATAATATCCATTAAGCACGTATGCTGGCCAGACACCCTGGCAGGCTCTGAAGTTTACTGGTGAAATAAACAGTGTTTCCCCTCTAGAGCTCAGAAAGCTACTCCTACTCTGACAGTCATTTCTCCCAGAAAAGGAAATAAGGGTTTTCCTATCTTGCAGACATAAGGAATCTTAAAAAAGTAAGATCCAAGAGAAGGTAAGGTTTTCCAAGGACCTTTAAGTCACAGCAAACTGCGTGAGGAAAGCAGAGGTAAACAGTGACCGGTACAAAGGATTTTGTCTGTCACCCCAAGGAATTCTGATCTTAAGGCAATGGGAAACTTTGGAAGAATTTAAGCCTGGAGTGATGAGAATCAATTTGAATTTTAAAGGAGAGTGCGTCAAGGGGGCGGGGCTATCAGGACTGAGCCAAAACACTGTTAGCAGTTCAGAGATTTTCAACCAAGGTCTTTACAATCAAAAGATGTTTAGGAAACAAAATCAAAAGGATCTGATGCTAAACTAAATGTGAGGGAGGAAAAAAAAATACTAAACTCTTAGGGTGATTCCAATTTCAAGTTAGAGTGACTGGTGGGAGGTGGTACTATTCACAGAAGAAAGTTTCTCTCTTTGCCTCAAAATATGTGACTTAAGACAGTCCTTAAATGTTCCCACCTTAAACCTTGTCTCACCCAGAACATTCCTTGCACAAGCTTGACCTCAAATGTCTCCTGCTGTCTCACTCCCATACATTCACTTCACACTCCCAACCCCCCCCACCCCAGGACGCTTCTTATCTCCTAGGCGGTTGGCATTCACCTGTATTGCCTTCCCACTAACCACGTCAACAACTCCATTTACAGTGCCCCTGAACCTCTTCCCAGGTCCTCCCTGACACTGTCACACACCCAGCACTGGATCAATCCAAACATTTCCTTCATGTTTCCCCCTCCTAGTTGCTGAGCAATACTAGAGACCATTTATATCTTAAAGCAAAAAAAAGAAAGAAAGAAGGAGAAGGAGAAAGAAGAAGGAGAAGGAGGAGGAGGAGAAGGAGAGGAGAAGAAGAAGAAGAAGAAGAAGAAGAAGAAGAAGAAGAAGGAGGAGGAGGAGGAGGGGGAGGGGGAGGAGAAGGAGAAGAAAGAAGAAGAAAGAAGAAGGAAATTTTTAAAAGGGTGCCTGGGTGATTCAGTTGCTTAAGCGTCTGACTCTGGATTTCCGCTCAGGTTATGAAGAACTCACTATTCGTGGGATCAAGCCCTGCACCATAGGGCTCTGTGCTGACAGCTAGAAGCCTGCTTGGGACTCTCCCTTTCTCTCTCTCTCTCTGCCCCTCCCTTGCTCTCATATGCACTCTCATGCACACGCTCTCTCAATCTCAAACTCAATCTCAAAATCAAACTAATAAACTTTATGTATACAGGGGCATCTAGGTGGCTTAGTCAGGTAAGCTACTGACTTTGGCTCGGGTCATGATCTCACATTCGTGAGTTTGAGCCCCTCATCAGGCTCTCTGCTGTCAGTGTGGAGCCTGCTTCAGATCTCTCTCCGTCTCTCTGCCCTCCCCAACTTGTGCTCTCTCTCTCTCTCTCTCTCTCTAAAATAAATGAACATATATGCATATATACATTATATGTATATAGGAGCCATTGGAAAAATTGTAAGCCAGGGAATGTGATGTGATCTAATTTGTGTTTTAAAGGAGGTTGGGCAGAATCACTGGGTTCTATTCATGAAACCAATACTACACTGTATTAACTAACTTGAATTTAAATAAATAAATTTAAAATTAAAAAAAATAAAGGGGGCTGGACAGGCAAAAGGTGAAAGGCTTTTGGGACTGAGACTACTTTACTGCATTCAGTGATGCAAGACCTGGACACTACCTACTTAGGCTTTCCGACTGTTTTTGTATTATTTACCTGTGGCCAGATCCCTGGCCCACTGGCACAATGGCTACTCCTAACCTTGCCATCCAAGCTGTGGCCCACCCCCCTCATAAACTGTAGATAATTTTGACTCTTCCCACAGGAAGTAGGAATCATTCGGTGGGAACACTCTTCCTAGCCCTGACCCACGTACTCCCCCACATTCTCATCTTCTTTACTTCTTACCCACCTACCTCAAAGGAAAGCACACTTCTTCCTTGTGCTCCCGAACTTATCCCTTCCATTCTTCTCTAAGAATGGCTCTATCAATTATCTTTCCTCTGCATCCTCAACCTCTCTCTCAAATGACCTTTCTTTTCTCTTTGAAGAAAAAAGCATACACCCTCTGTATCAGGAAGGGTGTGTGTGTGAGAGAGAGACAGAGAGACAGAGACCGAGACAGAGACAGAGACAGATTATCTGAGTAGGGCAAAAATAAAGAGTTCATGATAAGATACGATGGTTTTACCCCAAGCCCAGATGATAGGCTCTCCATGGACCTTGAGAGGGATTTG
Organism: Prionailurus bengalensis; assembly: GCF_016509475.1. NCBI lineage: Eukaryota > Metazoa > Chordata > Mammalia > Carnivora > Felidae > Prionailurus > Prionailurus bengalensis. The sequence goes on along the minus strand of NC_057350.1, from coordinate 73,690,073 downwards.
GAACCAGAACCTATAAAGTCTGGATGCTCTTTCTCTTCCATCCGGTGTACATCCGGTGTACACATGGCTTGCTCTTCTGTACACCGATAGCTTATTTCATCTGATTGTCTGGGCCTAGATCTCAAGATCAACCAACTGAAGAGAAAGGGTTTTCTCTCATTACCCAAATCATAAATTTCTTTTTTTTTATGTTTATATTTTAAGAGAGACAGAGAGAGGCAGAGAGAGGGAGACAGAGGATCTGAAGCAAGTTCCTCACTGACAGTAGAGAGCCCGATGCAGGGCTCGAGCTCACAAACTGCAAGATCATGACCTGAGCCAAAGTCGGAGGCCTAACCAACTGAGCCACACAGGCGCCCCCCAAATTATAAATTTCTTGGGGAAATATTGGCCTAGCTTGAATGATGCACTCCCATCAAGGGCGAATCAACTACAGCAAGAGGGCAGTATGTACAAACATGGCTTCCAGAAGCCCACTCCTATGACCATGTGTAGGGGATCAGTTAGCAAAAAAGAGAGACATGTGAATTGGACAAATTCCCCTTTAGCTATGGCCAAATCTCCCTCCATTGCTTTTTTTTTTTTTTAATGTTTATTTATTTTGAGAGAGAGAGAGAACAAGTATGGGGGAAAGGCAGAAAGAGAGGGAGAGAGAGAATCCCAAGCAGGTTCCACGCATCTCCCCGATGCGGGCTTCAAATCCACAAACTGTGAGATCATGACCTGAGACAAAATCAACAGTTGGACACTTAACCAACTGAGCCACCCAGGCACCCCTCCATTGCCTTCTATCTAATACTCTTAAGCGCACGGTCTCCCCATTTTCTCCTCCTATCCATTCTACTAGGCACTGCATTCTCTTTTCCACTCCCTGCCCACCCCCATCAACTGTTTTCAATGGGTCACTTTCCAACTGACAAAGCAAAGGACACTTTTCAGTGCTTGTTTTTCCTGACATCACTTTAGCACTTGACAATGTTCACAACTCTTTTCACCTTGGAAACACACAGCACTCTTCTGCTTGTAATCCTTCACCAGTTTATCATTGCCTAAAGCTTTCGTTTGTAAAGTTTCCTTAATCATGGAAACTTTTGTTTAAAAGAAAAAGTCTTTCTAAATTAAAAAATAAAAATTAATTTAAAAAAAGAAAGAAAGAAAAAGTCTTTCACCCGTGCTCACCATTAATGGGTAATAGTGGAGCTGGTGTGGTTGAAATGGATGGGAGACGCAGAGCCCTGCCCACCTGACTTCACTCCCCACCCAGATGACTCACTGGTAGACTCCAAGGGGTGCTTATAGCTCTACTGAGAAATATATGATTTGAAAACCACAGATCTGTAGGATAAATTCCAAATTTATTTTATACGTAAGTCTCCTTCAATGTCTAGCACCTACCAAACTTCCCTATTTTCCATCCACAAAGGAATTCTCTCAGCCACTTCAGTGTGCTTCTTTCTCAGCCCCACCTTGGTGCGTGCCTGGGGAGCTTCTATTATTTAAAACCTGGCTAACTGGAATCTCCTCAGGTACTCCCTCCTCACAGTGACAGGACTTCTCCTTTGTGCTCTGGCTATTCATCATCTGTTGTATATAACTACTAGAATAGAGTTCAGTATTATAATTTGAGATTTTCATACCCATATTCTCTTCACACCTGGAGCTTCTGCATAGCGGCATTATCTTCTTCCTTGTAGCTCTAGAACCCCCATGGCTGGCACTTAAGTATCTGATAAAGGTTGAAGAAATTGATGTATTTCTCTCCCAAAGTGGTCTTTTCCTTCTTCAAGCCCCCGTGATTACTTGTGTACATGTATATCTCCAACAGATTATGAGCCCCAGAGAATGATCCTTGTTTGTTGGGGTGATTTAAGGATTCTATAAGATACACATCACAGTGCCTAATGATGCCTGACGCAGCATTTTTCCTCCTGGCTGTATAACAGAATCCCCTAGAGAGTTTCTGTGTGTTTGTTTTAATATAGATCCATGGGCCTTACTTACTAAATCATATATTCCAGAGGGGGTGCTGGGCACATGTCCCACAGATGATTCTGATGCACAGCCTTCATGACTGAATCTCAATAAATGCTCGCTGCTGTTCATTTTGTAACTCCAGGATCTGGCACAGAGACTAGCAATGTAGTAGGGGCTCACTAAATATAGATTGAATTGAAATTGAAATATATAATGTTTTCAACGTTTAGAACATAACATTTCTTACATCTAACAAGCCAAGGGTTTGAGGTGAAAAGGTGGATTTAGGCTAAAGGGGCCCAGACCACAACTTCTTGAATTTTGTACCTGTTACTCCCTTACTTTTTGTTCTGTTTTGATTTGTATCCCTAAATAACATATTTTTTTTTACTTTTGTATAATTTTTAATATTTTTTTAATTTTTTTTTAACGTTTATTTATTTTTGAGACAGAGAGAGACAGAGCATGAACGGGGGAGGGTCAGAGAGAGGGAGACACAGAATCTGAAACAGGCTCCAGGCTCTGAGCTGTCAGCACAGAGCCCGACGCCGGGCTCGAACTCACAGACCGTGAGATCACGACCTGAGCCGAAGTCGGCCACTTAACCAACTGAGCCACCCAGGCGCCCCAATTTTTAATTGTTTATATATTCTCCTGTAACTTTTTTCTTTTTGTTAGCTCAAAATCATGTTTTTGAGATTTACCCATATTGGTGTCTGTAGTTCTAGATCATTCTAGATCACTCATTTTCACTGCTATATGAAAATACTGTTTATCCATTCTCCTGTGAACATTTAAGTTGTTTACCGTTGTCTTCAGAAACAATGCTGCTGTGAGCCTTCTTGTTCATAAGTTTGGGGCCCTAGTCCAATATGACTGGTGTCCTTATAACAAGAGGAAGGGATACCAGGAATATGCACACAGATACGTACACACTCACAAGAGTATCTCTAGGGCATACACCTAGGAGTGGAATTGCTGAGCCATGGAGTATACATATCTTCAACTTTATAAGATGGAGGCAGCTTCCTTGCCAAGTGTGAAACCACCTTGTATTACCTCCACCCAGCACACGCTCCCATTACTCCTATCACTAATATTTGGTGCTGTCAAATGTTTTCATTCTTGCCCATCTGATGGTATAAAAATCATCGCATTGAATTTATAAGTTACATATATATACATTTCCCTGATTATTAATGAGGTTGAACATCTTTTTACATGCTTGTTGGTCAGTCATGTTGCCACTTCTATAAAATGTTTATTCATGTCTTTTGCCCAGTTCTTAGTTATTTTTTTCTCTACTTGCAGAACATCTTTGTATCAATCTTTTGTCAAGTATATGTGTTGCAACTATCTTCTCTCAGTTATGGGTGCTTTTCTTTTTCTATGGTGACTCTGAATAAATAGAAATTACTATTATTATTTTTTTAATTTTTTTTTAATGTTTATTTATTATTGAGAGAGAGAGAGAGACAGAGCATGAGCAGGGGAGGGGCCGAGAGATGGGGAGACACAGAATCTGAAGCAGGCTCCAGGCTCTGAGCTGTCAGCACAGAGCCCGACGCAGGGCTTGAACTCACAAACCGAGAGATCGTGACCTCAGCTGAAGTCGGATGCTTACCTGACTGAGCCACCCAGGCACCCCGAAGTTATTATTTTTAATGTAGCTAAATCTTTTTATGATTTGTGCTTCTTGTAGAAGACATTATTTTATATGACCTTCAAAAATTTTGTTCCTTTCATGTAAATCTTTGATCCCATATGGACTCAATATTTGTGAATGGTGCAAGATAGCTACCTTTATTTTATTAAATTTATTTTGAGAGAGCGAGCATGAGCAGGAGTGGGGCAGAGAGAAGGGGACAGAGGATCCGAAGCAGGCTCTGCACCAAGAGCAGTGAGCCCAATATGGGGCTTGAACTCTCAAACTGTGAGAGATCATGACCTGAGCCGAAGTCAGATGCTCAACCAACTGAGCCACTCAGGCATCCCAAGATAGCTACCTTTAAAAATATATATTGATAGCTCATTTTCCCAGTGCTATGCACTGAAAAATCCATGCTAATAGATTATTTTTTGTATGTTTACACATCTACGTCCCTTACTAGCCCATGGATCGTTTATCTTATTCTATGTATATTCACTGTCTAGCATAGTTGATTGCATTAACATTTAATACATATTGTTGGGTTTTCTTCCGTTCTCTTAAATCCATAACATCATAGACTGCATGACTTAGAAGGATTCTAAAAACTTTGTCTTGTCCAGCCCCTTTATTTTACAGGTGAGGAAACAGAGGCCCAGCGAGCGAGCAATCTGTGTACTTAAAAGATCACGTTGGGATTCAGTGCCCTAGCTGGAGCTCAGCATACTGTTTCCTGTGTCTCCTAAACACCCAGGCACCAGGTCCAGCTCCACTCAACCATGGTCATCCAGTACCTGAACTAAGTCAGGGCCCAATCAGCAAAGACAAAGAGGGGCACTGGTATCTGCCACAATGGCAGAGGATTAATGCAGTTAACCCTGACCAATCAGAAAGAAAAAGAAGAGACCAAGAATGGTCATATTAAAAAGTAGAAGAAATAAAAATGGGCAAAAAAATATCGAATTCAGAAATCAAACACGTGAAAGTTTGAAAAATATACTTTTCCTCCCCTCTCAGATGGTAAAGATAGAAAAGAACGCCATAGGAGACAGTCCATTGGAACGTAAACTTCCTGAGAGCCAAGGCTGTTTTGCCCACCACTATGTTCTATCATGTGGCACAGGGCCTGGCAGATAGTTGGAGCTCAATTAGTATTCAATATTAAAGAAGTGACTAAAACCCACATGCGTTTATGAGATAGGCACTTTCCTTATTGCAGGAGGAGGCAGGCAGATTCTAGTCCCACAGCTCTCCCTCCGCCACAAACAACACAGAAGGAAATGCCTATTCTTCAAAAGAAGCATGGCCAGCGTTGCTACAAGTTCTGAAAGCTCTGGCTCATGGGAAGATAAACTGCTTTCAAAAAGGAAACAGGAAACATGTGTAAGGAGGAAAAATTAAGTAAATATCAGGGAGACTGTGAAGTCAGAGGTTCTCATAAGCTGTTAGTAGGAGCACAGAACTTTTCTGGACAGTTCGGCAGGATGTATCAAAATGCTAAGTAGGTGTACTTTTCAACTTCTCTGAAAAGGACAGGACATACACACATATGCATCTTTGCTGCAGTGCAGTTTTTTTCCCTAGAGGGAAAAAAAGATATATCCTAAGTTTTTACTAATATATCGGTTAAATAAATCACAATATACCCATATAGTAGAATACCACGTAAGTTATTCTTAGAAAAATAAATAAATCCAGTGTTAGCAATGATTATTTGTTTTGCTTCATTACTTTATGTAGTCTCTCCTTTTGTTGTAGATATTTATATTAATTTAAAAAAAATTTAAATAATCTCTACACTCAACGTGGGGCTCAAACTCACAACCCCAAGATCAAGAGTCGCACACTCTACCAACTGAGCCAGCCAGGCAGGTACCCCTTATGTTACTTTTATAATCAGAAAAAATTTTTTTCAGACCCATTACTCCAAGAACGGTGGATCCTGAAGAATTTCAAATTTTATCTATTTACTTTTTAAAAATTATTGATATCCTGCATGTTTCTTGAATTTAAAATATATTAAATAATAAGGCAGTTAAAATGAAAGTTTAGAAAAATGAACACAATACAGGGAAAGAGTATAAAGTTATGCCAGAAAAACTAGGCTTTTTTTTGTTTTGTTTTGACAAGACTAAAAATGAAAGGCACCGTTATGTTGTTCTAGTTAGCTAAAGAAAGAATTCAAACCAGTATGTCAAGAAAGACACTTTCCTGAGTTCCAAGAGGAATTTATACATTAGACAATATTCCTATTACCTGTTAGCCACCTAATGTGCATTTCCACTGAAACCTCTCTCAAATGCTGAATCTACGGCTTTGGAAGTGCTTACACACGAGGATGTGGTATTATCACAGGATATTTTGTTACTTCCTTTTGGTGGGCATCAAAACACATACCCTATTTGCTTTTATTATTTTTTAAGAAGACATGAAAATGAAGGCTAAATCCTAGTATCAGTGGACTTTAGTTTTGTTGCTATTGTTTATGATTTAAATACTTTTAAACGCTCGCTCATGGTACAAACGGGTGTGCAGTGAGGGGTAGGTCTCCCTCCTGCTGCCGCTAAAGCCAGGGACACTCAAGTCGTGGACTTCAATGCTTCTCTCCTTAATTGCCAAAGTCCACTCACAACCTTCAGCATGAACCCTTAACTGCTTTTCTTCTGAATATCTTTCTTTTCCCTTTAACTGCCTCTAGATTCTAGGTGGAGGTGCTAGGGGAAGTCTTAGACAATAGAAATAAATGTCTTCTTCCTTCGTGTGGTAAAACTGGTACTGATAGATAAACCAAGCTCTTGACCTCCATGGCTGAAATTTAACACATTTCTTCAGGTTTTATCAGTAGTACAAATGGAGCTGAATAGGTCCCTTCATAGAGAAGCTAAGAGGCTACCTATACCAAACTATCTGCCAAACATGGTTTATAGATGCCTCATTCCTGAATTTCTTCTAAGGACAAAGTGGCTTCTTGTCGTTAAAAAAAAAAAAAAAAAAAAAGAGGGGTTGGAAAGGGAGAGGACAAATTTTACATTTGTTCATTCCTTTGAACATACTATCCTAAATCACGGTGCGGATCTACATTACAATTATGACTTCAAAAAAGGTTTTTGTTTTTTTTTTTTTAATTTTTAAAGTGTTTATTTATTTTGAGAGAGAGAGTGCGAGAGCTCACGAGCAGGGGAGGGGCAGAGAGAGGAAGGAGAGAGAGAAGTCCAAGCAGGATCTGCGCTTTTAGTAGAGAGCCCACTGTGGGTTTCAATCTCATGACCGTGAGATCACGACCTGAGCAGAAATCAAGAGTCAACACTCAATCCGCTGAGCCACCAAGCCACCCCAAAAAAGTCTTTTTAAAAAGAGGTTTAGTTTCACCAGAGAGAAGTATTCATTTTTATATTTTTATTTGAATATAGTTGAAGTATTCATTTTTAAAATGTTGTAATGTTGGCATTACTAATAGCCTTTTGCACCAAAACAAATGCTTGCCAAAATGCTACAAATCCCAAACTACACATTCAAAACACCAGATTTGTGTGATCTGAGAATACAAGAGGAAAAGTGGTGTTTCAATTTAGTAAAAAATCACCAGAACAAGGAATAAACTGTTAAAGAAGAGGCAGAGTCTAGGAGCACAAGAGATTAAACACCCCCCCACCCCCAATCACGGGGACTCAGTGCCTCAAAGTGTAATGCTGTTCAACGTACTGTGATTTCTACATGATTGGCCACAACATAGCTACATTCAAAGAGAAGAAATTGTCCAGATCCTCTGATCCCAGCCACCACTACCCGACTCCTCACAGTTGCAATTCCCAGCTTTCTTACCTCTCAATTAGCAGATTTGTTAGAGCTAAACTAATAGGTGGGTTAGTGCCAGTGCCATGCCGTCACTGACAAAACAGTGTGTGGCACCACTGGCGTTGGGTAAAGTGCTACATACCTGTAATTAGCTAGGTCAACCCTCCCCTCCACCATGAAGCAGCTGACCCGCCAGGTAACTTCTGGCAAAATTCCACCGAGGTGACCATCAGCATGCAGGGGCCACCAATCTCCTGATGGGCACACCAACCTTCACTGTTCCCCTCAGCTGATTCCATAATTGGCAGTGAAAGGGGCCAGGGGTGGGCAGGGGCACTGTCACTGAGCTGTCAGCAGCTTGTGGAAGTGACTCTGGAAGGCAGCAGAGGTGGGTGGCACTATGGAGATAGGCAATTCACACCTCCCCGTGCTTCCTCCCACTCCCTAACTTGGAAACACAAGGTACTTTGGGATCTGGAATCAGCCTCCCGCAGCTGTTCTGCTACGGCTTATGCTTTGCCAACTGCTTCCTTGAGACTGTCCTCAAGGAGCGGTTGGGTTTTGCCTTTTAACTCACTCTAGGTCACAGCATGATATTTGGCCACACACCCAAAAGAAAAGGATTTCCTACATCTAGACTCATAATTTTACAAAGCCATAAGAACCACGAAGATCCTGGAAAGGACTCCCCCAGGATGTCATAGGTAGCTTACAGAACGATTAAAACAGGCCTCCAAAAGCAACGTGTCTCAAATTTCTGAAGCCAGGACCCATGGTCAGAAGTACATTACCTGGTAACCAGTGAGTGTAACATCTACATAGAGAAGGTTAATATATGCACATATGTAATTAAAACAGGAATGTCATGATACAGTGGTACCCTTTCCAAATACTATGTTGTTTTGTTGAAGCTATTTTTGCCCCACTAAATTGGTCTGAGACCCACTAAAGAGTCACAACCTGTAATTTGAAAAGTACCACACATATAAGCAAAAACTCCTTGTGCTATCATACTGAACCATTTACCTCACTTTTAATTATATAGTAAAATTTTCTGAAAATTAATCACTACTCTTAATTCAAAAGGTCTCATAATTTTAAAATATATAGATTTATTTTTTTAATTTTTTTTTTTTTAAGAGAGAGAGACAGCACATAAGTGGGGGAGAGGGGCAGAGGGAGAAAGGGAGAGAATCTCAAGCTGGCTCCATGCTTAGTGTGGAGCCTGACATGGTGCTTGATCCCACAACTCTGGGATCATGACCTGAGCCAAAATCAAGAGTCGGACGCTCAACACTGAGACATCCAAGTGCCCCCAAAAGATCTTATATTTCATGTAAAGCTGTTTTCAGAAAGCAATTATTTTCCCTGCCCATCATTCTCCGTTTATGCATACATCGCCACAGCAAAGCTTTTACAATGTTAAGTTCTACCGTGTTAATCCTTTGCATAAAACTTCTCAGTGGCCCCTGGTTGCCACTAATAATAATAGCTAACACTCAAACCATGCTTACAACATCCCAGGCCCTCTTCTAAACATTTTACACGTGTCACTCATTTCTTCTTCACAATAGCTCTAGAAGGTCGGGTTATTCTCAGACTCGTCTTACAACAATGAAGAGTAACCAGCACAAAGACCCACAGCTAATCAGAGGCAGGGTTAGGATTTGAACCTGCGCAGCAATCCAGTTCCACAGTCAGCACTCTTGGCCACTGGGCCTCTCTCCCCTTGGCAGATAACAGTGCATCCAACTGCTTAAAATGCTTTCCAAGCCTCATCATGCTACCCCTGTGTGTTCGGCCTCCTGACCAGTGATAGGACCTCTCACATGCTGTTCCCTATGCCTAAAATGAGTCACCTCCTGCATCTGAGCTTCCCTTTAGGCCTTCCTCATTCCTATGCACTACCTCAGATGTCCCGTCTGTGTTCCCACAGTACTCGGTTTCCCTCCGTCCCTGCTCTCCCTCTTGTTCATCCATTCATTTGATAAATAGCACTTACTCCATGCAAGGAGATGTAGTAGCAAAAATGACCAAGTCCTTGCCCTCATAAGCTCATGTTTTCCAAAAGGGGGAGAGGGGAGGAGATAAGAGATGACTGCATAACATGTCAGGTGGTGATAGTGTTAATGGGAAAAATAAAGCAGAGTAGAGTGGCTAGGGAGTGCACAGGGCAAGGGGCATGTGCCTATTTTATATTGGGAGAATAGGAAGGGCTCACCGAAGAGGCCACCTCTCAGCAGAGAGCAAAGTAAGACACAGCTGTGTGGCTTTCTGGGAGAGGAATAGTCCATAGAAAGAGAACAACCAGTGCAAGTGCTCTGAGTGTGTGGAGGGTTCAAGAAGAGTAAGGAGGCCAGTGTGGCTGAAACAGAGTGAAGTTAGAAGACAGTGTGTCGGAGAGGTAGGGGGCCAGATGGGTTGGGGCCTTGCAGGTCACTGTTCCCCAGTGTGAGTGAGCCACTGGAAGGTTCTGAGCAGAAGAGTAATATGTTTTCTATTCCTGCTGTAACAAACCATAAATTTAGTGGCTTAAAACAACACAAATGGATTGCCTCACAGTTCTTGAGGTCAGGAGTTAGACACAGGTCTTCACTGGAATAAATTCGAGGTGCTGGCAGGGCTGCGTGTATTCTGGAGGCTCCGGGGGAGAATGTTTCTTTATGTTTTCAAGCTTCCAGAGACCCTCTCCGTCTTCAAAGCCAGCAGTGTACATTCCTGTGGCCATTTTTCTGTAGTCACATCTGCCTCTGACCACAGCCACTTTTAAGGCTTTGCGTGATTTCGGTTGGGCGCGCCTGAATAATCCAGAATATTCTCTGCATCTCGAGGGCCTTAATCACATCTACGAAGTCCTTTGGTAGCATATTGATAGGTTCCCGGGATTAGGCCATGAACATCTTTTGGAGGGTTATTCTGCCTGCAACAAGTAACGTGACCAGACTTAAGTTTTAACAGGATCACTCTGGGGTGGATGCAGGGAGACCAAGTAGGAAACTGTTAGAGTAATACAGGTGAGATTCATTAAGGCCTAGGCCAGACTGCCAACAGCAAAGGTGGAGAGGTGGGGTCAGATTCTGGATGTTAAGGTAGAGCTGACATGTATTGCTGACGGACTGGATGTGGGATGTGAGAGAGGTGAAGGATATTTCCAAGGTTGATACGCTCTCCCTTGCTTACAGTAGTTGACAGAGGTTGTGTTTATTTAACTGTGTCCCTTTTAGACTGAGTTCTAAGGAAAATGGGTGCAAATCTGGGTTGCTCGTTATTGTATTCTCACATCAGTGAGTGTGCAGAACATAGCAATACAGTTCATAATTAATGTTTATTGGCTACTACCATGTGTCAGGCACTTAAAAATTTTTTTTAACGTTTTTATTTATTTTTGAGACAGGGAGAGACAGAGCATGAACAGGGGAGGGTCAGAGAGAGGGAGACACAGAATCTGAAGCAGGCTCCAGGCTCTGAGCTGTCAGCACAGAGCCCAACGCAGGGCTCGAACTCACGGACCGTGAGATCATGACCTGAGCCGAAGTCGGACACTTAACTGACTGAGCCACCCAGGCGCCCCTGTCAGGCACTTTAGATTATCTCATTCATTCACTGGAACAGCCTCATGAAGTAGATACTATTACTACCATAATTTACTAAATGAGGAAACTGAGGCCCAGATACTTTTTTTTGAGGCCCAGAAAGATTAAATGACTTACATAAATAAACACAGGAGCTGGGATTTAAAACCACATTGAATTAATAAATGAATTCAAATTAATCAAAATTTGGGGTTTAGCTAAATATTTCTGACCACATGCAGAATGGGAGATGGAGGAAAAAAAACAAAACACAGGCTTATAAATATTTTGATTTTAGCCATAGACAAACCATGTCAAGAAAACAGCAAAAGTTAGCACAGCTTACAAATTCTGAAAGTATAGTCAATTTAGCTGTGGTTTGGTTACTGTGCTGAGTGAGGCAGACAATAATTTCAGAACTGTTTTGTAACTACTCTGAAGGCAAAGAGGAGAAAAACAGATGACGTCAGGCAGACCACGGTGCTCCAGTGAAAAATGCTCCAGACCTAAGAGTAAGAAGGGAAAGATTTCAGTAAATCTCACTTCAGTCCCAACCACTTATTAGCCAATGTATTTCGCGGTATTTATTTCATCTTTCTGAAAGATTTTGACTATAAAAAGGACATATTTTCTGCCTTATCTTACAGATTCTTGGGAGAAACTAAATGTATTCCTTTAATAAATACAGAGCACTGTGGGTGCCTGGCACTACACTAGATACCAGGGGGCCATCGTGAACAAAACAGACAAAATCCTCACCCTCGTGGGGTTTGCATTCTAGTGAAAAGGGAGACTGGTAAAAACTAGAACAAACAAGTAGATAATTCCAAGAGTGATAAATGCTATCAAGAAAAATACAACAGGGGGTGCCTAGGGTGGCTCAGTTGGTTAAGCGTCCAACTTCAGCTCAGGTTCGTGGGTTCGAGCCCCGCATCGGACTCTGTGCCGACAGCTCAGAACCTGGAGCCTGCTTTGGAGTCTATGTCTCCCTCTCGCTCTCTGCTCCTCCCCCTCTCATGCTCTGTCTCTCAAAAATAAACATTATAACTAAATAAATAAACATTAAAAAAAAAAAAGAAAAACATAAGACAGGGCTTATAAAGTGATCCAGGGAGCAGGTAACACTGCACAGAGATTTGAATAAAAAGAGATCAAGCTAGACAATAATCTGGGGAAAGGGCAGCCCAGGCAGAGGGAACAGAATTTGTTAAGTTCCTGAGGTCCGAATGAATTTAGGGTTCACAGCTGAGGAACAGCAAGGAATGAGTGAGCAGGAACAGTGGTGGATGATGCAGAAGAGGTAGGCAGAGGTTCAGTCTTGCAGCCTTGCAGGCGGTAGCAGCGTGGATTATATTATGCACGTAAGAAGAAAATGGAAGCAAAAATATGGGAAGAGCAATGCAAATGGTAGACAAAGACGCTGTAACATGGACTTAGGCAGCAACATGACACATGTGTTAAGTGCACGAGCTCTGATACTGCCTGAGGTGGAATCTTGGATGCACCCACTGTGTGTGGCGTTGGACAATTTCTCAGAGCCTCAATTTGCTTACTTGGAAAATAGGAGTGGTAATAATACCTATCATGTTAGAGTTGGGTTGAAGATTAAATATTACATATATAACCCTTACAATCTCTAGAACACAAGTGCTCAATAAATGTGAGCCATGATTACTATTAATTATCAAGCTGTGCAACAGATTGAATTCACTAATGCAGAGTTCTTTAATTCAGAATCTACCATTTTTTTATTTATTTTGAAAGAGAGAGAATGAACAGGGGAAGGCAGAGAATCCCAAGTAAGCTCCGCGTGCACTGTCAACACAGAGCCCGATGTGGGGCTCGATCCCACAAACCGTGAGATCAGGACCTGAGCCAAAACCAAGAGTACAACACTTAACCAACTGAGCCACCCAGAGGCCCCTATAATTTGTTTTTTAAACAAAAAATGTACACGTAAAGAAAAAACATTTTTTTAAAATGTGGCTTTAAAAAAATTTTTTTTTTTTTTTTTTTTGAGAGACAGAGTGTGAGTAGAGGAGGGGCAGAGAGAGAGGGAAACACAGAATCTGAAGCAGGCTTCAGGCTCTGAGCTGTCAGCACAGAGCCCGACACGGGGCTCAAACCCACAAAGCAGGAGATCATGACCTGAGCCAAAGTCGGACAGTTAACTCACTGAGCCACCCAGGGGCCCCAAAACTGTTTATTTTGAGAGAGTGTGTGTGTGTGTGTGCAAGCGGGGAAGGGACAGAGAGAAAGGGAGACAGAGAACCTGAAGCAGGCTCCTGACAAACCGTGAGATCATGACCTGAGCAGAGAAGCTTAACCGACTGAGCCACTCCAGTGCCCCTAAAGAAAAAACATTTTAAACAGAAAAACTAAATACATATTATATATATATAAAGTCTTGTAGAATTCAAGCAATAAATGAAATTAGCCGCCTCCAAAGTACTGAATAATATAAGGTGCTTAAATGTAAAGGGTGTAATAAGTACACTGAAGGGCTTTACTGCCCATTGTTCTTTCCTTTAGGGGACCAGCCCTCCCTCTTCCCATGATTTTTCTTGGCTCATGTAATCCTGGTGAGGAGGGAAGATCCAGGTCTGCTCAGAGTCCCCATCTGCCATCACTGTCCCCACCCACTCTTAGCGACTGTTCTAAGAATGAACGGCACAAGACCCAGACCAGGACAAATCAGAGTCCTCCTTGGGGTTTTTGCCAAACTGCAGGAGAAAGATGCTCTCTCTCTGGTATATCAGGTCTCTACTGATGATGTCGACAAGGTACCAGTAGCCAACTCTATCTGTCACCAGGTGGAGAGAAGGAAGCCAACACAGAGAGAAGCAGAGTCAAAAGGTGGAGCCAGAGCCCTGCTGAGAATTCACGCATATCTAAAGTCAGATCTACCTCTGAACTTAAGTTATGTGAGCCATAAATTTCCACTCTGCTTAAGAATATAGTTTCTGTCACTTGCACCAAAAACTCTCAATATACACATTTTCTATGAAAGACACTCTGATTTTCTAAAATCTGTAATAGCTTGCATCTATACAACATTCCTTATACAATGCTTCAAGAGTTTAAAAATTCAATACAGATGTCATAGGATGGATAAGGATGAAAGTTAGAAATCAATTGTCAGCTTAGCTGATTAAACCAAGGCACAAACTTTGTCAGTATTGTTGGTAACCCATGTTTTCAGATCTACAGAGGACCTCATGTTAGTATTGGAGGCACCTTAAGAATGACTGGTGTCAGGGCGCCTGGGTGGCGCAGTCGGTTAAGCGTCCGACTTCAGCCAGGTCACGATCTCGCGGTTTGCGAGTTCGAGCCCCGCGTCGGGCTCTGGGCTGATGGCTCAGAGCCTGGAGCCTGTTTCCGATCCTGTGTCTCCCTCTCTCTCTGCCCCTTCCCCGTTCATGCTCTTTCTCTCTCTGTCCCCAAAATAAATAAACGTTGAAAAAAAAATTTTAAAAATAAAAAAATAAAAAAAAAAAGAATGACCGGTGTCATATCAAGCTTTCATTGTACTTGTTACTTTTCAGATAAAGTGATTTCAACCTCAGTAAAAACTAATACATGTAGTACCATGGCGATGCTATTTTTGCATTTTTGTGTAGTATTACAAAGGCAACATCTGTTTTCAATAGTGTAATGTGATTCCATACCCACAAATTCACCCTATTTTATATTTTTATAATTTTCCCCTTACTCTCACAATATTTAGAAAAACCTTATTTTTGTGGTTTGACTGGAAGAAATCAGAGTAATGTGTAATTGAAGCAAACCAAATTAAGAACAAAGCTGTTCTAAAACCCAGCTGCCAACCAGCTACTCAGTCACCTACCTTAATTTTTGTTCCCTTGGAATTGGATAGCAGCCAAAAACAAATTCTCTTCAAAACTGGATTAAGATGCGTGACAAAATGCTGTTAAACAAGTCTTCTCATATTAGTGAATTGCTTGAAAAGAAAGAGGCAGGTGAAAAATCCCTAAGGGTTTATAAAAACTTGGCAGAGATGTTTATCATTTGGGTCATGCAGGAAATTATCCTGATAAATAAGCTCACTGAAAAAGTCCTGATTGTAAAGCATAGCATATTTTACCACCATTTAAAAGTAAACATGTTTTTGTTTTTATTTTTAACCTAAGTCCAGGCACCCAGTGCCTTCAAGAAGCTATTTTTGGCAATGGTACAGTGTTCTGACACATTTTCCATAAGTAAAATTGACACATTTGCTGAAATTAACATTTTTATCTCCATGGACCCACACGTCACTGAAAAATATAAAATATCATTGTGTTTTTCTGCTAACCAGGATTTGGAAGCAGCTGTTTAAGCCAAACCTACTCTAGTCCTCTGAGAGAGGAACTATGTTATCACTAATTCCTATCTCCTTTGAATATTGTAAGGCCTTAGACAGGGTGGACAAACTCAGATCAAACTAAACTGAATGGATGTGTCTGTAGTAGCCTAAATCACATCTGTTGGAATCTGCATATAGATAATACCTTGGCATCCAGCAAGTTTGTTTGGTGCCCAGATCTAAAGAAGAAGAGCAACACAGCTGTGATGTTTCCTTATATCCAGTAAAGAAACAGGTCCAAGCCACTGGAATCTTTCTTCTTGGTCCCTTCACCCATATCCATCTATAAACTGACACTAGGGCTCTGTTTTAGGTTCCCGGACCCAACTTCCATCACATGGAGATGGGAGGCTTCCCCACGTATCCAGTCAATGCACCTGACATCATCTCAGTGTCTTACAATTCAACTAAATGCTGACACTATCTACCCAGAGACAGTATCAGATACCATAGGTTAAGGGTTAGTCCTTCAAGACTGCTCCCTACCCCCCCACCGCACTTCAGACACCAGTCACAAGTCCCACACAGTTACCCATGCTTCTGACCAACAGCTACAGATTGTAGAAGTTCCAGCCTCCTCCTAGGCCAGATTAATTTGCTAGAGCAGTTCATAGAACTCAGGGAAACACTTACCTTTACCAGTTTGTAAAAGGATAGGATAAAGTATATGAATCAATAGCCAGATGAAAATGTACATGGGGCAAGGCATGGGGAAAAGGCATGGCACTTCCATGCCCTCTACAGGTGCACCATTCCCTCCACATCGCCACGTGTTCACCAACATGGAAGCTCTCCAACCCCAGTCCTTTTGGGTTTTTATGGAGGCTTCTTTGAATAGGCATGACTGATGAGGTCATTATCCATTGGCTGATTCAGCTTCCAGCTCTGCCTTCCCCTATTGTGGGGGGTGTGGGGGGGCATGGCTGAAAGCCCCAACCCTCTAATTACATGGTTGGTCCTCCTGGCAACTAGGCTCACACTCAGGTGTGGCCCAAAAATCACCTTTATTAAGACACCCATTTCACCTTTATGTCTCTGAAGCATTTTCAGAACAGTGGATGAAGACCAAGTATGTCTGAGAAATATATTTTGGTCAAATGACCACATATATATTTATTATAAGTCATTATATCACAGGCTCTATCATTAGCGATTACAGTCACATACTAATGCTTCACTAGTCAATACACGTCAAGACTCAAGAATAAAACATTTGTCATGCACCTTGCTATGTGTTAGGAGATATAAGACAGACATGATTAGTTCAAGAAAACAGAAGACAGGTACACAAATAATTGTAACACAGATAAGAACATCATGGGAGAAATAAGCATAATGTAATAGGAGTTCAAAGGGGGGGGGGGGGAAATCACCTGGTAAAAAGTTAATGAAAGAGGTGAAACGACCCAAAAGACAGAAAAGATCAGAATGATATAGGGTGGACAGAGAAAAGTAAAAGGAGGTAAGAAAGAAAGTTATGTTAGAGAAAAAAGAGCTGTCAGCCTCACCCAAATCCAGGAGATATGCAGAGAGTAGAGGGAAACACACCTGGGAAGGTAGGCCAGGATCAGAGCATAAAGGACCTACGGACACTGAGTTTCAATTTTACCCTGCAGGCTGTAGGGAGCCCAGGGTCTCTAAACTGGGAATGTTTTAATGTATGATTACATCCGTTTTAAAATCAAATTAACATCCAGGAATAGAATGTAGATTAGCAAGAGTGACAGAAGAGGACTGAAGGCAGGAGACCAGCTGGAAGGTGGGTAAGAAAGGATGAGAACAGTTACAGAAAAGTTACAGAGAAGCTAGAAAAGGAGAGCTACTTCAATACTTTGAAGAGAATATTGACAGAACCTAGTAACTTAGAAGATGCAAGGATGAGGGCAACAAAGGGCATCAAAGATGACTTTGCATAGCATGAGTGACAGGAAGACACTGCTCCACAATTATGATGATGTTTAGTAGGGAAATTTTATGAACTGAGTTTAAACGAAAGAATGCAAACTTAAATTTTTTTTTTCAGATACCCCTTTTGAAAAATTTTGCATTAACTGCGGAGTTCCAAAATTAGCTCTGAGCTGTCTAGCTCTGTGCTCAAGTGCTTTGTTTTGGGGAGTCAGAATATCCCCTTTCTCTAAGACCTGCCACTTTTACTGTCCAAATTCCATTAAAAAAATAGGTGGCAATTTTAAATGTTTTTCTCAATAACCTATTCCCCCTGCTGCCTTCAGTAGATACTTTTTTTATTATAACTAAATTCTGGCTGCAATACATTTTAATAAGATGGGTGAACAAAGAACCAAAAAGTTTGGGGTTCTAACTTTATTTATACTAAAGTCTCTGATTTTGAAAACATATTTTTTAGTTGTTGTGCCATCTGTCTAGAGACTAATTAATGGTCTAAAAATAGATGATCTTTTGAAGACAAATGATATGAAAATAATAGGAAATATTAATGTAACTTTCATAAACCTACACTACAGAAAACAATGGTGTGCTTCAGGCATTGCTTTAAAAGAAAAGGCTGAGAAGATGCCACAATGAGATGTGTGCATTACAACATGCACAGATAAGAAGGTAGCTACTTCAAAGAACTGTAAGGCAGTTGCTGATTAGGAATTTTCATAGGTCTCTGTTCAAACTGTTATTGGTGGTGCTTAATTTTTAAACTTTATCTAGTAACTTGTACATTTACACCTATATACCTTCTCTTCCCATCTTTTAAGTCTACACTAATTTCTAAGATGCAATTATAAACATACAAATCTCTATTCTACCTTGTCTACTGTTCTATCTCCAACTTCCCTTTCACAACTAAACTTCTTGGAACAAGCTACCCACACATGCAGTCTCTGCGTCCACACCTTCCAGTCACTCCTCAGCCCCCTTCCACCTTCACAAGCCCAATTAAGTCAATTCTTACCAAGATCACCAGGATTTAGGCGACTCTTAATCTAATGACGATTTTGTCATGTTAGCCCTCTTGCTCTGGGGACTGAATGAGTTAATTCTATACTCAGTAGAGTGTCTGAAATGTTCAAGACCAATTTCAAATGTATCTTTTATTGCTGTAGCCACACCTTATATAGGTAAATAGAACAAATGGATCTTTTCATTATTTAAAATAATTGAAAAGCCATCACACTTTTACTCGTATTTAAAGAATGAAACCAGGAAAAGTAAAAGAATAAGGTAAAGTATGCTCTTCCACTTTAAGTCTTCAGAAGAATCTCATCAATATGTTTGGGCAGAAGAGAAGGTTAAGTGCTCAAAGTATTTAAAGTCTGGTTCTCAAAATTCATAAAACTTTTAAAACTCATGTTCTAGTTGGACCACAGAACTCAGCAACTGGTATTTTTTCAAAAGTGAAAAGACCTTCTGAAACAGGTAGGGCTGGGCACAGTTCAAGGAGTATCATATTACAGTAATAACCCATTTACCCTAGTGTTTAATTTTTGGCAATTACAGCCAGAAACAAAGACAATAAGCTAGAAATGAAAAGCCTCTTGGCATCAGGGAGAACAGTCATAAAGCCCACACACCCAGAAGCTGGTAAATTCACATATTTTACTTTTGAAAAAGACCAGCATGTCACACTTGGGAAAATTCCCTTTAATCGGCCCTTGAGGGCAAGACTTTCAGACAATACAAATAGTCAATGCTTATAAAAACAAACTAGAGTCAATAAGTAAAGATTAATTCTGGGGTCCTTGGTTTGTGAACACTGTGCAGGAGACTGGCACAGGAAGATTTGAAGAGGTAAGTGGGGACCAGTATATGCAAAGAAAGTGGTAGAGAACTCACTGAAGGGCTTTTTTAAGTAGGGCAGCAATGCTTGCTGTTATAGGAAATGGACTGGAAAGGGATAGAATGAAAGTGGGGAAAACAGGAAGTTGACACTGAGTATAGGCAAATGATGATGGAGCTTGACTAGGATACCACAGTAGGGATTGGAGAAGGAAAGAGATTTAAGATACATCATGGAGTCGTCAAAAATGTTTACTTAAGGGACTGGTTTTATATATTTGAGAGAATTAACAAAATCAACACTGAGAAATGACATAGTATAAGAATGCTTAGAGTGGGGAATAGTGTAATTAACAATAGTTGGAGGACACATAAAGAACTCAATTTTGGACATAATGTTTAATGTGGGAAACATCTTATGTAAACAATAGACATTCTGAACTCTGTTCTAGTTCTTGTATCTTATGTTTTGATTTTGGTCACAGCAATTGCATATATTTTTTCTAAGAATCATCTTTTATTTATTATTTTTATACACATTGTTCAGCAAATTCCTAGGCATATAATTAGTGCTTAATAAATGTTTAATAATGTTCTCAAAAATAAACATCTTTCTCCCTCAACTTTATATTCATCAGTGTGTTCTCATCCAAACCATAAAATTCTGGATAACTCTAGTCTAGGTCTACAGACAATGCTTGAAGCTTAGAATAACAGAGTATACTATTCTGGGCCCAATTCACTTTGCAATCTGGCCAATTTGGTTCCTAGGGCTATTTGTAAAATCCCTAGATTAGATTCTATACTTTGTGATTTACCATGAAAAATTCAAGACATTCCCAATATGTTAGTGGAGAATAATCTGCTTCTCAAAGTTAGCACAGGATCAGAGCACACTTGTTGATAGTTTCAAGCTAGAGTAGGATTCTCATAACTGTGGTCTTGACCCAGACCTTCTCACCACATTCCCCTACCCCCAATAAACTGATTTAGGGATTACTAAAATGGCTTAATTACCAACAACCCATAATCTGCTTCAAGTTCAAATTCTGAAATCCAACATTTTGGAACAGACTTTGTTAAAAAAAAAAAATCACTTGACATTTCTGATTTCTGTGGGATCTCTCTTGCTTAGTAACAATTTTGTGGTAGGTGACTAAAGAGACTGTACTTTGGTTTTCAGGAAAACTGAATAAAAAATCTGTTAAATAGCAAAGTCTTGCTAATTATAATCAGCCCAGCCTTCCCTACTAGAAAAGCCTCCTCAGTATGGCTAGAGAGGGTGAGTGCATTGCTTACTCCTTCCATCTCCCCACAAAGCAGTAGTTTCTGCTTGGCATGTACAATAAATTTAAAAAGCTTTAAAGGCAGGGAAACTCTTATGGCCATAGCTCCCAATTAGCTTGGCATGGTGCCATAAAGTGCTTGTTTATTTTTCAATTTGGTATCTCTTTTACATAGAAAGTAGAAAGAAAATACAGTTGACCCTTAAACAACAGTTTGAACTGCATGGGTCCACTTACATGCAAATTTTTTTGGACAAATCCATTATAATAAATGTACTTTCTCTTTCTTAGGATTTTCTTAAAAACATTGTCTTTTCTCTGCTTTATTGTAAAAATACAGTATATTATGCACATAACATACAAAATATGTGTTAATCAATTGTTTGTATTATTGGTAGGCTTCAGGTCAACAGTAGACTACCAGTAGTTAAGTTTGGGGGCAATCAGAAGTTATACATGAATTTTCAACTGTGTGGTGAGTCAATACCCCTAACCATTACGTTATTCAAGGGTCAACCGTATACTGTCTTTTAAGTAATTGCTTATGTAAGAGATACTTTCAGATACTAGGGAGTATAACTAAACAAGAATATTTCTTCTCCCTATGTTTGTTAGTTCTATTACTGGTAAGACATTTTCTTAGAACAAGTCATACTGCAAAGCTGCTTATAATCCCTTTTTGCTTTTAAAAAGTGAACTCAAATGATATTAAAAAAGATCAGCCTGCAAAACCCTCTTCTATTTCTAGTCAAACACTCTATTAACAATCCAAAAAGAATGGAACAAAAATTTATAGAAGTTCTCTTCCATTCCAATAATCCTATTGGTAATAGAACTGAAATGCTGAACACTCACTTGGCATACTTACTGGAAAACACTTCAGGTTGGGCAGTTGAGATAAAATCATGACTAAACACTTGCCAAATCCACCCTCACTTACCTACTTTCAGCATTACCTCCCCCAAATAATTCAAATAAAAAACTAGATGAGTCAACCCCCCCCCCCCAACCAAAACCCCCAAAAACCCTCTGCTGGGGTAGCTAACCAAGGCTTGGGGGTGTGAGCCACAGACCAGAGACAATTGCTATCTGTTCTTTTATTTTCCTAATGTGTAGCAGATGTGTTCTTGTCAACCAGTTATACAAGAGCTGATGGGGAGAAATGGCATTTTAGAAAATTGCTTAGAGCAGCAAGTCTTTGAGCAATAGTCCCATCAATACTAAACCAGAGCACAAAACAGCTCCTGCCCTGTGGCCACATCTGGGAGGCAGCCTTGGTTGGGACCAGCATTGACCAACAGTGCACCCACAGTAGTCATGGCCCAGCCACAACAGGAGGGCACATGCAGCTCACAAAGGGAATATTCTAGGAGCTCTTGATTCTAGTTACCAGGTGATTGTGCTTCTGGGCCCCACAGGACTCCTTCTACATAAGGCCACTCCTTGAAAACCAGGAGCTATCACTGATTTACCTAATACATATAAACAAATGCAGAAAGGTGGGCAAAATAGGAACACAGAGGAATATGTTCCTAAATAAAAGAATAAGACAAAACTTCAGAAAAAGAACTACAGTGGAGATAAGCAATCTATCTGATAAAGAGTTAAAAGTAAAGTTCACAAAGATGCTCACCGAACTGGGGAGAAGAATAGATGAGCACAGTGAGAACTTCAAAGAAGAGATAGAAAATATAAAAAAGAACCAATCAGGTGCACCTGGGTGGCTCAGCTAAGCATCTGACTCTTCTGACTCTTGATTTTGGCTCAGGTCATGATCTCACAGTTCAGGAAATCGAGCCCCACTGTCAGCACAGAGCCTGCCTAGGACTCTCTCTGTCTCTCTCTGCCCCTCCTCCACTCATACTCTCTCTCAAAATAAATAAATTAAAAAAAAAAAAAAAGGAACCAATCAGAGCTGAATAATATAAAAACTGAAATGAAAAATATACCAGAGGGAATCAACAGCAGCTTAGAGGTGCAGAAGAAAAGATCAGTGATCTGGAAGGCAGGATACTGGAAATCACCCAAACTGAATAAAAAAAAAAAAAATTTTTTTTTTAACAGGAGTATAGACCTCTGGGCTAACATCAATCATACTAACATTCCCATTATAGGAGTCCCAGAAGAAGAGAAAGGTGCAGAAAACTTATTTGAAGAATTAATAGCTAAAAACTCCATAACCTGGGGGAAGGAAAGACATCCTGGTCCAGGATACACAGACAGCCCCAAACAAGATAAACCTAAAGAGGCCCGCACAAAGACACAAACTCTTTACAATGTCAAAAATTAAAGAAAGAATATTAAAAACAGCAAGAGAAAAGTGACTAGTTATGTATGAGGGAAACCTGTAAGACCATCATCTGATTTTTCATCAGGAACTTTGCAGGCCAGGAGGAGATGGCATGATATGCACTGCAACCAAGAATACAATACTTGGCAAGGTTATCATTGAGAATTGAAGAAAAAGACGAAGTTGCCCCAACAAACAAAAGTTAAAGAAGTTCATCACCTCCAAATTGCTCTCACAAGAAATGTTGAAGGGACTTACTTAAACAGAAAAGAAAAGGTCATAACTAGAAGGAAATTATGAAAGAAAAAAACAATCTCACTCGTTAAAGCAAACAAAAGGTAGTGGAGCAACCACTTATAAAGCTAGTATAAATATTAAGACAAAAGTAGTTAAGATCGACTATATCCACAATAATTAGGTAAGGAACACACAAGATAAAATGTATAAGATATGACATCAAATACATACGACCTGAGTGGGGAGGAGTAAAAATGTCGTGTTTTACAATCTGTTCAAACTTGAGTGACCACCAACCTAAAATAGACTGCGACATACACAGGATGATCTAGATGAACCTCATGGTAACCACAAACCAAAAACCTGTAATATATACACACAAAATAAAGAGAAAGGAATCCAAAAATAATACTGAATGTTATCAAGCCATAAGGGAAGACAGCAAGAAGAGAGGAAGAGGGAAGAACTACAAAAGCTACCAAAGCACAGTTTAAAAAATGGCAATAAAAGTATATACCTATCGATAATTACTTTAAATTTTTAATGTTTATTTATTTTTGAGAGAGAGAGAGACAGAGCACGAGTGGGGGAGGAGCAGAGAGAGAGGGAGACACAGAATCCGAAACAGGCTCCAGGCTCTGAGCTGTCAGCACAGAGCCTGATGTGGGGCTTGAACTCACAAACCGCGAGATCATTACCTGAGCCGAAGCCAGACGCTCAACAGACTGAGCCACCCAGGTACCCGATAATTACTTTAAATGTAAGTGGACATGAGATGCCAGCTCAAGTCTATTCTCCATTTCCTCCACTGGCAAAACACATCCAATCTGATGTATTTCTCTGGTGTATAACTTGATGTTCAACAACTGTGCAACATGTCAGCAACTTGGAACAAAATCAACAAGTGATTTTGTCAGTGATGTGGTGCACTACGCCTAGAAAATGGCCTCTCTACTCGCTGGCCCATTTCCCAACACTCAGTGGATGTTAGCATTTTTGGTAGAAAGTAAGAGAACCTAATTCCAGCCAGCTCATGAAAAATGGTAGCTATAAAATCAATTAAAAAAAATAAAAAACAGCTCTCTTTGAGGAAGATGAGCAGCCACAGCAGAGCTTTGGAGGCCCCGCTCCTGCCCGACTCACCGCTGTTTGCTCTCGCCAAGAACAAGTTGGTCAGGAAGCCGCGCCACAGCCATGGCTTTTAAAGACACTGGAAAGACACCCATGGAACCGGAGGTGGCGATTCACCAAATTAGAATTACTCTAACCAGCCACAAAGTAAAATCTTTAGAGAAGGTATGTGCTGACTTGATCAGAGGCTCCAAGAAAAAGAATCTCAAAGGGAAAGGACCAGTTCAGATGCCCACCAAGACTGTGAGAATCACTACAAGAAAAACTCCTTGTGGTGAAGGTTCTAAGACTTGATCGTTGACTTCTAATATCGTTTTCAGACGAAGATCCACACACGACTCATTGATTTGCACAGTCCTTCTGAGATTATTAAACAGATTACTTCCATCAGTACTGAGCCAGGAGTTGAGGTGGAAGTCACCACTGCAGATGCTTAAATCAGCCTTTTAATAAATTATCAGTTAAATAAATAAACATAAAAAATAAAAAACATAGGGTGACTGAATGAATAAAAAAACCAGGGGCACCTGGGTGGCTTAGTGGGTTAAGCGCCAAACTTTGGCTCAGGTCATGATCTTACAGTTTGTGGGTTCGAGCCCTGCTCCAGGTTCAGAGCCTGGAGCCTGCATCGGTTTCTGTGTCTCCCTCTCTCTCTGCCCCTCCCCATGCTCTGTCTCTCTCAAAAATAAATAAACATTAAAAAAAAAAAGAAAAAAAAAACCAGACCTATCTGTATGTTGTCTACAAGAGACTCACTTCAGACCTAAAGAAACATACAGACTTAAAATGAAGGGACAGAAAAAGATGTACATTACATACAAATGGAAATAAAAATAAAGCTGGGATAGCAATACTCTTATCAGACAAAATAGACTTTAAAACAAAGACCATCACAAGAGACAAAGAAGGGCATTACATATGATCAACCCAATGAGAGAATATAACAATTATAAGTATTGGTGCACCCAACACAGGAGCACCTAAATATATAAAGCAAATATTAACAGACATACAGGAAGAAACTGACAGTAAACAATAATGGGGGACTTTAACACCCCACCTACATTAGTGGATAGATTATACAGACAGAAAATCAATAAAGAAACAGTAGTCTTGAATGACACATTAGACCAGATGAACTTAACAGATAATATACAGAACATTCCATCCCAGAATATATATTCAAGTACAGATGGAACATTCTCCAGAATAGATCGCATGAGGCCACAAAACAAATATCAATAAATTTTTTTTTTAATTTTTTTTTTCAACGTTTATTTATTTTTGGGACAGAGAGAGACAGAGCATGAACGGGGGAGGGGCAGAGAGAGAGGGAGACACAGAATCGGAAACAGGCTCCAGGCTCTGAGCCACCAGCCCAGAGCCTGACGCGGGGCTCGAACTCACGGACCACGAGATCGTGACCTGGCTGAAGTCGGACGCTTAACCGACTGCACCACCCAGGCGCCCCAAATATCAATAAATTTAAGAAGATGTAAATCATATCAAGCATCTCTTCTAACCACAACAGTATGAAACTAGAAATCAACTGCAGGAACAAAAAATGGAAAAAATAAAACTCATGGAGACTAAACAACATGTTATTTAAAAATATATATATATTTTAATGTTTATTTATTTTTGAGAGAGAAAGCCAGAGTATGAGTGGGGGAGGGGCAGATAGAGAGGGAGACACCGAATCTGAAGCAGGCTCCAGGCTCAAAGCTGTCAGTGCAGAGCCTGATGCGGGGCCCAAACTCACAGACTGCAAGATCATGACCTGAGATGAAGATGGACGTTTAACTGACTGAGCCACACAGGCACCCCACAACATGCTATTAAACAACCAGTGGGTCAATGAAGAAATCAAAGAGGAAATAAAAAAATAACTTGAGACAAATAAGAATAGAAACACAGCATTCCAAAATCTGTGGGATGTAGCAAAAGCAGTTCTAAGAGGGAAGTTCATAGCTATACAGACCTACCTCAGGAAATAAGAAAAATAAACAATGTAAGCTAATACCTAAAGGAACCAGAAAAATAACAAAGCCCAAAGTTAGTAGAAGGAAGTAAATAATAAAGAACAGGGAAGAAATAAATGAAAGAGAGACTTAAAAGGCAATAGAAAAGATCAGTGAAAATAAAGAGCTGGTTCTCTGAAACAACAAATAAAATCGATAAACCTTTAGCCAGACTCATCAAGAGAAAGAGCTCAAAGTCAAAAATGAAAGTTAACAATCAACACCACAGAAATACGAAAGATTATAAGAGACTTCTACAGGAGTGGCTGGGTGGCTTGTTGGGTTAAGCATCTGACTTCAGCTCAGGTCACAATCTCATGGTTTGTGGGTTCGAGCCCTGCATCAGGCTCTGTGCCGACTGCTCAGAGCCTGGAGCCTGCTTCAGATTCTGTGTCTCCTTCTGTCTCTGCCCCTCCCCCTCTCATGCTCTCCCAAAAATAAACATAAAAAAAATTTTTTTTGATACTACAATTACATTATCAATAAATTGAACAACCTAGAAGAAACAGATAAATTTCTAGAAACATACAATTTTCCAAGAATGAATCATGAAGGAATAGAAAATATGAAATGATTATTAGCAATGAAATTTAGTCAGTAATAAAAAAAGAACTCCTAAGATGGCTTCACAGGTGAATTCTAACAAACATTTAAAGAATTAATAATATCTATCCTTCTCCCACTATTCTAAAAAACTGAAGAGGAAGGAAC
Organism: Prionailurus bengalensis; assembly: GCF_016509475.1. Taxonomy (NCBI): domain Eukaryota; kingdom Metazoa; phylum Chordata; class Mammalia; order Carnivora; family Felidae; genus Prionailurus; species Prionailurus bengalensis. The sequence continues at coordinate 73,663,295 of NC_057350.1, read as the reverse complement.
ACTTTCAAACTTGTTCTATGACATGAGCATTGCCCTGATACCAAAACTAGATAGATACTACTAAAATGAAAAAGGCAACCCAATATCCCTGATGAATACTGATGCAAAAAAACAAAAAAACAAAACAAACAAAAAAAAAACTTCAACAAAATATCAGCAAATGAAATTCAACAATACATTAGAAGATTCATATACCATGACCAAATGGGATTTATTTCTGGGATGCAAGGATGGTTTAATATCTGCAAATCAATGTGATACAACACATTAACAAAATGAAGAATGTATATATCATGTGATCATCTCAACAGATACAGAAAAAGCATGTGACAAAATTCAACATCCACTTATGATAAAAACTCAAAAAAATACATAGAGAAGGAGCAAACCTCAATAAAGGCCATATATGACAAACCCACAGTTAACATCACACTCAACAGAAAAAGCTGAAAACCTTTCCTCTAAAATAAAGAGCAAGACAAGGATGCCTACTCCTACCACTTTTATTCAACACAGTACTAGCAGCCCTAGCCACAGCAATCAGACAAAAAAAAAAAAAAAAGATAAAAAGTATCCAAGTTAGTAAAACTCACAACTGTAGAGGACATGACACTACACACAGAAAACCCTAAAGACTCCACACAACAAAAATATCAGAATAAATGAATTCAATAGTTTCAAAATACAAAATATACACAGAAATGCTGTGTTTTAATACACTATTAACAAACCAACAGTAAGAGAAACTAAGAAAACAATTCCATTTACAATTCCATCAAGAAGAATACACAGAAATAAATTTAACCAAGGAGGTGAAAGACCTGTACTCTGAAAACTGTAAGATGCTGATAAAAGAAACTGAAGGGTCTATTATTTGTAACAGAAGATATACCAATGAATAGAAAGATATACCACGCTCATGGACTGGAATAATCAGTATCATTAAAATGTCCGTATTACCCAAAGCAATCTACAAATTCAATGCAATCCCTATCAAAATATCAGTAGCAATTTTCACAGAACTAGAACAAAGAATCCTAAAATTTGTATGAAACCACAAAAGACCCCAAATAGCCAAAGTAATCTTGAGAAAGAAGACAAAGCTAGAGGCATCACACTTCAGATTTCTAACTATACTACTATAGTAACCAAAGCTATAGTAATCAAAACAGTATGGAACTGGCACACACACAAAAATAGTGGCACATACACAAAAAAGAAAAATCCAAAAGACTAACAGAACAGTGAGCCCAGAAAGAAATCCACACTTACAGTTAATTAATCTATGTCAAAGGAGGCAAAAATATACAATGGGGACTATACAATGAAACTGACCACGACTCACACCATGTAAAAAATAAACTCAAAATGGATTCAAGACCTAAATATTAAGACCTGAAACTATAAAACTCTTGAAAGAAAATATAGGCAGTAAACTCTTAGATACTGGTCTTAGCTGTATGTATGTGTATAGATACAGATACAAATACAGATACAGATATAGTCTCCTCTGGCAAGGGCAACAAAAGCAAAGATAAACAACTGGGACTACATCAAACTAAAAGGCTTTTTACACAGTAAAGAAACCATCCACAAAATGAAAAGGCCATCTACTGAATAAAAGAAGTATTTGCAAACTGTGTATCTGATAAGGGGTTAATATCCAGAATATATAAAGAACTCTCACAAGAAAAGATTCTCAACATCACTAGTCATCAGAAAAATATAAATCAAAACCACAATGAGTGTTGGTAATGTGGACAAATGGAACACTCATGCACTGTTGGTGGGAATGTATATTGGTACAGTGACTAAAAAACACAATGGAGATTCCTCGAAATTTTTAAAAATTTTAAACACCATATGACCCAGTAAATCCATTTCTGGGTACTTATCTGAAGAAAATGAAAACACTAATTCACAAGTATATACATATTCCTATGTTTACTGCAGCATTATTTACAATAGCCAACATATGGAAGCAACATGTGTGTCCATCAACAGATGAATAAAGATGTGGTATATATACACAAGAGAGTAGTATTCAGCAATAAGAAGCAAATCTTGCCATTCGTGACAAGGATGGGCCTAGAGAGTACTATGCTAGTAAATGAAATAAGTCAGACAAAGACAAATATGGTATGATTTCACATGTAGAATCTAAAAATCAAAACAAATGAATAAACAAAACAGAAACTGACCCATAAATAAGGAGAACTAGTAGCTGCCAGCAAGAAGGGGATGGGAAAAACAGATGAAGGGGATTAAGAGGTACAAACTTCCAGTTATAAATTACCAAATATTAAAGTCTTACGTTTAATAAGTTACATACAACCTATAACTACTGTGCAGTTAGTTATTGCTACCTTGCCTTCCCTCTTTCAATGGTGAACCATTCTCTTCCTCTTTTAGGAGGAAGTTCAACCATCATGTTCCCCTAACTTCTATTTGGTATGTTACTTGAGGGAAAGGAAGTTATAGTGAAATATATTTGAAAATGGTAAACTATTTTAAACAGATTGTTTATGAAGGATGTCTCCGACTCTTTAATATGATGATCAACATTATTTTAAATCTCCAGGAGAGTAGGGGAATAAAGTACATACTATGTGCAAAGCTTATTTGCTCACGGAATGCTTTCCATATCTCACATATTGTAAGATGCGGGTTTCACGGAACACACTGGAAAATACTGGTTTAGGTACATGTTATGTTTTTATAGGCTAGTTTAGTTCTTACTTCATAATATTGGTTCTATGAAAAAATTATGTTCTGAGTTTTGGAAAAACTTGCTTAGGAATAAACTTGCCAAACACAACCAAATCACATGTATTTAAATATCTACAGCCACTGATTATTTGTGCTTGAGATTTTTTTTCTAAGTGGCATATTAACCTCAAACAAAATAAAATTATTCCCAAGTTTTAAGATTAAAACAAGAAATAAAATCTCAAACTAAACACTCTAGAAAAATATTACTTCTATAGCACACAATGTGTATCAGTAATCCAAATAAAGTTTATTTGTAAGATGCAATTTCTAAGATAATTTTCTACATCTGAAAAAGCATGGATAAAGAGGATAATATTTAGTTGGTCTGGATTTGATCCTGTCATTACCATTTATGAGAAACTGAGATTGAATAACTTGGCCAACAGCTTTTTCCTCACTACAAAGTATTAGTAAGAACACTTGCTTTGTGTGGTTGTTTTTAAGGATTGGATATTGAAGACCTAGCATAATGCTGGGCAAGAACAAACAATATGTTCTCAAGAAATGGTAGCTCTTGTTACCATTTCCATCACAAAACAACTGATTTGCTACAATATAGTCCAAGATCCCCTCCTGGTATCCAGAACACTTGACCAACAGAATAGTCCTAAAATAGCCGGGTAGCAAGAAAATAAAATCCACAGGCAGAAAATGGTCATACTACTATAGTTTATTACGATGTTTACTATACTAACTTAAAAGAGGAAAAATGTAAATGAAATGAATGTCTAAGGGAAAATCGCACTTTCCTTCCATATTCAATTTATTCTTATTTTAACAATCTTTCATACCATTATATGTCTCAGACTTTAAAGAGCATCACTGCTGAATGTCAGACTGAAAAGTGAATAGAAAAGATGATACCCAAAGAGTTAAGCAGAAATGATACGGACTACAAAGTTGAAAATAAAATCTACCTTGGCTAGAACTAAATACTGACAGATAACTTTCTCCATGGAAAATCTAACTTGAACTTATATAAAGATTCATTTTTTACATAGTCCAATATCAAGTCAATGAGGAACTCATAACATGATGAAAACAGTTTTACTCAGTTACATTCAACTACCTAAAATCCTAATGAGCATACCAATTTCCATGTCTTACTCCTCTGAGATAATTAGCTACTTCCTGAAAACAGAAATGAGAGTTTGCCTGTGATTTACATTTTGAGACAGTCTGTAGAAAAGAGTAAGGCAAATCGGTCGTTAAAAGTCTTACCTTTTCCTCACCATATAACAGTTATTTCCACAAATAAAGAGCATGTGGATACTTTCTAAGAACTCAAAATGAGAAAACCAAGAAGTCTTTGTACATGAACATATGTACACACATATGTATATAAGCTTAAATCCCCCAAAGCGGATATAAACTGGTAAGAATACCTCAACTTTCTAAATTCAGAAAGCAAAGATAAAAACTATCTTGTTTATAAATCAGTGGTATTATGAGCTAATAAGTTTGTTAGAATACTACACAGCTTAGAGGCACTCTGATTGGGGGCGCCTGGGTGGCTCAGTCAGTTAAGGATCCAAGTCTTAACTTTGGCTCAGGTCATGATCTCGCAGCCATGAGATCGAGCCTCACGTCGGGCTCCACGCTGAGCATGGAGCCTGCTTAAGATTCTCTTTCTCTGTCTCTATCCCTCTGCCCCTTTCCCCTGCTTATGCTCTCTCTCTCTCTAAAATTAAAAAAAAAAAAGCCTCTGATTGGATCCCATTTAAAAAAACGCCATTCAAAATAAGCACATTCTTCTAACAGCAAAGAATTCTCCCACTTTTTATTTATTCTGACATATTGGTATTTCCATAAACTTGCAAGTGGAAGATAAGCTGTTCAATAAAAGCCATTTCATATATACAATATACAGAAACTATTTTAAAAGTCTGTTCATATAATGAATTCTTTTGGTACTGACAAAAAATTAAGATACAAATAATTGACTAGAAATGAAACTACCACTAAACTAAGATACACAGGAACTGCACTTCAGCTCAGGAAAAAAATCCAGATCTTACTGTGTTAGAAGAATAAAGTACATTTGTCATAGTATACATTATCATACTCCCTTTAAAGCAGGGACTATTTAAAAATTTTAAATTAAAAACTGTTCAGGATTACTTCTGTCTGTACATTCAGCAATTATCATCATATCACTGGTTACACACAATTCTCTCATCATGCAAAAAACCTGTTAGTCATTTTCTAAGGTCTAATCAAGTCAAACAATAAACTAATTATAGCAATTTAATTAGCAAGCTGTAAATCATAGAGGTGTAGAAATTCCGCAGTTCAACTGTATTTCCTGTCTATAGTACAGTGCTATTCAATTTTCTCCATGTATTAGAGCTAATAGGCATTGATACTCAAAATAAAATTTCATTGTAGCAGCAAATGATAGAATATGTGAGAGGAGGAGGAGTTCCTAATGTCATGCCAGTCTTTATGACCTTTTATTAAGGTAAAGGACTGTGTATGTATATGTGGAAAGGAGTAAGAAACAAAAGCAGGAGGTCAAAATAGGCATATAAAGGGAATGTTGAGACCATATCAGAATTACATTTATTTAAAAAACTGATCTGAAAGTCTGCCCATCAAGTGTACAAAAAACAGAGCAGATGTTAGTGCAAGTTTAACCTGATAATTTATTTGTGAAAAAAGCTAGTTTTGATGAGAAAAAATTCAATCCTGTCCTTGTAAACATAAAGAAACTCAAGGGTAATTTTAAAGATAGTAGGCCAGAAAATGCAACAATTACTCTTATAATCCTTTTCAATTAAACAGACAAATCAAGTTGAAGACACATGTTAAAATACTTCTTAGACTCAGTATTTTATCAGCCTATATAATTGGTTGGTTGCTCCAACTGGATTTGAGTTAAAAAAAAAAAAAACCAAAAAAAAAACCAAAAAAATACTTTTTATAAGAGCTATCACATCTAGAAATGAATAAATTAGAACCCCCCCAAGAGATATTATTTAACTTCTAAAGCATAAAAAGCTATATAATATCTTATACAAATTAACCAGTGTTCTTATAAAACCTCAGTTTTGGACTGATGACATTATGCTGTATTTGTGGTGAAGTACTAGGCACAAGAATATATGTATCAAGTAGGCATTTCAGTCTAATTAGTCTCTATTTAATTCTTGGCAATATATAATAATTGGTATGCATTTTGGTACTTAAGTCATGAATTGTTGACAACAAGAAGCAGTGTATTATAGTAACAGGGTTTATATCTGACAATTACAGTGTTGAACAAGTCTTTTCTATGAACTCTGTGATTTGTTTTGCAGTTGGTCACTTGTAGTAGATCCTGCAAAGAAAAAAGAAAAAAAGTCAATATAATTTGTTGTGTACTGCCAACCTTAACTACCTGAGCTAAAGTTCCCTTCCACTGTTATGGATGATAAACAAATACAAAAACCTAAAAAACAAGTTATATTTGATGTAGCCTAATCAGTCTGACATAAAATCATGTGTATATTTCCTAAATATTCTAAAAAAAATTTTTAATGTTCATTTATTTTTGACAGAGAAAGAGACAGAGCATGAGTGGGGGAGGGGCAGAGAGAGAGGGAGACACAGAAGAGGAAGCAGGCTCCAGGCTCTGAGCTGTCAGCACAGAGCCTGATGCAGGGCTCAAACTTACAGACTATGCGATCATGACCTAAGCCGAAGTCAGACGCTCAACTGACTGAACCACCCAGGCTCCCCAGGACCTGGAGATTTTAAAAACCAATTAAGATTTTTTTTTTTTTAAGTCTCAAAAAGAGTAGAGGACAAATAAGGAATTTACTTCCCTATGCCTTATTACAGTCTTTTCTATCCTTGTGGACTTTATAATGCTAAGTAAGATAAATTCCTGTGTAAGGAGTACTTCATCCCTACTGAAGAAAAATCAGGCACTGAGCTAACACAAATTTTAATCATCTATTGTATTTAAATGAAAAAAAAATATGTTTACATTACTAAAGGTGTGAAATCTAAGTCTTAAAAGCAATGACAGACAAAAGGCCAGAGTTATTTGTCAAAAGCCATGACTTAAAAAAAAAATCCTGTTAATATCTGCACAGTGGTACTGGTGCAAATTTCCAGCAAATGAGGGGTATTCCTAGTGCTTTGCCATTGTCACTAAGAATTGATATTGAAAGTCTGAGCAGAAATTGATGAAAAGTTATAACCAAAAAAATGTTCACTTTGAATACATAAAAAAATACATCACTGAGATATATAGGTAAATGGGAAACAAAGACTGATTAGGGTATGTTCCTATTAAAAATGGATAATAAATTTTAAAAGAGGAAGAGAGAGACATGTAACAGTAATTACTTAAAATGTAGTTTGTTCAGTTACATATAAACTAAAAAAAAAAAAAACTATGGTGAATAAAATGGAAATGAAACGCTATATGAAACAAAATGAAAGGCTAAAGCATAATATAGAATAACAAAAACATTACAATTAGGACATGAAATGAGACACAATCATCAGGTCCTACACCACACTCATATTTCATATATGCTCACCAAAACACTAATAATTATTTACTTTCCGGAGATTTAACTATGAGGCACAACAAATAAAGTAACTTACATCTCCAGTTTTCAAGTACAAAGCATCAGTTTTCAAGTACAAAGAGAAGGTAAATGGGCACAAAATCTGCATTAGCGGTATAGAAGATTCACCTACATTAAATACCAGAATAACAGTTTATTAAAAATAAATAAAATCTATTCACTATGATGGATCAAGAGCTGGTAGGCTGCAAGGGCTAACTGTCTGAGACTTAAAAACAAACAGAAAAATCAGCCAGATATTTTATCAATCCAACAGTCAAAAGAATCAACACTGGAAAGATCCGACATACTTTGTACTTGAAAGGATGTTAAATAAGTCTTCCATATTAAAAACAGGTTTCTTTTAAAAAGTTTAAACCTTAGATTGGTATGACAGATAAAATACAATCTGAAACATCAAAAAGAAAACACAGCTTAATGTAAAGATAAACATCACTGCTTAAACTAAGTAAACAAACAAAAAAACCCCAGCCATATACTTAATGCGTGGTCTTAAATCAACCCTGGGCACAAAAACTTTATTTTGAAATTAGCCATAGGGCTTGAAATTTTAGAAAGTTTGGCATAAGTGAATTTCAAAAAATTTTTCTGAGGTTCTTCAAACTTATGTGTAAAGCAAAACAAAGTATATTATTTAGGCACAAAGAATCATGAGAGTATCAGTGATGATTTCAGAAACCTCTAACCTTGATTTGATTGTTCCACGTTCATGCATTCTTCAGCTGCTGTCTCTGACATTTCTTCATCTTCCTCATCATCATGCAGGTCTTTTGAAATTAATTGTCTAGCTAATTTAATATTCAGTCCTTCATTGTAGTGAAGCTTTCTCTTCATTTCAAATTGTCGCTTTTTTTCTACAAGATACAAAAAGTAGGCTTGGAAGTCTTTAGCTCAAGGACTAGGAAACTACAGCCTGCATCTGTCTGGTCAATAAACTATTATTGGAACACAATCATGCTAGTTTGTCTTTGTAATGCTTAAGGCTGCTTTTGAACTCAATGGCAGAATGGCAGGGTTGAGTAGGTACAATAGCAACTATATAGCCCACAAAACTTAAACTATTTACTACCTGGCCCGATCTCTTTTAGATGGTTCAAGTACATCTTAAAGGTAGAATAGGAATAAAAGCCCTTAATAGTTACATTTGTGAAGAAAACTTAAAAGATGCAAGAAAAATCTCAAGAGTAGAATGAGAAAAAAAGCAAGGTATATAATACCATACGTATGTCAGGTACAAAGCCTGCATGCATTTGTATGCATACACACAGAAAATATAACTCAACAAATAACAGTAGTTATAATTCTGGGTCAAAGAACTATGGGGTAATTTTAGTCTTCCATTTTTATAATTACAAATTCCTTTTAAAATTCCTATTATCCACTAAGAAACTGCCGTGACTTAAGACACCGCTAGCTAAACACATAACCTCATTCCCAGAGTAATTTTAAGAAAAGGCTATTATAAGGCACAGTGAAGTGACCCTAGACTATTCTTTCATTTATGGTCTTCAGCACAGATATACAAAGTTAGCGGCAAATAAATATAACTGATATTTTGTAAATAGCATTTAAACATTAACTGTTTACGAAGAAATAGTTCTGAGATTTTAAAACTTCTTAGACCAGTAAATAAAAAAAAGGGGGGGGGTGACATAAAATTGCCAACTGTTTATTCTGTCAAACAAGAGCATTAAAATTCATTTGCAATAGTTTTATTACAGTATTCATTAAACCATTTCAATGCCCAAAAAGCATAGAGAAAGCTCAGAATAAGACTACTCAAAGTACTTTCTCCATCTCCTCTAATTCCCTCTAAGTTTTCACCATCATTTGCACTTACAGATGCCTTACACTTATTTATGTTTCAAAAGTAGGCATTTATAGTTCTTGTTAGTATTGATCAATCACTTTTCAGCTTCTATTTGGGTTGGAAGAAGGCAAGTTCTGAGACTAACAGCCATCTCAGTATTCCATAAACATTTGTTTCAAACTACCAAGATCTTGCCAGGCATCTTTCTTCTTCTCTATTTAAAAATTACTTTTGTGATTTGATTTATTGTTTGAGAATATGATATGGTAGAAGGAAGCAAAATTTAAAAAAGAGGCCAATAAAAAGACCAAATCCTCATGACTAAATTTTTAGTGATGCCTTTCAAGTATTCAGATGATGTAAAAACCAATGATAAAAAAACATACAAAAACTGGTTTTACAAACTTCCAGTGACAAAATAAGTCATGGAGATGTAAAACACAGCATAAGGAATACAGTCAGTAATACCATAATATCATTGTCTACAGTGACAGACTGTGACTATATTTATCACGATGAGCACTGAGTAGTGTACAGAGTTGTTGAATCAGTATGCTGTGTGTCTGAAACTAATGTAACATCAATTATACCTCAATAATAAATTCTTAAAAATGGTTCTAATTGCCTCCAATACCAGATATATTTACTAAAAAGGTAATATTTATCATTACAAAGCAACATACATTTATGGCAGAAACTTAAAAAAAACAACAACAATTTCCTCACTCAAACTACCATTAACTTTAGAGCATTTTCTAAAAATGTTTTTTCTAAAAATAACTCATATATTTTTATATATGCTGTTTTTTCACTTACTCTATAGTTAGGATTACCATACGTCCCTGTTTGTCCAGGCAAGTTTAGTTTATGTGCACCATCTGATGAAATATAGTATGACCCTTTCTTTCATTCTAAAATGATCCCGAGTTTAGACAATAAGGTATATGAAGATATAGTAAAATTCTGCCACGTACATAGCAGATTTATATGTTTTAAATGGTTGTAAAGTACTGAGTTACCATTTAATCCTCTATTCTTGGGTGAAAGACTTCTGATTCCCCACCTTTGTATTTTCAGTTTTTATAGTGTAATACACATACATTTTTGTGTTTTGGTTCTATTATTTTCTCAATATGAACTAGTGTTTTTTGCAAATCATGCATCAGGACTCTTTAGTGAGTCACAACCAGCATTATTTAGAAAATGAAAACAGAATAAACTGGATTGCACTACATATAGTAAAGGTGAGTACTGTTTTGTGAAATTTTTCTTTTTGTAATTTATGCATACAGGTATACTGAGTAGGACTTTGTAAAAAATGTTTACAAAACATTGGAACAGACTCTGGAAAATTGAATTGCTAGATCAAAGGGTGTCATTTTCTTCTAAAGCTTGGGGCTCATATATTGCTATACTGCCCTCCAGAAAAGCCAAACCATTTTTCATGCCCACCAACAGTGTATCAGTAACTTATTTCTCCACATTCACAGCCAAAGAAAAATTGTCATTCATTCTAGTCTTTGTTGATCTGAAAGGAAAGAAAGGTACTAAGATGCTGTTTTAATTTGTAGTTTCTTCTTCCAAGGAGTTGATGTTACCGTGTTTCTTGTGAACACTATTGATAGTCTAAGAAAATTATTTAAATTTTAAGAGATGTTGAATTTGGTTTTGCTTGTTACAGATATATCCTAATTTTACAATATTTAAAATGTATGACATAAATTTAAAATATGCAATCTATTCATTTCATAGAAAAATGCTAATACTACTGGTCTCAATCTTCTTTGAATATTTATGCCCATTTTATCTACAATCCTTGTATGGTAGAGAAACACATTGCAAAGAGTACAAGGACATTAAGATTGCAGCCCTGGCTCTAACAATAATCAACTCTCCATGTGAACTTCACAAGTGAGTCTCTTTTGTACACTTTTTAAAAACTATTCTATAAAATAATATAATGCAGAACATACCAATTAAATTATTAAAAGTTATTATTCACTGAACACTTACAATATGAATCAGTGTTAAGTGCTTTAAATCCTTTATCTTATTTAATGCTCGCATTACCTCTAAATATTTTTATAGATCCCAATTTGAAACGAAGAAACTGAACTTCAGAGAAATTACAAATTAGACAAGAGATACCTGGAGTACAAATTTAGATTTGTCTGACTCCATAGCCTGTATCTTGTTATACTATCAGTTACAAGATAATTTTTTCTAAGAATTTCTACCAATAAACAAAGATTTTCAAATACGTAATTTGTTTAAAAGCAATAAACACCTACATGAGTCAGTAACTCTACCAGTAGGAACTGAACTTTTGAAATTGTAATCAAATTGCTCCCCCTGCTGGCTAATCCATGAAACTACAATTTGAGGGAAAACCCCTTAATGAAAACTGACAGTATAGATTAATAATAAATTCCTTTTCTCAACAGATCATGTTTTCAAGAGAATAATGAGGAATCTAGGTCTAGAAACCACTTCTATTTGAAACTGTTTTCAAGGGTCTTTTGGAGTATATTTTTGTAAAGTAATTAGGAAGTCACTGAGGGTAGAAGACCTATAATACAATTTGAGATTAGGCTATCTGTATATGGCTCCTTTGTATAACAATTAGGCTCAGACCCTCATAGTTTGTTGAATATGCTATATTCTGAAGATGACAGACAGGAATAACAAATTATATCTTAGGAGTTACACATGACAAAGAGCTTGAGGATTAAGTAGCAAAATATTCAAAATCTTAGCTGTACAATTTCAGAACTCTTTTACAGTACAGGTTAACATCTGTGGCTTCAAGTACACTACTACTCTCTTTTTTCTTTTTGTGAGGGTATGTGTGTTTTACTTGCATCGTTTTCCCTATATAGGTAGGCTTGGCTTTTCCTTTTAAAAATAGTTAAAAACAAACTATATAAACAATCTTAATTCTTGATAAAACTATACATACACATGGTCAAAAAGTTTAAAAAGTAACAAAGTGAAATATCTTGTCTTCTTACCTCCACAGATAACCAGTGTTATTTGTAAAAACAGAAACCGTGAGTAGGCAGCACTACCTTAACTGTCTATCTACTATGTGGGCTACAAGAGCCTCTTCCAACCCTGTTGAGAGAGCTCTTTATCTCCTTGTCTATGATATTACTGTTCTTTTTGTTCAATGGGACCTAATAAAGATCTTCACTCTACATCTAATCATCTTGGTTCATTTGGTAAGTTTCACTGCTGTCTTAAAAAAAGAAAAAGCACAAGCAATTGGGAAATTAGCTCTCACTGCTATACATTTTAAGATCACCCAAATATTCAAAGACTCTAAAGCATTAATTTACTAAATACTTACTGAGCATCTACTCTATACCAAATAGTAAAAAAAAGGTACAAAGAAAATAACACTTACAAAAAGATGGTAATATTTTCCCAAATTCTTGCAATGGGGGGGGGGGGGGGGAGGAGAGTTGTTATCCAATAAACCCACACAAGCAGAATCTGAATTATAAAAATGTTGCTCCCTAATCCCTCCACCATCCACTTCCTCAAAAGGAAAACCACTTGACAACCTTCAAATAATGGATTATTAAATAAATTTATTATTAAATAATGAATTCATTTTAGCAAAAATTATTAGCACACTGCTAAAAGCAGTAAAAGAAATCAACTACCTTGTTCTTCAGGTGAGAGGTCACTATCCTCATCTTCACTGCTTTCTTGTTCATGAACCCGATACTTTGGCTCTGAGCCTTCAGCAGCAGCTAATCTACACAACAATCATTTACAAAGACATCAACACTTTTATATTCTTTTACTGAGTGTCTCATTCAACTTCTCAGTCTCATAAAAACATTTAAAGATCATTAATATGCTAGCTATAACCTGATGAGGAAAATAAAATAAAGTGGGAATGAGTACAGAAACCAGTAAGCAACAAGAACAGTGGAGGGTGACAGAAATCAATGAACAGCAAAGGAATAGAGCTTTTTCTTTATGAACCCACTTATTTTTGCCTTTCTTACTTCAATCCTTTTTAAAGTTTATTTATTTTTAAGAAATCTCTAGATGCAGACCCAATATGGGGCTCGAAATCATGACCCCAAGATCAAGAGTCCCATGCTTTTGACTGAGCCAACCAGATACTCCATCTTACTTAGATCTTTAAAACACAGGATATTAAAAAAAAAAAAAAAAAGCACAGGGTATTGACAAAAGGAAACTGAGTACCAGCCTCTAGTACTCTAATCTTTCTGCTACCTGCATACTTTGATTTTAATCTAGAAACCAGTTGCTATGAAAAATCCAGATAAATTTAGCACATGCTTTTTCACACTTGTACAAGTGGAATGCATTTAACTTTGCACAATTAAACACAAGTAAAAATGCTTCATAGTAGTCTTCAGTACTTACTTCTTAGCTAAGATATCTGGGGTCAAGGCTTCAGTGGTTTCTGAATCACTCAATGCATCTTCATCATCACCTACCATACTAGAATGACAGCACATTATAATTAATACCTGAACTATAATTTTTCAAGCAGAAAAGCAAGGTAGAGAACGGTAATTCTATTGATTTAGTTGTATCAACATATTTATAGCTCTGTTGTCATCTTCAAGCCTTAATTTTGTTTCTATTTCATGCAGATATTTAAAAATTCAGCACTAATCAAGAAAATCCTCAAAATGATCTACTGTAGCCATGAAAATAAATATTAACAACTCGAATCATTTGTAAAAAATAAAAATACTCCAATTATTCCATCCAGCGGGAGGAAACAAATATGTAGGAAAACAATAAAAAAAACCACTGTCTGGTTTCAGAATATGTATTTGTACATCAACCTGAAGACAGAAACAAATGATCTATATAGACATAAGGTTAGGTAAAATACCGTAATTAGATCCTAAAAGACCTAATTCAGAAAGTTTTATATTTAGCTTTCCCAATCTAACTCTAATAAAACATTTTCTCCCCACTTAATTACAAACATGGGCATCTTTAATTCTCAAGTTGCTGAAAAAAAGCAGAAGTCACCTATATTTTTAAAAAATGCTGATTTATACCTTTTCTGGTCGAGGAGACAAGTTAAATAAGTGCTATAGTTTAGATAATGCTCTTTTTTCCATGGGAAGTTGAAATAAACTCATTTATATTATTGGATATAATTAAACGGAGGAGGATAACATAATCTATCAATTTGCAAAACTTCTACAGACAACTCTAGGTTATGCTATAAAATTTACAGACGAATCATATGTGTTTGTGTGTGTATATATACACATACGTACATATATATAGAAGCATAACTTTTGTACAATGTGAAATTTTTTAAGTTTAGTTATTTGAGAGAGAGAGAGAGAGAGAGAGAGAGAACAGGGGAGGGGTAGAGAGAGAGAATCCCAAGCAGGCTACACACGAGCAGCACTGAGCCCAAAACGGGGCTCGAATTCATGAGCCGTGAGATCATGACCTGAAATCAAGAGTTGGACACTTAACCAACTGAGCCACCCAGGCACTCCAACAGCGTGAAATTCTTTAGTATAACATGATTAGATCTATTAAAAGCATCTTCTTCTATTAAATAAAATTCTTTTTAAAAAGGGCCATTAAAGAAATTGGTAAAACTGAGCACTAAGTCGGGGCGCCTGGTGGCTCAGCTGGTTAAGCAGCCGACTTCAGCTCAGGTCATGATCTTGCAGTGTGAGTTCAAGCCCCATGTTGGGCTCTGGGCTGACAGCACAGAGCATGGGAGCCTGCCTGGGATTCTTTGTCTCCCTCTCTCTCTCTGCCCCTCTCCTGCTTGCACTCTGTCTCTGTCTCTCAAAAATAATAAACATTAAAAAAAATTTTTTTTTTTTTAAAAAGAGCACTAAGTCGATAAAAGCAAAGCACACGTGTGTGTGTAGCCTCAATTACTTAAGGACCAAATAACTTTCTTTTTTTTCTTTTTTTTTCAACGTTTATTTATTTTTGGGACAGAGAGAGACAGAGCATGAACGGGGGAGGGGCAGAGAGAGAGGGAGACACAGAATCGGAAACAGGCTCCAGGCTCTGAGCCATCAGCCCAGAGCCTGACGCGGGGCTCGAACTCACGGACTGCGAGATCGTGACCTGGCTGAAGTCGGACGCTTAACCGACTGCACCACCCAGGCGCCCCAGGACCAAATAACTTTGACAACTCCCAGAGGAAGGATATAGGTAAGGTAAGGGTGGGGGGCGGGGGGGGAGCAGTACCTAATAAAATACCATTCAGATTTATTATATTTTAAATATAAACAGTCTAAAAATAATGCCTATGACTGTTTTTTTCAGTCACATACAATTTTAATTCTTTTCAGATAGTTATTTCTAACCAACACAGATAATAAAGGATATCTATCTATTACAATTATTGAAAAGGAAGAAAGCCCTGATTTTTGTTTCTGGTACAATAAAAGCTTTAAGACATGTTTTATATTATATACTTGTAATTAGAAAAACAAGGGCATTAACTTTTCATAAATAATATGTCTATTTCTTCCCTCAAGCTTTATTAGTATTGAGTTTCAGTACCTGTACCTATTTCATTATCTCTTTCTACCTTTGTCACAATCTTCATGTTTATTCTTGTTTTTAGTGTTTTTACTAGGGACCACTGAGTTACAACAAACGTTTATTACTACAATTATGATGTACAAATGGATCCCCCAAATTTTAAAGTTACATATCACTTATACTATTATACAAAAATATTCAGTTAAGTTACTGATTAGTGCTCCAGTAGCAAGTATAAAATCATACAGAAACTTAAATCAGCTGTTATCCAGAAGCTCAAATCGAATGCAAAATGGAAGTAAAAAAGGAATGTCTGGGAAACATTACCTATGGTAAGGAGTGCTAGGTTCATCTATTTTCATTAAACCATAGTCTTTGTCTGCTGGATGATATGTCGCCAGGATGTTCATTTCATCCCACTTCTGGGATTTTTTACTAAAATTAAAAAGAAAAACAAATTTCCTTAGTGAAGTAGAAGATAAAAAATGTGCACATCTAAAGTTCACAAACATCCAAATCCCACATTTCAACTTCTATTTGACTGCTAGCTTCTATTTTTACAAATACTTTCTTGGAATAGAAAGTGACTTAGGGTAAAAGCCTAAGTAATTACAATAAATGTCAGTAAATATTTTATAGAATATTTAGTGCCCACATATTAAAAACACTATTTAGAATCTTCACCAGGCATTCAAGACACTATTACATTATGACATGCTTAGTCTTACCTGACCTATGGAATTAACAACAGCAAAAAACCTGAAATTTACACACTGAATGATATTAGTTGAGGATTTTTCATCTACTAGTAACCATTCAATAAAAAACAACAAGATGTTTCCAGGCCCTGAGCTTGGGGTGCCTCTGTTCCTCATGGTGGGACACCTGGTTTCCGCTTTGGCCTTCTTGTCCCTCCAGGCAGTGAAGGCGATAGGCAATGGAGATGATGGGCAGGGAAGGCCAGAGCCCAGCTGGGTTGACCCTCAGACCTGGCTGAGCTTCCAAGGCCCTCCCAGTGGGTCAGGAATGGGACAGGGGGTTTGGGCCAGGCCCTGAGATGTGGGGGATTCCCCCATGCCCGCATGCTGTACGAATTCTGAGGGGAGATGGCATACTGTGGACCTCAGGTTGGAGGTCCTGGCAGCCTGGAGACCTCTCAGCTGGAGGGTGAGTGGGGAGCCAGGGTGGAGAGCAACTCTGAGGGGGCCTCCCCCAATCTCTGCGGTGCCCCACCTGGGGCTGTGAAGCTTGAGCAAAACCCTAAGGAGTCCCAGGACATCAAAGCTCTGCAGACCTGGAACAATTTGCCAAGCTCCTGAAGCAGAAGCGGATCACCCTGGGATATGCTCAGGCCAATGTGGGGCTCACCCTGGAGGTTCTCTTTGGGAAGGTGCTCAGCCAAATGACCATGTGCTGTTTTGAGGCTCTGAAGCTCACTTTCAAGAACATGTGTAAGCTGTGGCCCCTGCAGAAGTGGGTGGAGGAAGGTGACAACAACAAAAATCCACAGGAGCTATGCAAAGCAGAGACCCTTGGGCAAGCCCAAAAGAGAAAGCAAACAAGTGTCAAGAACTGAATGAGAGGCAACCTGGAGGACATGCTCCAAAACCTACCCTGCAACAGATCAGCCACACTGCCCAGCAGCTCAGGCTTGAGAAGGATGTAGTATGAGTGTGGTTCTGCAATCGTTGGCAGAAGGGCAAACAAGCAGTGACTGTTCGCAACAAGAGGATTCTGAGGCTCTGCATCCCCTTTCTCAAGGGCACCAGTATCCTTTCCTCTGGCACCAGGGCTCCATTTTGGTACCCCAGGCAGTGGGGGCCCTCACTTCACTACACTGTACTCTTCAGTCCCTCTCCTTAAGAGTGAAACCTTTCCTTCCATCTGTCACCACTCAGGTCTCTCCCATGCAAAGTGAGGTGCCAGCCCCTCCCAGGAATGGGGGCCAGAGGAAGGGGGAGAGCTAGAGAAACAAAACCTGGGGTTTGTTCAAACCAGGACTTTAGGATTAAGTTCTTCACTAAGAAAGGATTTGGGAACACAAAGGGTGTGGGGGCAGGGAGTTTGGGGGAAACTGGTTGGAGGGAAGGTAAAGTTCAAGGATGCTCTTGTTTTTAATCCCCACATCACTCATAACTTTCTTAAATAAAGCCTGGACACACACAAATAAATAAAAACAAAAAACACCAAAACTTTCCTTGGCCTAATTTTTTCAAAGATTTTCAAAACAATAAAAAGAATTAGAACATAAAACTGTAGAGAATACCTCATTAAATTTAAATACCATTAATAAAGATTTAGGTTGCAAATAAAATTACAGTTCAGTTTTTCTTTAATCTAGAAAAATAAGAGTTTGCTAAGAAATGGTATATTCAGAGCACCTGAGATAAATTTACTTAAGAGAAATACGAACAAGTGTTTTATAAACATTAGTTAACATTCATTCAACAAAATATTTACACATCTTTTAACGTGCTAAATAATTAGATGACTTAATTATAAATTCTTCTGATCTCATTAAAAGAGACATCAAGGACCTCTCTGCCACCCAAAAATATTTTTTTTCATACACAGTTTGTGCGTTGGTTATATACTTGAAAATAAAACTGTAAAAAATCAATGTAGATTTTACACAGATTCAAATCTTTTCTGCATTTGTCCACACTGGTGAGGTTTTTGTAGTGAGATATTGGTGAGGTATTTTTAATTTTCCTAAATCCACCAACATCCAGATTGAAATACTCTTGAAAAATTACATTATTTAAACTTTAACACCGTATTCCCTTCATGCCTTGAGTTACCTCAAAATTTTATGTGCCTACTCATGGCAGGTGAGCCTTTTATGTTCTCTTGCTTTCTCCTCCAAAGCACCCCTGCATCCCTATCTCAGACTAAACACTTTTTTCTTCTTCCTATTATTGTAAAATATGCATAACATAAAATTCACCATTTTAAACCATTTTTAAATGTACAGTCGTTCTGTGGCATTAAGTACATTCACAATGCTGTGAAACCACCACCACCACCCAATCTCCAGAACTTTTTCATCTTCCCAAACTGAAACTCTACCCATTGAACCCTAACTCCCCATTCTCCCCTCTCCCAGCCCCAGGCTCCCACAATTCCATTTTCTGTCTCTATGAATTTAACTACTCTAGTTACCTCATGTAAGCAGACTCATAAAGTATTTGTTCTTTTGTGACTGGCTTATTTCACTTAATGTCTTCAAGGTTTATCTATGTTGTGGCATGTATCAAAATTTCCTTCCTTTTTAAGGCTGAATATTCCACGACAGACTAAGTACTTTTGACTACAAGTTCCTTACCCTTTGTTTTATCAAGAGGCAAAGGTTAGCCCAGACATACTCCACAAGTGACTAAGACTACAATTCTCACTTTTCCCCCAAAAGCAGTCAGAAATTACCTAATGTCTCTTTGCCATGAAACAGGTAAAATCTTAAAAGCCTGTTTACAAAGTTAAAAATTAAGACATATGGGTCCATCACTGGAAGAACAGAAACAAGATTTCTTCTTTGAAGAGTTACTTTTTTTCTTTTTAAAATTCAGGATGGAATGCACCTGAACTTTCAACTAATCAAATTTAAATCTCACTAGTATTTAAAAACAAAACAAAAACAAAAACTTGATTGAACTAAACTGGAAAAATAGACCCTGCTTTATAATACTGATTTCTTTAGAGGTCTAGTTGCTATCTATCGAGTAATACATAACTGGTCTTGGGGCAGAAAAAACAAAACACAGTTTAACTGGGAGACAGATATTTAAGGTTCAAGTCTCAGTTAGTTACTCTTCACTAGTTCTAGGACTATAGGCAAGTCCAACAAACACCCTGCTTTGGGCTATATTTATTCTACATGGAAATTATAATAAAATGGAGTTTTAGTAAGTCTTCCTTACAATACAGGGTTGTTGAGATAATCAACTGAAATACTGTCTGTGAAAACAAAATTATACAAGTACCATGAAAACATAAGGAGTTTTTATGATTTAAAAAAAATTTTTTTAATGTTTATTTCTGAGACAGAGAGACAGAGCATGAGTGGGGGAGGGGCAGAGAGAGAGGGAGACAGAATCCAAAGCAGGCTCCAGGCTCTGAGCTGTCAGCACAGAGCCCGGCACAGGGCTCGAACTCACAAACCGTGAAATCATGACGTGAGCCAAAGTCGGTCGCTCAACCAACTGAGCCACCCAGGTGCCCCTTATGATTTTAAAATCTAAAGCTTTGGGTTAAAAATCCTGAAATCATATCTCACTTAGCACTAAAGAGAATGGGCTGAAAAGGGCATTCTGAAAAGATGTTTAAAGTTGCTTTTGAACTGGATACCGTCCATCTTGCCCTGTAAGACTCAACATTTAAATGATTTTGAAATATTTAAGATCTGCCACAGAATGAATTTTTCTAAAAAAACAACCTGTTCTGTATTTGACTAAGTCTACTGTTTCAGACATTTTGCTAAACACTTCTTATCTATATGTTTCTGTGAATTTAGAAAGCAAATGACTAGGTCCGCTCATGGTCATAGTCTATATAAGGAAACTCACAGTGAAGAGATACATTTCTAAAGATTTAGGTAACAGACATGATAAAGGACCTCTGATTAGAAGAGTCACAAAAGAAACAAACATACACAAGCTTTAAGAGAACTGAAGTCTGTGAAGAAAGCAATTCAATTAATAAACAAAAGGGAGACTTATGATACCGTAGCTAATGTTCCCTCCTGAGAAACAAATGTCTCTGAAATGACAGCTGGAGTTAAGCGTGAGTCAGAAACAAAAGCACAGGTAAAAGTTTCATAAAACCTGTATTAATAGACAGTCCTATTCTATTAAGACTTCCTATTAAAGATACTGTGAAAGAAAACTAACACATCCATATATAAAGTTTGAAAGCTGGCAAAACTAAAGTGTGTAAGGATGTATGCTTATATGATTACTATAAAAGTCAGGAGAGTGATTATGTTGGGGGTGGGGGGAGGAAAGAGTGTGGCCGGAAAGGGCAGGGGACATTTCTAAAGTAATAGAAACATTTTTTTTTTCTTAAACAGGATGGTGGTTACAGGGGTTTTTATAATATATAATAATTCTATAACATATTTATAATTTTATAATTTCTTAAACTTTAAAATTACATTTAACACACCTTTCCGTACGTGTATGTTACAACAAAATACTTAAATATAAACACATATTAATGACCTTGTTAGGTACTTCCTAACTTCAAAGAAAACAAGTTATTTCCTAAACGATGTTAACAATATTGAATTAAAAATGACAATTTATCATCATTACTTCTTAGGACAGGGGAATGATAGACCTTTGGAGTTTAAGAGGTTCTTCTAATGGGTGGGAAACCAAACACCCTATACATCTATTTTGTGAGATAATACGAGAAAAAGAACTGTAGGATACAAGCAGAAATAATGTTTCCTTGGAGCACCGCGTGGCTCAGTCAGTTAAGTGCCTGACTTTGGCTAAGGTCAGGATCTCATGGTCTGTGAGTTCCAGCCTGGCATTGGGCTCTGTGCTGACAGCTCAGAGCCTGGAGCCTGCTTCAGATTCTGTGTCTCCCTCTCTCTCTGCCCCTCCTCCGCTCATGCTCTCTCTGTCAAAAATAAACATTAAAAAGAATTTTTTTTTAAAGAAATGTTTCCTTAAAATTAAGGATAATATTTAATAATCACAATACCAGCACCTGAACCCATTAACAATTTTGATTTCTGCATATTCTTTCACTATAGGAAATAATATATATTATATAAAAATATATAAGCTATCAGTATATATATAAAAACACATACACAGCCTACATACACATACAAAACAATAAATACAATATATAAAATAAATATACTGATATGGAAGCTATTACTATATATATTTTAGCATAATAAGCCAAGTTGAAAATAGCAAATAGAAAAATTGCATTTTCTAGTCTTTAATTTTCTTTTTTTTTTTTTTAAGGTTTTATTTTTTAAGTAATCTCTACACCCAACTTGGGGCTTGAACCTTACAACCGGAGATCAAGAGTCGCATGCTCCACCAACCGACTCAGCCAGGCTTCCCTCTAGTCTTTTTTTTAGGTTTTTTTTTAATGTTTATTTATTTTTGAGAGAGAGAGACAGAGCATGAACAAGGGAGGATCAGAGAGAGAGGGAGACACAGAATCCGAAGCAGGCCCCAGGCTCTGAGCTGTCAGCACAGAGCCCAACGTGGTGCTCGAACTCACGGAGTGTGAGATCATGACATGAGCCGAAGTCGGACGCTTAACCGACTGAGCCACCCAGGTGCCCCTAGTCTTTTTTAACAAATGCACAAGACTCAATAATAAACTGTTCACCTAATGTTATATATTTATATTAAATCCAAGATTTTCCTATTTAGAATAAAGGAGAAATGACCATATTTGGGCACATTCTATTCAATGATATTTTTAGGATAAATTGCTAGGATAGGTATATCTAAGTTAAAATGTATTAAGGGCTTTATAGTTCTTGATATTGACAACATGGAGTGTCATGTTGTAAAAGTTTTACCTTTTATTTATTTTTTAAATGTTTATTCATTTTTGAGAGAGAGAGACAGAGCACGAGTGGAAGAGCAGCAGAGAGAGACGGAGACAGAATCTGAAGCAGGCTCCAGGCTCTGAGCTGTCATCACAGGGGTCCCATGCAGGGCCTGAACCCGTGAAGTGCAAGATCATGCCCTGAGCCAAAGTCAGACGCTTAACCGACTGAGCCACCCAGGCGTACCCATCATAAAGTTTTAATAGAGAGAACAATACGTAATGTCCCCAATCATCACCAAACTTTGCCAAGATTGGGTATTTGTGCATGTGTTTTCTCCACCTGAGCAGGTATAAATCAGTATTTAAAAGGGTGGCTCGGTCAGTTGAGTGACCAACTCTTGATTTTGACTCAGGTCATGATCCCAGGGTGGTGGGATTGAGCCCCTCATCAGGCTCCATGCTCAGTGGAGCCTGCTTAAGATTTTCTCTCTCTGTCCCTCTCCCTCACACATGTGCACTCTCTCTAAAAATTAAAAAAATAATTTAAAAAAGCTGGTTTCTTTGTTCATTACCTTATAAATATGGGGAAATGCTTGTTATTTTACTTTCCTTTTATTTTTAAAAGTTTATTTATTTGGGAGAGTGTGCAAGTGCAAGTGGGAAGGGGCAGAGACAGAGGGAGAGAGAGAGGGAGAGAATCCCAAGCAGGATCTGTGCTGTCAGCACAACACAGAGCATGATACTGGGCTGGACCTCACAAATCGTGAGATCACGACCTGAGTGGAAATCAAAAGTTGGACATTTAACCAACTGAGTCACACAGGCACCCCTTACTTTCCTTTTATGAATTATGTTTATATACTTTGCCTTTCTACTGGAAACCTTCTGAGTTTGACTAAGTTCTTTACATATGAGTAACTTCTTCACATCTATATAGATTTACAATGATGAATTATATAAAGCACTCAAATTTAAAGATTTAAACCATGTTGTGTATATATAAACCCAAGAAATATATATATATAAGATAATAAACCACATTATGTATCACTACATTATATATAGCCCAAAATTTTTGTTTGCCATTTATTCTCCACTATAAATAGAACTAAAGTTTTATATATTCAAAGCTTTACTCCACTTTCTCAACGTAATACTAAGAACAAAAGAAATTCTTAGAATTAATCAGCTCCAAAGAAGATAACAATATCTTGAAAAATCATCAATCTAAATAAGGGCATAAAACAACAGGCTACAAAGCACACCGGAATTCTTAGGGAGAAGGTAGTGAAGTAGAAGAAACTCTCAGCAGAGGACACTAAATATGGAAATAAGCATCTCTAAAGTTTTGGCAGAAGTAACATTAGTTTGGAGTAACAAAATCCAAAAAGCAGGATTTGAGGTTAATTCCAAACTGTTTGTATGACCTGCGGTTCATTCTCTCTACCTAGAAAAAAGAGGGACACCACCACTTACACTGCAGATCTGCTAGGAGCACGAAAGCACCTGCTGGTTTCATTTTCCTCCTCCCACTTGGGAGATTGGTTTTCCTGCAGCCTAAATCTGGTCCAGAAAGTCACCCCTTCTCACTTTCACTTTGATAGCTCATATGATGCCACCTCAAAACCTATTCGTACTTCTTGTTGCTTGTGACTTGCTCATTTGATAAGTTTTAGCCACGCTTAGAGTGGGAAGCAAGATTTTGCTTCAAGGTGTTACACTTCTTAATTGCACATTTCAAGAAGTGGTTCTTTCTTTAAATAAAGATTCAACTTACATAAGTTGACAAAGTACAATACTTTGAAGCTTGACACAATTACTGAACAATTAAAGTAAGAGTTAACAATAAAAGCAATCAGTAATCAAGAAGTCACTTTTGGGAGCGCCTGGGTGGCTCAGTCGGTTAAGCGTCCGACTTCGGCTCAGGTCATGATCTCATGGTCTGTGAGTTCAAGCTCCGCGTCGGGCTCTGTGCTGACAGCTCAGAGCCTGGAGCCTGTTTCAGATTCTGTGTCTCCCTCTCTCTCTGCCCCTCCCCTGTTCACGCTCTGTCTCTCTCTGTCTCAAAAATAAATAAACGTTAAAAAATTAAAAAAAAAAAAAGTCACTTTTGGAAAACTCTGCTCAGTGAGGCTTTGACTATAGTCCATATCCCTTTACAGGCAGAAAAAGATGAAGTTGAAGCATGCTTATATGAAATTTTATTAAAGGCAATTAATTCAAGCACAATGTTTTGAAGCAGAATTTGCCTGTATCACCTGAGAGTACCATAGAATTTGAATGGAACATAGTGACTTCAAAGCATACTGTGTAAAACAACCTACTGAGATGTGGGAAAAATTAGACTTCTATATTTATTTCTACTGGAAGACTAACATTTGAGGGTGAGGTACTGAGTTAAAAGCTTTACATTTATTAACTCATTTAACAATTAAACTAGGCATGGATATAATGAATAACTCACTGGAAGTCACAGAGCTAGTAACTAGTAGAATCCAAACCCAGGCAATCTAGCCCCAGATTAATCACTAACCTATAACACCTCTCATAAAATAGGCTTTAGTAACATTTCTAAGTTTTTTCTTAATGTTTATTTATTTTTGAGAGAGAGGGAGGGAGGGAGGGAGGGAGGGAGGGAGAGAGCGAGCGAGCGTGCAGGTGCGAGTGGCAGAGGGGCAGAGAGCAAGGGAGACACAATCCTAAGCAGGCTCCAGGCTCTGAGCTGTCAGCACAGAGCCTAATGCAGGGCTGGAACTCATGGACCATGAGATCATAACCTGAGCTCAAGTCCAATGCTTAACCAACTGAGCCACCCAGGCGCCCTGTCTTTAGTAACATTTAACTTCATTATTTTCACCAATTCAAAATGCACACATTTCTCATTTCAACCTCTCTGAAAACAGTGTATCTTAAAATGGATGGCATCTTATAATTGACAGTATTTTTTTCTTTCTTGGTGGTACATAAAATCATGGTACATCTTAGAATACATGATTTCTTATTTCTGATGAAATGCACATGGCTACTCACCAGATCTGTTATGTTAGACCTTCACAAGTTGTACACTATATTCAAGGTATCCTGATAGAATGGGAATTCCAAAATCATAGGAGATGACAGTGGTGTTCTAATTAGTTGAACAATGTGATAAAATTGAGATTTACCTATAACTGGTTATGTGGATTTACAGATTCTGTCCAGTGGAACTAACCCTCAAAAAATGGTATCTGACAAGTGGTAACTGAAGAAACCATTCATTGACGATAACAGTACCATAACAAGAGTAAGAAAATAATAGCACTGAGACATCAAAAAAGTTTGACAAGAATTGTATAAAAAATATTCCAGGACTATTTGAAATATGGCATTATATGAATCTCACTTTAAGTGTACAATGAGCCTTGAAATATTATCTAATGATAGTAATATGAGATAAATTATAAACAAACATATTTGAAGCATATTTTTTTCCTACTAAAAAGATACACAACAAAACGTTTAGAGACCACTGGAATAAGACAACTCAACTTCTGGCCTTAGGAAAAAAAAAATCCCTTGGTAACATGTCTCTGTGTTAAATAAAATGTTAAATAATATCCTCATAACTAATGAAACCAGGGTGAAGCAGTGGTATGTGCAGAAAAAGGAAAACTACGACTTGATAAAGGCACCAATAAAAGGTATGGTTACTTGCAGATTCTGAATTTGCAAATATGCCTACTTGATAAAATTTGTAACTCAAAAATCAATACCTGAGGCGTTTTCTCCATCTCTCACAGACATACACAGAACAGGGAAAAATTTGAGTTGCTCCATGCACATCTTTCCAGCTGTTAAACAAGGGGATACTTTATCTTCTTGCTTTAGCACTCATGTTGTAAGTGTCTCTTTTGCAGTCCATTTAGTACCACGTTTTTTGCTTTTTTGTTGAATGTATTGTTTTAAATGGCTCCCAAGTGTAGTGCTAAAGTGCTGTCTAGTGCTCTAGGCACAAGAAGGAACCTTGCAGGAACCTAACTCTGTATTTCCCCTTGGAGTAATGGTTCAGTACTCACTAATTCAGTGTCTATGGTTATTATACAGAACAGAACTACTAAGAGTAACAAGAATTGACTTAGATCCCTGGTCATTTTCACAGTAATCTGAGATTCTTTTGCCTTATAAAAGGTAAACTATTACACTACACTTACTAGTTTCTGAATTTTCAGTGTATTGTAACTAAGATAGCTATTTATTTTCAGTCCTCTTTACAGGAAAGGGGGAATACTGGTTGTATTTAAATTAAAATCAAAACATTACAAAGAGTGTTCAACTGTTTTTTGTTTTTTATCATTTCTGTTCAAAGAGGCTCTCATAATAATACTGTTTGCATAAGCTATGACATAAACAATGTGGCGTGTATTACCAATAGAATTTTCTTTGCTACATGACTGTAATCATTAACACTGATCATGAAAAAGCCCATCCCCTTTTACTACTTGGAACCAAACATGAACCTCAATGAATTAGAGCTCTGAAGACTTCAGTGCTAACCCTCTCAACTGGACAAGTCAGTCAAAATCATCTACCCTGGAACCTTGTAAAAGGTCCCTTCTAAGTGAATCTGTCCTGCTAGCAGTCTAGGATAGTGGTTTTCAAGGCAGGAAGACCTGGAAGTAAACCCCAGCCAGTAACAGAGAGAGGCTAACCCACTGAGTAGGCCACAGGAAATTATGGCAGATCAAAGTTGAGAATAAGTAGAAGATAAGGAAGCAGAGAAAGAGAAAAACAGTAAGTTACTTGGTAGCCAAACAAAAAGAAACTCAAATTAAGCTTGCCAGTGAGAACCATACTCTTGTGGTTGAATACTCTGAAACTGCATAAGAGCTTTCTACAGTTTGTTTTGTAAACTATCTTGGTCTTCCTGCTATAGCTATGTGCCCGTGAGATTTGTTTTCTTAATTTAGTAACCTACAACCAACTCCCCACCAATTCCCCACCAATTCCCACTTGAAGCAGCTTACCCAAAAGACAGGTTTGAAAATTTCCTGTTAGAAAATGTAAGTCAAGCATCCAAAGGCCATGATTCTATGCTGTCATCCTACTTAGTGTTTTCTTTAAGGTAACACAAATTTCCATAAATCTATGTGGTGGGAAATTTGATAGCAGTTCACGTTATAGACCTAAATTGATATTTGAACAGGTTTGCTCTAGTTGCAATATTTTAAATTTTTACAAACATCCTCATTTTACCTTTATGACTTTACAGATTTCAGTAACTTCTCTCCAGAATGAGGAGTCTTTATACTTTTAGTTATCTTAACAACACCGAAGCCCCCTAGCACTTCTAATCCAGTGGTATGTTTTACACTCTACTGTACTGTACTACTTATTTTTTCATTGAGCATGGCACCTTGGATATCTTCCTCTGTGCAAATACATCTATCTCATTCTTTTTAAAAGGCTGGTGTATTGTTTCATTATATAAATGTACCATAATTAATATTTCACCAGTCCTTACTAACAGACCTTGGGTTGTTTCCAATTATTTACTATAACAAAATGCTATTGGGCAACATCTTTTTACATGTGTATGTGTGAGTATGAAAGACTAAAACATCACCAGATCATTTTAAGTTGCTACTCTCTGAACTGTTCTGAGTTTAGTTATGCCTTCTAAGAGGAACAAAGACTAGAAAGTACTCCTAATTTGCTGCAGATACAAAAACAATTAGCAATAAGTATATTTTCATTAAATATAGACCAAAGACTTGGAAAATTTTTGTTCCCCTTAGTGGAGAGAAAATGACAAACCAGGATCTACCATACCAGACTGAGTGAGGCATGATCTTCACCTAAAAAGGAATGACTGTGGAAGCTCAATTAGAAAAATGGGGAAAAGGGTCTCTTTTATGGAGAGGTCTCCTATTGGCTTGAGACCAGATTTTAAAGGGTTCACATAACAAGAAAAGACTTTTATCATTGAAAAATTTTAGATACCTCAGATACGAAGTTAAGAAATTATAAAAGCTTAACAGGTGAAGCTCTGAAACTTCTATTTGATTCTTTAATGTTCCTAATTTCCCAAAGTTCAAAGATCAGATGTTTGTTTTACAAAATACTGCATCTGCGCATATACTTTTAAAAAAGAAAAAAACAAAAAACAAAAATGATAAACGTCATAGCTCCTGTCTTCTTTAAATCACTCTAGCCGGCACCCTGGCCGGAGGACGGAGACCCGAGCGGTGCCGGAGCCGCATCCACAGAGCTGCCCCGGTCGCCGGTCAGCGCTCAGGCTCGGGGTCGGGGCCGGTAACGGCGGCGGGGAGGAAGGCGAGGCCGCCCGAGCGGGGAGGAGCTTCCCAGGCCCACCCGCGGCCGTCGCTCCCGGCTCTCACCTCAGCTCTTCGTCGACACTCCGACCGGGCTGTTCGGCCGAGGCCACCACAGAGGAAGTCGTAGAACTCTTGTTCTTCAGGATCCCCTTGATGGGCCGATGCGAGGCCGTCGAGGCCGCCATTGCCCGCCGCTCCGGCGGTCGGCTCAGCGTCGCTGCTTGGCGCTGGGTCCAGGAAGGAAAGGGCTGGGCGCGTGCACAGACTCGCCAGGCAGCCGCGGAGCCCGCCTGGGGCTAAAGCGGCCGCACCTGCTGTCGCGGAGACGACTACCGGAGTCGTTGTGACGACACAACGACCCCGACGCCAGGGCCGACGCCGCGCGGCTGGCGGCCCTTCGCGCGCCCTTCGCCACCGACACCTAACCGCGGCCCGCGGAGACAAGCCGGCCTACTGCCCCAGCGCGGGAGCGACGCCGACGCCGAAGCCGAAGCCAAGCGGACCCGCCCTCTCGCGATATCTAGGGAGGGGCGGGGGCGGGGCGAGAACAAAGCCTACCTCCTCTTGTTCTCGCCCCGCCCCCTCCTGGTCTTTTGGTCCTCTGGATCCTACCCGGGCTCGGTCGCAGAGAGCCCAGGAGCTGTTTTAGAGAAGGTTCAGAGGTTTCTGGTTTGCCTCTCGGGAGGAAGAGAGAGAGAGAGGGAGAGCGAGTTACAGCTCTCTCACTCCCACCACTTTATAGGGTCCATATTGTTATTTCTGTTTTATAGATAGGAAAACTGACGCTCAAGGTGACATCATTCCCCAAAGATACTATCTGATTTTCAGAGAAATGATATATGTGTCCCCTCTTTATTTCCATTTAACCGCATAAAATGTTTTAGCTATTATAAATTCATGGAATATTTGCATTAGAATGCTCCTTAGAGACCTGCTTTGAAATCACAGAATATTGACTTCTATGAAATCATAGAATACCAGCATTGAAATAGTCTAACCTAGTTTTACCATTGGCGTAGCTAAAGGACAGAGAAGAGTGACCCAACCACTAATGTCAATTGTAGTGTGCGGTCATAGAACTTGAGACTTCTGACCTCTGGTGTTTCTGGGTCTGGTCTTCCCCCATTTTACCACATTCTCCCTATGTGTTTGTAATCCCATGGAAAAATATTGCAGGGAAATTTTTCTAGAATTGCAGTTTATAATGTGTCTCCCTACAAATTTTAGGAAATTCATTTAAGATACCCAGTTGTCCAACACTGCATAAAATTGGCCAGAAATCTTGGGTGCTGTCTAGGTGGTTCTAAGAAGAATCCCAAAGGAGAAACAAACAAAACCCTCACACACACACACACACGCGCGCGCACACACACACACACACACCCTCCCCAAGTTATTCTATGCCTGAGTGTGAAGGAAAGATCTCAGAGAGGACTTTGATAAAAGGAGACAGCTTGAGACTCTAAGGTGTCAGGATATGCACAGGATATGCGGGTGTCCAGGTTGTGGATGTTGTAAGGAGATGAAGATTCTGTGGAATGAAAGGGCAGAATTTTTTGAAGCTCTGGTAACAATCTCAGAACCGTGTTGTATATAGTCAAGCTAGGGCTAACAGTGGGAGTGGTGTCCACTCCAGCCCTACCCAGCCTCTCACCATGCAGTGTCAGCATCAGGAGTTGTACAGATTGCAAAGGTAGAAGTCTCAGAGATTAACCAAGTTGCTTCCTGTTATGGATTGAATTGTGTCCCCCTAAAAATAAGATATGTTGAAGTACCTCAGAGTGTAAACTTAGGTGGAAATAGGGTAATTGCAGATCTAATTAAATTAATATGAGGTCATACTGGAGTTGGATGGGCTTTTAGTCTAATATGATTGGTATCTCTGTAAGAAGATGACCATATAAAGACAGAGAATGCCATGTGATGGCAGAGGACTGGAGTGATGCATCTATAAGCCAAGGTAAAACAGGGGTTATCCAAAGCTGGGAGAAGCACGGAACAAATTCTCCTTTAGAGTGCTCAGAAGGAACCAGCCCTGCTGACATCTTGGTTTTGGACTTCTAGCTTCAGAACTGTCAAGTTCTAAATTTCTGTTGTTTAGAGCTACCCAGTTTGTGGTAGTTTGTTATGGTAGCCCTATATACTCCCTTCCCTCCCACTCCTACCCTCAGTTCCCAACTCCTTCGTCACCAGGCTTTCTCCTACCACCCTTTCCTGATCAGACCTCATCATCCTTATGACCCACTAGAGCAGAACAGTCTAGTTCACCCGGAACTGCCATCTCCAGGAGACCAGCCCATTGGGGATTAATAGATCGTGAGTATGGAAGAGATCTTGTCAATCCCACCAGTAACTATCCAGCCTTCTCTCCAATAACCCCAGTGGCCAGCAGTTTGCCACCCCCAACACAGCTCATTTTATCTTTGGACACTTCTGAGTCAGAAAGTTCTTCCTCAGGTTGAGTGGATACCTGGTTCCCAGCCCTACCCAGTGGGTCCACTGGGGTTGGGGGTGGAGTAAGAGACTGTGGATGGGGGGAAGGGCTGCAGTCTATCTTACCCCAGTGGCAGCCATCTCACTCACCTCATATCTCTGGGCCCCAAATCTCACCTTCCTTAATACAGGCTCTGTGCCTTAAGGAGCAACACAGTTCATGTCGCTAGAACTCTGCTCCTCAGAAATGACTTCAGGGTTCCTGAAAACTATTCTTCTTTTATTGTCTGGAATCCAGCATCTAGCTGAGATCTTGGCATGAAACAGGGCTTCAGTTAAAAAAAAAATAAAAATTTAAAAAATTTTAAAAAATGGCTGTTGAATGGTGATAACAGAAGGGAAGTGAGCAGGAAGGGCAGAAAGGCAACAGCTTTGCCAGTCAGGGTCCCCTGTGTTCCCCAAGGATTTCCCCAGGCAGGGCCTCCACAGCCATTCTTGGCACCTCCCTCTCCTTGCCCTACCTCTGTTCCAAGCCACAGGTCCCCAGCTGCCCTCCTCCCTCTCCACCTTGGATTGGATCTGACCTCACTTGCTAACAGCCCTGCCCAGCCCCTGGGTTAGAGAGAAGGTTCTCATTAAGGGGGAAGCAGGATGGCCACTTTCCTTCCTGAGTCCTTTCCTATCACACAAAACTTCCATCATATTCTAAGTTATTGGGCAGATTTGCTTTGTTCCTGCTTGGGCCCACAGTCACCTCCCTGAACCTGTGACTGGGCCCTTAATTAAACACTGTCTTGCTTTGAGACCCTCTAATGAAAACGTGTACCACAGTATGACATAATGTGTTTTATTACAGTTAATAAAATAAAATACTTTGGAACAGGAAATAATGACGAGTTCTCTGAAGAACCTTGAAAAAAAATGTTTCCCTCATCAAAATTAAAACTTTGCCTTTTGTATTATTTCTTCCACTCCCAACCCCACTAAAAGTGAATGCAAATGAATAGGACTTTCTTAATATTTAAAAAAAGAATAAAATGTTAGTTTGCAAGATTGTGAGTACCAGTACAGTTTTTCCTTATAGTTTAGAACAATTGAACCACTTGATTCCTCAGTGTGGCCCAAAGAAGATTTCCAAATGCCCCTAAATAGAACTCTCCTTCTATGCTTTGCTGAGATCCACTCTTGTAGGAAGTCATCTGGACAAAATAGATCAAACACTAAATTTGGCTGTATTTGTATTATTTCCTGAGTGTTGAGGGTTTGGCTTCCAAGAGATGGATTGTGGATGGAATCTTCCATCGTGGATCCAGTTTCTGGAGGTAGCTATGGAGCTCAAAATAAATCATATATTTAAAAATATATACATTTTTTAGTATTATCTCACAATTATTCCTGCTTTCTTTTTGAAGACATCATCATGATTGCCTGATTCAATGCCACATACAGAGAGGACAGGACACTTTTTAATTTACTTACTTATTTTTTTTTAGAGAGAGTGAGAGAGATAGCACGAGTTGGGGGGAGGGGCAGAGGAAGAGGGAGTGAATCTTTTTTTTTTTTTTAATTTTTCTTTTTTCAACGTTTATTTTTTTGGGGACAGAGAGAGACAGAGCATGAATGGGGGAGGGGCAGACAGAGAGGGAGACACAGAATCGGAAACAGGCTCCAGGCTCCGAGCCATCAGCCCAGAGCCTGACGCGGTGCTCGAACTCCCGGACCTCGAGATCGGACCGCGAGATCATGACCTGGCTGAAGTCGGACACTTAAGGGACTGCGCCACCCAGGCGCCCCATGAGGGAGTGAATCTTAAGCAGGATCCATGTTCAGCCTTAGTATGGAGCCCGATGCAGGGCTCAAACTCACAAACTGTGAGATCATGACCTGAGCCAAGGTTAAGAGTTGGACACTTAACTGGCTGCACCACCCAGGTGCCCCCCAATGCTTTTTTTCTAAAAAGTTTATTTATTTTGAGGGAGAGAGAGAGAGAACGTGCGAGACAGTGAGCAGGAGAGGGACAGAGAGGGAGAGAGAGAGAATCCCAGGCAGGCTTTGCACTATCAGCATAAATGTGGGGCTCAAATTCACGAACAGTGAGATCATGTCCTGAGCCAAAATCGAGAGTCAGATGCTTCACTGACTGAGCACCCAGGTGCCCCAGGAGACACTTTTAAAGTACGCCTTTATGTGGCTAAGCCACTTGGCTCTCTGCTCATTGAAACTGGCTATTGAGGCCAATCCCACTTCGTTTCTCAGCGCGAACAGAATTTCAAACCTACAAAGGGCTTCTAGGTGGCTGGCTTCACCTAGCCTGCCTAAGTCATCAACCAGGGTTCACTGAGCAGAGCAATGGTAGCGCTTGCCTCCCAACCTCTGGACCAATAACCCAAACGTTGTGACTTAATGACCACTGAGTCAGCAGCAGCTCTTTGCTTGCCAAGAATAGCACATTGTTCTTTTCCTTTTCAAGTAGTCTCTCCACAGGACAAGAAAATCACAGATTTTGTAGTACATGGTAGAAATTCATGCATCAGGGGCAAGATTATTTAAACAAAATACAAAAAGTATTCAAATGAGAGAAAGCCAAGGACAAAGATGAATCATTCTCTGCTTTAAAATGACTTTGCGGGGCACCTGGGTCGCTCAGTCGGTTAAGCGTCTGACTTTGGCTCAGGTCATTATCTCACAGTTTGTGGGTTCAAGGCCTGAGTCAGGCTCTGTGCTGACAGCTCAGAGCCTGGAGACTACTTTGGATTCTGTTGTCTCCCTCTCTCTCTGCCCCTCCCCCACTCATGCTCTGTCTGTCTCTATCTCAAAAATAAATAACCCCCCCAAAAGAAAATAAATAAATAAATAAATAAATACATAAATAAATAAATAAAATGACTTTGCTTTGCAACTCTCCACTGTTCTCTTCAAAGATATTTACTGAAATGATTCCTTAGCTTTACCATAGAAGCCTCCCATGGGCCAAATACTTTTTCCAAGAAGACTCACAGAACATATACACACCTGTCAGGTATTAAGGCTTTTGTTAGTTTCCAACTGTTTCCCAGTCCTTTGAAAACTAGTTAAATTTAGAGAATCTAAAGAAGCACTTGCTTTTTTTCCAAAACTTATCAGACAAAAAAAAAAAAAAAAAAAGGGAAAGAGGAAAGAAGGCAGGATAAGTAATGCGAAGAGCCTTAGAGTAGTAAATAGGAAATGTGAATTATTTTCTTGGCTAAACTACAAATTTATCTTGTGCCTGCCAGAAATCACTCAGTTTTTTGTGACTGCAAATTTTCCATACATCTCAACTGGTCTGGTTTGTACATTATTGCAAGAAGTCAGCAAGCAGTGCCATATACTGTAATTTCATTGTGCTAATGTTGCCAGAATCTGTTTTAATATTCTCTGAACTCATAATGGAATCAGGAGTATAGATTTTGATTCAGAATACGTATAATGTTTTAATATAAACACTTCATGGAAAACCCGAAATGTATCTTGAAGCCTGTGTAGTCATTGTTTACACTAGGGAGACTGTTTTACTTTAATAACTATGTTTATGCTCACTGGCATTTGTTCCAATTTGAAATTTCTCAAATACGTAAGCTTCTTATTTTTATTTGACCGTTGTGACAGTCCCCAGATTTGTCTAGGGACCAGTCTCCATTTTCTTTCTGTCTATTCATCTTCACACTGCTCTCATGGTAAAACAAAAATTGGGTTCTGTAATGAGCCTTCTTTATCTATAAATTCAAATCCACTTTGCCAGCTGTGGTGCTGAGCACAGAGCAAACAATTAGACCCTTCTCCACTTCTGTCACTTGCTCAAGGAGCTCAGTCTTCAGTGACTGCTTATTGCATAAGATAAAGTCCCATTCCTTGGGCCTTTACAATCTGGCCCCATCTGTTTCTCTTTTCACGTCCCCTCCCTTTCTCCCTGTGTTCTTCACACCGGTCACACTACGCTTCTCAAGGTACCAGAGCACCACATATGTGCCCTCACTTTTTCATGCCTTTCCTAATCTGTGTGAAATGGCATCCTCCCTTCTTGCCCTGGAATTACCCCAGCTCAAAGGTCACCTCCTTCCCCACTCCACTTGGGCAGAGTTAGTCTCTGCCTCCACCGAGATCTTGAGGAACTGTTTGTATTCCTCTATCACATAGGGCCATAATTTTCTAAGTGTCTGTCTCTCCCACAGACACTTGGGGGCAGGTGCATTTCTCCCTTCACTGCCAACAGCACAGCTTAATGAATGTGGTGTCTGTTCATAAGAAGCCTTGAACGAGTGTTGGTCAATCAGTGAATAAACCATTCGGAAATTCCCCCCATCCAAATGATGGTTGACCTTAAAAACATCAATGTTGGAGCGCCTGGGTGGCTCAGCTGATTAAGCGACTGACTATTGATCTCTGCTCAGGTCACAATCTCATGGGATGGAGCCCCTGCCAGGCTCCATGCTGAGCGGAGTGTGCAGCTTGCTTGGGATTCTCTCTCTGCCTCCCTCTGCCCCCTTCCCTGTTCATGCTCTCTCTTTCTCTCTCAAAATAAATAACCTTAAAAATATAAATTTCTTGGAAAACAAGCTGATTATATATCATCTTCTGCATGGCAGAATGCAATATTTACAGCTGTAATACTGGAAAGGAGCTCATAGAAATGAGGGCTACTGAATAGGGTAGGGGAGGCAACCATCAGTCAAAATCTTTATTGAGGGCTTTTTATAGGCTAGGTTCTGTCCCAGGTGCCCCCTATTGCTTGGTTTTCATAAATTGAACCACAGCAGTTATTTTCTTTCTCTTCAGAACCCTTTCTAAAAGCAAAACAAAGCAAAACAAAACAAAACAAAACAAAACGTTACGAGGGGCACACACGTCTACTTTTAGTTAGGTCTCTCCCAAGATTTGGTTCTGTGCTCTATGAGAACAATGTTGCTGTTTTCGTGAAGGTGTATCTTCCTATTTGTGTCAGCCAGGTGTTCCTATTATGTGGGCATGTGCTCTGGATAGGATTCCAGACCCTCCGTGTGCTCCTGTGGCCGACACAGGTGGGAGAAAACTCTCAGTAGGAACCACAGAGCTCTCCCCAGAGCACCTGGTGTCTCGTTCTTTCCCCCATGGACAGGAAAGTCCGGAGAAAGCAAGACAAGGGAGACTGTGGAGAGAAGTTCTTATTTGGGAAACCAGCAGTAAGAGCCATGTGGGTTGGTGGTTTCTGTGCAAACATTCTCATCTGTGAAACATAAAGCAGGAAATAGTGGTTTTCAATAAACTTGTATCTCCTATCAAGAACATTCTAGAGCACCAAAGAATTTGCTCCTCATTGTTTCTCATATATGGGGTTTTCTAGCCAGTGTCTGGAAGGGAATTGAACTAAAAATGAAGCCAAAGTGAAAAGCAACTTTGTTCCTAGAATCGTTTTTTTTTTTTTTTTTTTTTAACTATGGTACAACTATATTGTTGTATTGTAGGTAACTAACTAGAATATTCTTTCTAACTGCCTGTCACTAATAGTTTACCTACTGGGAAACCCAACTCTGTCCAAATTAAGCCCTCAGCCCGCATTGATTTTGTCTCAGTTTTATGGTAAGCTTTTATGATAGGGTTTACCATACCCCTAATATTCTGATACTCTTAGGTACACTGCTCAGCTGTGCTTGTCAAAGGCAATTACATTTGCTACATTTCATAAGGGTCCAGAAGCATGTTTGGTTCTGTGCTAGAAAGGGTTGCAGTGTAGGATTGTGGAGTTTTATGGGTGATCATAGTTGAAACTCACTTTGATCTTGCTAGATCTCTTCAAATAGCAAACGATAAATTAAGGCTGCAGAATAAATTCCCTCTGACTCTTTTAGGGTCAAAGCAAATGCATAAAAACATTAACTGCTTTTGTTTCATGCTTCCTGTCTCTACGGAGGTAGGGGGCAGCGGAATAGAAATAAAGAAAAAATATATGGTAGGTAGGGATAAAATCCTCTGGTTAATCAAGTTAGCATACTTACTAAATGTGAGATTACATTTGAACATAATGAAATTAACTCAGTGCTAAAATAACCCCAGGCAGAATTTAGCACAAATCACCCGCACCCCCACCCTTTCCCCAGGCATTGAACTCGGCTTTCAATTTTGCCAGGCTCTGGGACCTGGCCAACTAGGAGCCAGCTAGGCTAACAGCACTTCTCTCCCAGCTCAGCCAGCTCTCAGAGACTGCAAATGGCATCGTGGTTTAGCTCTTTCACACCCAAGGCCAGCTCCGCTCAATAAGCCTCCCAACCCTGTTACCTTTAGCTTTCCTGGATATGCAGTCTCTTTCCCCACTGCCATCTTCAGGCATCTCAGTGCTGCTTCTCCTTAGCCCTGTCTGCTGGGCAATCCAGCCTCCCCATTCCTCACAAACAAACTGCTTACACTCTGGGCAAGAATTAGAATATTTGATAACCAAAATGGTGTGGGCTGGCCCCAAGCAAGCAGAAAGGAAAATGGCCATCATGCAGATGTGGATTCATATAATTCACGGGGCCTTCTGCTATACCCAGTGCTGCTCCTTTAGTTTCTGGGCTCACTGGGTGGGGGGCAACCTAAGGGTGGTCAAGTGATGGGAAATACTCTGGAGGCTGGGAAGAGTGGCTTATCCTGGTCCTGTTGTACTGGTACATACCCACTGAGTATCAGTCCCTCTGGGACCCCAAATGACTTCCCAGAATGTTGCCTGCATTCCTCACTTTAACAGAATTCTGGTCTTTACTTTTCCTCACAGCTCTTACAAATCACTGCTGGCTGTTTACTATGTGCCTCAGAGTCAGGGCAAGGAAGGGGTGGAGCTTTCCCTTGACTCTCCAGGCTGACCCTTCTTCATGGCTCCCCCACCCCAGCCCACCTCCCCAGGTGAAAACTCCCTCCTGAACTACTATGCGTCCCTGTCTACTCCTTTCAGTTGCTGCCATCTCATAAGCTCCTGCCAATCTTCATGTTTTATCAAGAACTTTGGCTCATTTCCCCACCCCTCGTTTGCACTGTGAATTAACAAGTTAGTATTCTGACTTTACTCTTTAAATGCAAGTTAAATTACTTCCCAGACGACTCCCCTTCACAGTCACCCTGAAACCCGAATTCTTTGTCATGGTTTTCATGATGAGCTGACCCTCGACCACCTGATCCAGCTTTATATTCCACAGACCCTGGACCCCGATGCTACCAAATTATGTGAGTTCTCTTGTCTGACAGTCTTTCTTCTGCCTGGGATGCACTTCCTCACCCTTCTGGCTCTGGCCTGCTCTTGTTTGTTCTGAATGAAGCTCAGGATTTGCTCCTCAGTGAAACCTTCTTTGACCCTTTCAGGCCAGGGTCAGGTGACCCTCCCCTGTGCTCCCAGAGTGCCCCGTTCAAACCTCGATTACGGTCTTTGAATCCTGTGTGGTCTCCAAATCCTACATTGTGATGATTGATTTTTTTGTTTATCTTTCCCTTTAGACTGTAAGCAACTCAAGTAAACTCCAGGTCAATTCTCCTAAAAGCAGTATGCCTAATATAATGCCCCTTTTTGGCATCTGCAGAGGTATTTCGTGCTCTTTACCCCCCCCCCCCCCACCACCAATTTTTGGCATTTTTATTTTACTTCCTCCTGATGGAATTTGTTTTTTGCATTTTAGTTTGCTTTTTCTTGATGGAGTTGCTGGATTTCCACAGACATTAGTTGTGGACTCTAGGGCACTTCCCTTAAAGGGGTAGTATTTGTGATTGCCCATGACGGAGGTTGAGCAGCAAAGCCTGAGTGGGGTAGGGATGGAGCAATCAGCAAGCATCTGGAATCATTGCTGTGGCTGAGATATGGAGATACGGAGACTCTGAAGACTGCAGGTGTAGGTGTCTGTAGGTGGATCCCAACTGTAAATGCTTGAAAAAGCTTGCATTCTGTCACCCATAATATTTGGTAAAAATTAGTATGCATAATGAGCATTTCAGAATCCAGTATATTTTATAGTGATTTTGAGATCTTGGTTATAGTATCATAGTAAATACAAGAAAAATAAGTTAAAAGGGACCTAGCAATACCACCATTCATAAGATGTTATAAGTCTGTTATGAGCTAATTTGAACCACAAAATCTGAGTTGCTTTTAGTCAAAATATTTTTTTAAGTCTTTAAAATGCCAAAAATATGGGAACAAACACTAGAACAGATAAAAGAAAAAGGTCTCAAAAGAGGATTGACTTTTGAGCCGTGCTCCACACCCAATCAGTCACGTGTTAACTTTATTCCTCTGTGCTGGAAGCGGGGGATGCAAAAATGAATGACAGGGTTCCTGCCCTGAAGGCCCTCACCATTTAGTAGGAGATGAGGCTGGCCAACGAACAGCAAAGAGTCAAGGAGATAATTTAGGTCAATAATTTAGAGGGACACACTGGATTTATCTTTGCAGGCAGTAATTCTAAGAATAAGAGCTGCCTTCCTGCCACAGCTAGTATGTGAGCCATTGGAGCTCTCAGGCATGATTCAAATGAGTCAAACCAGTCCTCAGAGCAGTTAACTGAAAACATTGCATAGGCTACCAATCTCTGTCCCTCAGGCAGAAAACGACCATACTATGTCTTGACCATTATTGAATTTGGTGGCTTAATGTAATGTTTTCTGGCACATTCTGGGGATTCGGTTTTTAGAAAGTTGCTCCACCACCTGAATATTATTCTGAAATAATAATTATGCTTAATTTAAAATTGCTTTGCTTTGTGATTTTTTTTTTTTTTAGTGTTGTGTTTAACATTTAGGGTACCATCCTTCTGTACTAAAAATCATCTCTTAGGGAGTCATCTATTGGTTGCTCTTTGGGCTTTAAAGGAGATGCCTTTCTTTAAGATGGTGGTAGAAGTGGTCGCTACAGTACTATTAATTATAATGAATAATATCAGTTAATCACGAGCTTTGTTTGAGTGCCAAGAATGATTCTCAAAGATAGGCTATTCGTTGGTAAATCTCTCATTTTCATAGAGTCTTCCTTACAGTGGGTAATTCTTTCGTTGTCGGTTAGCAGGAGATACAGTACCTCAGGCTTTTTGTTTGTTTGAAATTATTGCAATTGACATGGTTTGAAATTGAAATGATTTGAGGAGTGCTCAGTGGCTCAGTCGAATAAGCATCTGACTCTTGATTTGGGCTCAGGTCATAATCTCACCGTTGGTGAGATCAAGTCCCACTATTAGCACAGAGCCTACTTGGGACTCTCTTTCTCCCTTTCTTTTTTGCCCTCCCCGCCCCCAAATAAATAAACTTAAAAAAAGAAATCGAAATTATTTGAAATTCTATCTCCTTTCAATGAAAGCTATACTTTTCTATTATAATTAAAAACAGATTTCAGAATGGGCAATGTTTTCAAGGAGCAGCAAGACAGAAGGGATGAATGAATGAACTGGGGTGCATTTTCTGTAACATGCAAAGAGAAAATGAGAACTAGACACAAAGAAAACATTCAGGCTCATTAAAAAATTAGTAATGCTTCTCAATCAATGTATTAAGTACCTGCAATCAGTTTTCACCCTTCAAATCAAGAGGGGGCAGTGTAGTCTCGTGGGAGGAGGGGGAGTGGGTATTAGGAGCTCCTATTTTTCATGCTTCCTGTGCTGTCCTTGCCCAGATGGACCCAGATGCTGGAAAGGTCTCACGAAATCAGTCAGTGCCTTGCTTCCTAGTAGAGTTGTCCCTTAAATATGTGAAATAATATCCCTAATGCTAACAATAACCAGAGTTTGAATCCAAGAATTCCATGTCGGTCATCTCATGTACCTGGTAGCCCTGGGGAGTCCTCCTCTTACTCATCTGTAATGACATAGAGTATCATCAAGCCTAGCCAAAGTTGTTTCCTTGATAATTATTCCTTGGATATAACCTCCTATGTAGTAGTTGTTGACTTGCCAAATGTAACGCTCACTTTGTACCATGCCTTCATGAACCAAAAAACTATGGTACACTCATAGGAGGTGTTTTGTTGTTTTATCTGTGGGGGAAGAAGCAAAACTCCCAAGGCATCCTATGAGTAAATTACTTCTCTGATAGAAAGTAGTGTCCAAGTCATAACTATAACTAGTGGCATAGTTTTATTCAAGTCATTTCACTTTCTGGACTTCATATGTGCAAAAGTACATATGAATGTGCATACAGCAGTATATTCTGGGAACACAGCAGAAATAGTAAATTGGGAAGTAATCTTAGCTGAATATGCTGAAGCCCATGAATATGGGATATTTGTATTCATTTGGGTTCTATTATCACTTCCATGACTGATTCTTTTTGAGCCCTGGGGCATTTATTCATTCAAATCCATTCATTTGTTCATTCATTCGTTCATTCATTCAGTAAAAATGTATTGTATACTATGGGGCACCTGTGTGGTTCAGTTGGTTGGGCGTCTGACTCTTGATTTCTGCTCAGGTCATGATCTCATGGTTTGTGGGATCGAGTTCAGAGCCTGATTGGGGTTCTCTCTCTCCCTCCTTTTCTGCCCCTTCCACACTCATGCGTGTGTGTGTGTGTGTGTGTGTGTGCGTGTTCTCTCTCAAAATAAAATAAACTTAAAGGATTATTGTATACTGTCAGGTACTGTCCTAACCTCTGAGAATATAAGATATACAAAAAAGCAGGGCTCTTGACTTCAGAAAGCCTACATTCCAATGAGAAAGATGGACAATAAATACATAAGCAAGTAAGTAAACAAGATAATTGCAGATTGTGAAAAGTGGTTAAGAAAGAAATAGAAAGGGTTATGGGATTGAAGGTAATGGGGCTAATCACTTTCAGGTAGATGCTTGTAGAGATGCCATCTGAGTGAGACTTGACAAATGAAATGCCAAACTTCAGCTTCTCAGCCTGACAAGGTAGAGAGGTTATTCATGTCAGCAATCTGTAAGTGCAAAAATGACCCATTTAGACTGTTTCCCACAGCACATTTTGTGCAAAATGTACAAAATGCCCTTAAGCAGAATAACACAGATGTCAGCCTCAATTTTTAGATTTCCATGGCATCCTCCAGTAGAGTTGGTCCTGGCCATTACCAGTATTAAGCTTAAAAATAAAACTGCCAGTTATTTTACCAGCAAAAGCGGGTTTATTTGGGAATGACAATGAATCACAATTCGGGACAAGCCCCCAGGGCAAAACCATAGTCAAGTCCTGAGAACAAAGGAGAGGAACATTTTTTTTAGGTTTATTCATTTTTCAGAGACAGAGAGAGGGGGTGAGTAGGGGCAGAGAGGGATGGAGACACAGAATCTGAAGCAGGCTGTAGTTTCTGAGCTGTCAGCACAGAGCCTGATGTAGGGCTGGAACCCACCGACGTGAGACTATGACCTGAGCTGAAGTCAGATGCTTAACTGACTGAGCCACCCCGGTGCTCTGGAGGGGAACACTCTTCTATAGAGGAAAGGAGGAAGTTAGGAGGGCTGTTATAAATTAAAAAGTCCACTGGAGTAAACTGGGCATTTGCAGTATAGTGGCTTTTCATTGGCTGAACAGTGATAGTCTCTCATTGGCTGGGCTGTTGCCAGAGGAGGAGTAAAAACTTTCCTCCTTTTGCTGGGATGGTAAAGTAGTACCCTTGTGCAAGATGTCTCTTCCTGTTGGGTCTGCAGTTGAGGGGTGGTAGCCCCTGAGAGCTCCCCCCGCTGACCTCCTGACTCCATTCTAATTGGGTTTCCTTTACCAATTTTCACACCAACTGCTCCCTCATTTGGGGAGGGAGGATGCAGGGAGCCCTCTGACTCTGTGGTGCATGTTCTGGCTTCATTAGTCCTGCTCAGACCAGGCTGCAGGCAAAGAAGAAACAGCTGAACTGTGCAGAGAAAAGAGTGACCACCCGCTTCCTTTAGCTCTGCTCACGTTGGCCAACGAGCTTCTGAGCCCATTTGTCATCTCCTGGGAATAGAGCTGACTCAGAGCATTGGCTTCTTGTTTGACCTGGAAACAGCTGGAAACAGAAGGCTTGGATAAAAAGCAGGTGGAGCTGGTGGCTGCCTATGTAATAGGGAAATTTTCTGCCCTGACCTGTCCTCAATGCTTGAAATTTTACTGCTACAAGTTAGCATCTAATCCACTCAGTTTCAAAAGGTTTTTATTTGGCTTTAGTCTTCAGTTTTCTCAATTTTTTGGAAGAGGTGGCCACTCTTTAAATATTATAATTTAACATCTTAAAAGGGGCTCACAAAAAATTCTATACATAACAAGAGTCAGTTTATAGGTGACCTATCCAGAATTACCCCACCTCTGAAATGACAAATTCATACACTCTACTCTTCCAGCATAACTCCTAGTCTTCTGACCCGCCCACTGAATTACTCCCATTACATTGCTCTCTAGCCTCCTGGAGACCTCTCCTGCTATGACTGGTTCACAGTCTCTGTCTGATGTAAGACACAGATAAATGGAATTCAAGGTAGAAGTCCATCAGTCTACGTTTGCTATTTCCACCATTCAGCTTAAGAAATAAAACATTATTATGGTAGGCTAGCAATGCCTTCCCTCCCAAAGATATCAGCTCCTAATCCCTAAAACCTATAAATGTTAACTTTGG
This sequence comes from Prionailurus bengalensis, assembly GCF_016509475.1. Lineage (NCBI taxonomy): Eukaryota > Metazoa > Chordata > Mammalia > Carnivora > Felidae > Prionailurus > Prionailurus bengalensis. Next base: position 73,619,783 of record NC_057350.1, on the reverse strand, counting down.
AGAAAAGGTCTTTGCAGATGTGATTAAATTAAGGGTCTTGGATGAGGAGATTATCCTGGATCATCTGAATGGGTTCTAAATGTCATCACAAGTGTCCTTATAAGGGAGGTGGCAGAGGGAGATTACACACACACACACACACACACACACACACACTAAGGCCCTGTGAAGACAGAGCAGGAAGAGATTTGAAGACTGGAGTGGTGTGGCCACAAACCAAGGAATGCCAGCAGCCACCAGAAGCTGGAAAAGGTAAGGAAGAGATTTTCTTCTAGAGCCTCTAGAAGGAGCATGGCCCTGTCTACACCTTCATTCTGGCTCAGTGATCTCGATTTTGGACTTTATGCCTTCAGAACTGTGAGGAAATAAATTTTGGTTGTTATAAGTCACCAAATTTGAAACAATTTCTTACAGCAGCCACAGAAAATTAATACAATTACCAATGCAGTGGAAGCTACTGGTGTTTCCCTACCCCCCTGCAACCCACTCCTTCAACCTTAGGAGGTAACTAAGACTTTGAATTTGGCATTTATAATTCTCTGAATTTCATACTTTTATTAGATATGTATGTATTCTGAAGTAATGTCATTTTGTGTATCGTATTCTCCTGTATCCTTCCACATTTTGCTTTTATACTTCTGCATATCCTTTGTTTATATGTGTAAATATGTATTATAAATTATATATAATGACACGTTGCTCTAGTTCATTTTTACTGTTGCATAGTATTCCATTGTGTGTGTGTGTGTGTGTGTGTGTGTGTATGTTTGTGTGTGTGTGTGTGCACGCATACATCTCAATTTTAAAATCAATTCTTCTGGGAGCACTTGGGTGGCTCAGTCAGTTAAGCATCTGACTTCAGCTCAGGTCATGATCTAGAGGTCTGTGGGTCCCAGACCCACAATGGGCTCTGTGCTGACAGCTCAGAGCCTGGAGCCTGCTTCAGATTCTGTGTCTGTCTCTCTCTCTCTGCCCCTCCTCTCCTTGCACTCTGTCTCTCTCTCTCTCAAAAATAAATAAACATTAAAAAACAAGATAAAATGATCAAAGCCCATTAAAAAAATAAAATCAATTCTATTTCGGTTGTTTATAGTTTTTCAGTCTTTCAGACAGTGATACAATGAAGATCTTTGCACAGGCCTTCTTCTGCTCATGTGTAGGAGTGTTTCTAGAATAGTTACCAGAGAATAGAATTACTAGGTGAAAGGTTGTGTCATCCTCAGTCATGCTAGATATTGCCAGTAAAAGTGCCAATGTACACTTGGTGGGTTGGATTTTGACAGCAGGAGATTTCAATAAGGGGACTGGTGCTCGCTTCGGCAGCACATATACAATAAGGGGACTGGTGTGGGCCTGAGAAACACAGCTAGTGGTAGCTAGTCGGTTCTGTTTGACAAAGCAGCAGGTCCCGTTTGAGGCATGAAAGCAAATCTGAATTTCCTGCGGGGACTTTCTGCAATCTTTGCCCTCTTCTGCCCGCTCTCTCCCCGTTCTGGGATGTCTTCCCTAGAAGCTGATCTAATCTCTCGGGTAACTGTGGCATGCCTCGGTTGAGACCAGTGGACTGGGAGCCTGAGGAGCAAAGGGAGGAGGGGCAGGGAAACTGGGCTGGAAGGGCCACGGGAGGGGAGGCCTGAGGTGTCACCCAGGAGACCGCAATCAGGCAGCACTTGAAGTCTCTAAGCAGAAGTGAGCACCTGCCACTCTGCAGGTGTCCGGAGGCATCGGGAGGGCTTTAGCACCTGAGGTCAAGAGATTTGGAATAAAGGTCTGCATGGTTGACCATGTGTATCAAGGTTTGGCCTTTGATAACACTTTCCTCAAGTCCCCTTCGAACTGTGCTCACTGAGAGAGTCACTTTATAATTCAGTGAGCTGCTGCTTTGCCTGCATCTCTGGGTGCGCTGAACGTGCTGAAGTGTCGGCTGAAGGCTGACATTTTATATTTGAATTATAATTGGCAGTCCAGGAAAATTCAGGAGAGTTAAATGTCATACATCCAATGCATTTATAGAACGTAACATGTTATAAGAGTAATAAAATATGTACTGAACATTTTATGCATCCAAATAACGTACAGCATGAAAAAAGACATGTGTATTGATTAAAAAACAGAGCAAAGTGTGTATGTGTGTGCCCGCGTGTACACTGATAAGGATTAGAAGAAGACAGAAAATAATGCCAAGAGTTGGTCTTTTAAGTTTATGGCTCATTTTCCCTATAAAGATACAGGTACTTTCTCTTTCTTTTTGTTTTTTTTTTTTTGTTTTTATTTTTTTTTAATGTTTATTCATTTTTGGGAGAGAGAGACCAAGTGCGAGCAGGGGAGGGGCAGAGAGAGAGGGAGACACAGAATCCGAAGCTGGTTCCAGGCTCTGAGCTGTCAGCACAGAGCCCGACGCGGGGCTCCAACTCACGGGGGCCGTGAGATCATGACCTGAGCTGAAGTCCTACGCTTAATGACGCTTAACTGACTCAGTCACCCAGGCGTCCCGGCACTTTCTCCTTCTTAGCAAAAAAATTGCTCTTTATTAATCATGTCCAAAACTATAGAACTCTAAACATTTGACCTGGAAGAGTCCTTGGAGATACCTCATCTAGGTCAGCTCTTTCAGTGACAGGCAGGTGAGGAGACAAGCCTGACGGGGAGGAGGTCTGCTAGAGTAAGCCGCTAACACACCTGGGGCTGGGGTCAGTGCTAGATCCCATCCCAGTGCACTTCCCGCCATGGGACCTCTTAGCATGTCAGCCCATTCAGATCACCTCATTTTGCTGGAAAATGTTTGATAACTCTTGATGAGTCTATTTTAATTTAATATTTGGTATTCAGTCAAAAAAACTGATTTTAGCAGAACAGTTGACCATATTTAACAAAATATTTTAAAATCTTAATAGTTTCTTATAATTATCATGGTGACAGTGATTGCATTTTTGGGGAAATCTTATAAAATTACAAAATGTTTAGACACCTGTGCAAATACAAACTTTCGAAATTACTTGATACCCTCCTCCATGTCTCCTAGAAATAAACAGAGGACCTTGTTAATAGTAAATAAAGATTGCTTTAATAACATACCCTATATTCACACAACAAGCCATCATCTCAAATGTATGGGATTACAGTGGGATGGGAGAACAGTCCAGAAAGGCCTCAAAGTCTGAAGTAGTTACTGGAAGAAGAAGCCTATTTCTTGCCATTGGTGCTAGATTTGCCAGAGGGTCAGGCTGAACTAGAAGGAAGTGTTAGGGTCCAAAGTTTTAGGGCCCTTACTACAAACACCCACAACAAAAATAAAAAAGGAGGAAACCACTTTGAATTCCAGCACTCTCACACGGTAATTGCTTTCATTTTCCCTGTTCACTTTTAGTCCTTCATTTTGTGCCTTCATTTCATGTAACTATAAATACAACATCATTACAATGCTACATTCTTTTTTCACTCCACATTATACCGTGAACACTTTTGTCTTAGTGCTATTTTGGTTGCAAGGAACATTCACTCAGTCAAGTTAAATTACCTCAAAAAAAAAAAAAAAGTGTGTGTGTGGCTCATGTCACAGAAATCCAAGGACAGGAACCTAAGTCAGCTAAGCGCCCCAAGACTTGGGAGGAGGACTTGGGAAGGCAAGCGATCAGCTACTGGAGCGGCTCTGTTAGGCGCTTGGGGTGGGGTCTCTGCCCCCCTCTGCACTTCTGTTCCACACTCTCCTAACTTGAGTCATGCATCACCAACAATAGCCGCCCCAAACAACATGACTTTTCAGTTCCAGAGTTTTTAATCATTCTTTCCCCAGATCTCTGGAAGTCAAATCCTGATTTCATGGAGCTAATTTATCTTTTCTGGCCTGTGAGGCCACAGAGACAGAGGTTTCTGCCCAACCTGTGGACTGGCTGTCACTAGCTCAGGTGGACGCACCTTGGTTCAATCGGGGGTGGCTCAGAGGCACGACCTCCAGATACTAGCCCTCCAGGCAGCAAGGCCGTAGGCAGGGGCTCCCACCCTCAAGCAGCGCGTGTGGGTGGACAGGTAGCAGCTCTCGTGTGGCTGCCTAGCCTTCATAACTACCAACTTTAATGAACATACAACATTAATTCAGGTGGCTGTTCTGCCATTTACGATCCCATTTCCTCTGCTGTTAGTATTAGCCTTAATTGAGCTCCTTTCGGTTTGGGGACTGCTACAAGTAAAACAATGACGAACATTATTGTGCATGCTTCTTCCCTTTCATCTGGATTGTATCAAAAAATCTTTCAATTACCTAGAAATTACATTTTCTGGGCACCTTCAGGATATAAAACATAACCTTATGTTTTTTTGTTCAAAAAGTACCTGAAAAAAAATGAAAAAAAAAGAAAAGAAAAGTACCTGTATTTACTAGAGATTTATACATAGGTAGTTATGGGCAAATTAAGAGGATGTGGTATCTGGGGTTTGCTTTTCAAACACCCTAGGAAAAATACTGGGGGGCACCGGGTGATAGCCGAAGCGAGACTGGTGACATGTTGATGACTGTTAGAGCTGACAGTGGGTATGTGGGGATTTACTCTCTACTATTGTCTCCATTTTGCTGATTATCTGACTTCTCTTCCTCTACCTTCTGAATTTTTTGCTCTTTCCCCCAGGTTTCCTCAAGTCACTTGGTGCCCACATGCTTCCCTCTGGATTCCCAAAAGTTTTTGTCAGGTTTAGTCACCCCTGATACCTGCTTCATGGTTTCCTTTTCCTTTACTGGAAAACTCAAGCCCGTCCATCTACACATTCAGTCAGTACTTCATTCACATACACACTCTGAGTCTATGTGTTGGGCAAGACACTGTAAAAGGGACAAACTGTAGTCACCTTCATGGTCTTTGATGTTCCTCTGCTGTTAAGAGGAATGCAGTCATTCATAACTTATTTTGTACCATGAGCTGAAAGACGGGCAGCTTAACACTCTTGGGAGTAACCGTATTTGAGAAGAGGAGCCAACAAGAGGAGCGTGATATAGCACAGGGCTCAAGAGCAGGCAAAGCTGGGAGACAGGATCCGCTTTGGTACCTACCGCCCCCTTCCTGCCTTTCTGCCAGGTAGTTTTCAGAACCGGAAGCTACAATTTGAGGTCGCATTTATGTAACAAAAGGAAAATTGTACATATTGAGGTCCTTGGGATTTTCGTAACCGTTAAAACATTAGAGTCTCACGTGCTCAAGGAAACTCATACTTTATGATCATGCTGAAAAAGCCGAAATCTAATCAAATGGCTTAATTTCGGAGTCATTACCCAAAGCCTTTGTAGATTATAAATGCCATGTGAACTAAGTGAAACTGCAGGGTGATAATTCTGAGGTCTTTCCGATTTTAAAAGTCATAATGCAAAAAAAACCCAAAAAAACAAAAAAACACAAAAAAAAACCAAAAACAGCAACAACAACAACAAAACAACAACTCAAGGTGGTTCCTGATTGTCCGAAGTTGGAACACCCAGAGGTGGGGCTGCACTCCTCAGCTTGGATTATACTTGCATCTTTACTTGTCAGTCTCCTTTGCTAGACTGTAAGCTTCCACAGGATGACAGGGTTCTAGATTTTTCAATGCCCAGAATGCAGTTGGGCCTCGGTAAATATCCGTTGAATGAGAGACCCAAAAAAAGTTTTCTAAAAAAAAAAAAAAATCCCCATAGTCTTCTCCCTTATAGATTCTCTCCTGCACAGACACCAAGATGGTCCCATTCTTTAGCCTGACTCTGAAGACCTCCTGATGAGAAAGTAAATACTTCAGAGAAACTGCCTGTCAGAGACTCAGAAAACCCAAATGATTCCCCCTAAAGGAGTGCCTACTGGGGGCACCTGGGTGGCTCAGTCGGTTAAGTGTCCGACTTTAGCTCAGGTCATGATCTCGTGGTCCATGGTCCATGAGTTCAAGCCCCGCATCAGGCTCTGTGCTGACAGCTCAGAGCCTGGAGCCTGCTTCAGATTCTGTGTCTCCCTCTCTCTCTCTGCCCCTCCCCCACTCATGTTCTGTCTCTCTTTCTCTCTCTCTCTCTCAGGAATGAATAAATGTTAAAAAAAAAAAAAAAAAAAAGGAGTGTCTACTGTAGGATGTGGCACCTGGACTCAGGTCACCCATAATAGGCCTTCGCGGTCTGCTTTCTCTTTCCAGAAACAGGATTGTTCTCTTTAAACTTAAACTGTACAGTGCTTTGTTTCTTTCAACAGAACTTGTTCATGGATCTCCAAACATAAGCGTATAATTGAAAACCCACAATAATCAATTCAGAATCTACTGTGAGCACAGCAAGTCAGCAACAAGTTTATTATTAGACTGGCAAGGTAACATGGTACATGGCTAAGTGTTTGGGCCAGCGTTCCTTGACTTTCTCTCCACAGGCTTCTGCTTTCAAATTTCCCCTCTGGTGTTTGCAATGTTGCCATGTTGGTTTGTCTTTATGAAGGGTGGGGTTGGGGGAAGCAAAGCAAAAGAAGTAACATTGAGTGAAGGCAGGTTCCCTTTAGAGCCTCTTACAGTGGCTCAGGGCAGTTCACCTGATCTGTGATAGTCATTTTTTCTATGTCAATTTCATTAGAAGTCAAGATATCTTTTAGATAGGTCACTGTTTCTGGAGGGAGATAAGGGTTTCTTCCCAAGATCCAAACATGATCCATGTGAAAAAGCCAGATGATTGTGGTACAGGAGTACACGAGGGCGTAGTTCTCATAGTCGGTGGCCAGGACCCAGTATGGAGCAGATGGCATCACTGAGAACCAGAGGAGAGCAGTATTAAGAGGGACCAGGACAAGAGGAACCTTCATCTCCAGGACCCTGGAAGCCAGGATCCTAGTTCTTCTACTGTAGTAGAACTTAAAAAAAATTAAAAAAAATTTTTTTTTAATGTTTTATTTATTTTGAAGACAGAGAGAGACAGAGCATGAGTGGGGGTGGGGCAGACAGAGAGGGAGACATAGAATCTGAAGCAGGCTCCAGGCTCTGGGCTGTCAGCACAGAGCCTGACATGGGGCTCGAACTCACAAACTGTGAGATCATGACCTGGGCCGAAGTCGGACGCTCAACCGACTAAGCCACCCGGGCGTCCCCCCAATGTTTTTTTAAATGTTTATTTATTTTTGGGAGAGAGAGAGACAAAGAGAGTAAGCAAGAGAGGGGCAGAGAGAGGGAGACAGAATCTGAAGCAAGTTCCATGCTCTGAGCTGTCAGTACAGAGCCCGATATGGGACTCCAACCCATGAACCGTGAGATCATGACCTGAGCTGAAGTCGGACACTTAACCAACTGGGCCACCCAGGCACCCCAAGAGTAGTGGTTCTTAATTCTGGCTTTATGTGGGAATCTTATGGGAACTTTGACAAATACTAGGCCATGTTTCTCCAGACTGATGTGGAGGTGGTTGGTACTCTTGAAGGCTCCCCCATGATTCTAATGTGCAGCCAAAGCTTAGAGCCATCCTTCTGGATCCTTCTTCCCTGATAACACATCAGTCTGCAGAAAGCCACAGTAATGGGGTGTTTTGCCAGACCTCTTAGACTAACAGGCTGCACTTAGCACCAGTAGGCACCACTTAGCTAAGTGGAGTTAAGATGGCAAGGTCAGGGGCCCCCAGGCTTTCCAAGTCTGTACTTCCCAATTTCCTCTAGAACCTGTCTGAGAAAGGAAGTAAGGGCTAATGTTGGTGTGTTTATTTTCTTTCTGTGTGACCTTCGAAAGTTCTTTTGCTCTCAAGAATATGGTAAATCAGGTGGTAACAGGTTATAAACTCCTCCTCACAAGGGGCCCATGAAGATTCATTGACAGAGGTCTGCACAGTGTTGAAAGCTTAGCCTTAAAGGGTCCTTACAACAAGAGAGGGAGGATTTACCTTCTCCGTTTGAATCCAGAGACTTCCTCTGTGAACTTGACCTCCACAGCCAAGGTCCAAGCCAAGGAAATGTCATAGCCCAACTTGTTAAAGTTAAGTGGAAAATGGACCCAAATGGGAAAAAGCTGTGAACTGACCCCATAAGAACAAAAGATTTGGACACAATCTGCTTTCTTGGGTTTCAAGCAGCCCACCTCCTCCACTCAAAAATAATGCCTCTCTTTGCTAAGTCAAACCAGATCTCAGCACTCGTGAATGACCATGAGAAGCTGGACAAAAGAGGCAGGGTGTAAGAGATTAGAACTTGGCTGGGTGTCAGGGACCCAGCTGGTTATCAGGACAACACAAGAGGGCTAGTCCAGATGACCACGCACTGAGGTCCCTCCTACCTCTGACTTTCTACCTGTTTACAAATATGAAAACAGAAGGACAGTTGGAGGACATCTGGACAGAAGCCTGCATAAGGCTACAGGGCCCACACTGAGTGGGCCCTGACTTACCTTTCTAGCGCCATTGGTGCCTGCCTGCCAGGCTCACTATTGAGAGCTTGTATTCATCACAGATCTGCGACCTTTGAATTTCCACTGCTTTGTGTGTTCCCAGCTGGACTGGGAACTCTGCAACCTGAGTGGTTTGGGGGAAATATGTCTTCCAACCTCTTCCTGCCAAGGCGATGCGCCCCGCTTGCACAGAGCCACACATTCACACGCCGTCTTCCTCCCACAGGGTCTAGCTCTCAAGCATACATTTACCCAGACATTTCCTCATAGCAAAGAAAACTTCCACATCTCTTTATTATCTGAAGACTCTGACCGTTTCCTACTGCTTATGGAAGGCACGTCAACCCATTACATGGCTTTTGAGGCTCTTCCCAGTCTTGTCTCGTGCTCCATGTACCCGCCCATCCTCTAGGCTTCTCTCTCCAGACCTTTCCTCAAGCCATTCCTCCTCCTGGGAAAGCCTTTCCCGTAGTCTCCTCCACACCCTGGAAGACCCAATGCAAACACCTGATCCCTTCAACCAGAGTGAATCTCTTCCTCCTCTGTTTCCCCTGCCAGCAGCTCCTGCCTCCTATAGCTCCTGTTACGGGGCCTCCTTGTGAAGGTTGTGCACATAGTATTTGGCCTTCACTTCCATCCCCCCTTCCTCAGTGGAGAGTTTGTGAGACCTTCGTTTTGGTCCCAACTCTGCCTCTAAATGGTCCAGCGACCTTGCCTATATCACCTAGCTTTTCTGCACTTTGACGTTCTTCTTTGTAAAAATAACAAGAAAGGCTGAGATGCACAAAGTCCCTTACAGTTTACAGAGCATGTGCTATCTCATTTACCCTTAGAATACTGGGTGCAGAAGTGAAGTTAGTTGCCCATGGTCACATGTGCGGGAAGAATTATTTTCATCTCCCAGCATTCCTATCTTGGTCTATAAAATAAGAACTTCCTCACTGCCCTACTCTAGGGACTTGAAGGGGGAGCGGGCTGGGGGACAGTGATTCTTCTTACCGCTGTGACTGCGGTGTCTGCCCCTTGGGTGGGGAGAGGGGCCCTGAAGCACTCTCGGTAAAAGAAAGTCTCACATTTCTGAGCTGGCTTCTGCCGTGTATCTATATCAACAGTAAACTAAAAATTTGGTGCTTTCTCTGTTGTCTGTGTCCTTTCCCCAGTTAAGCCGGAGCTCAGAGGACAAATGCTCGTGATCAAACATCTTTCAGGGAACCCTAAAGTGTGGTGAGAAAGTGGCAGATAGAGCCAGGGCTCAAACTTACCTTCACTCTTGTCATCTCTTGTGTCTAAGCCTTTGCACATGTGAATTGTTCTGCTGATAATACCACTACTAACAACTAGCTACTACTGGCTACTAATATTTCAGGCCTCCATTCCCTCTGGGAAACTAGTCTAGGCTGGTGCCCTACTGCTCTCCCCGGTGCTACAATTTGTGCTGCCTTTATTGAAACACGGTAGTTTTACAGTAACTTGCCTGCATACTTGTCAAGGGCCAGCTCTGTCTTGCTCATCATCACATCTTTGGTGCCTAGACCCAAGCATGGCACATAGTAGGTGCTCAACAAAGTATTATGCATTGAGTCACTATAGGTGACACATTATAGGTGACACTCAGATGTGACAGGAGTGTTTCAACCCGGGGCTCTAACCTTTGGTTTGCATATCTCCTATCCCTGAAACCTCCTGAGAGAAGTGAATACTTACACCAGAAAAACTTAACTCCCAGCTTGGCAGGCTCTGTGAGGTTGGCCTGGGTGGCTTCGCCTTCAATTTGATTCACAGTTCCATCCGGTCTGCAACAAGTTAACAAAACAAAACAAAACAAAACAAAACAAAACAAAACAAAACGTCTTAATTCAATGGAAGCCAAAAATCAATGAAAGGCCACTAAGCATCAGGGTGGCCAAGATTGTGATTTCTGGTTAGGGAGGCTCTTTCCTTTGTCACTGTCTCTGAGACCAAGCGGAGGAAGATGGCCCTGGGTGATAAGAAGCAATAACTGAAATGCTCCAGGACTGGATGATATGTTAGGCCCTAACACTTCTGTGCTGTGTTTTGAGTCCTACAAGGCCATTTCCTGCTCTCAGGCTGCAGAGGGAGGGAGTAAAAGAGAAGGGAACACAAACGAAACAACCCTATACACCAAGAAGATTTACTTCTTTAAAAATGAGAATGGGCCAAAGGGAAAAACAAGGACTGACATGATTACTCAAAGTCTGGAGATTTGCATGCTTTCCTTGCTCTTGGGGCCTCAGTGACATCATATGACATCATCTGACCCATAAAGCCATCCATACACCTGAGCTCTGAGACCCCTATCCAGGCCTGCAAGCTTCTGACTGAGTATGGGAGATTTCAACATAGGCCAGGTAAAAGCAGGCAGTGAGGAAATATTAACCTCATCTCAGTGATTCTCAGAGACATTAAATGTGCAGAAATGCACATCTTGCAACAAATGCCACCTTACAATTCTCAGTGTCATTTCTTTCTTAGTGGTATATAAAATGGTGGTGTGTCTTAAAAGTGACGGTCTTCGATTGGATGAAATACTTTCACTCTTTTGAAAGAGTGGCTCCAGTTTTTAGCAACTCCCAATGACTCTGTGGACCTGGGGGAGAGGGGAAATGCCTGGGGACGGAGGCACTGAGGGGAGGGCGCTCACATATCACAGTGCTCTTCCTAGGAAGCTGACAGAGGAGGAGCCTGTTCATCAGTCCTCAAGGGGGCACAGAACAAAAGTTAGAGCAACAGCGTGTGTTAGAAAGTCAGTAGGCTATGGTTAGTGGTGACGGATGTCCCAGAAACCAGATAATAAGCAACAGGTAAGGAAGGATGAGAAATGTATTCAGATGCTCCTGGATGCATAGTCTGTTTATCATCAAGTAGGGCTGGGAACCATCCCTTCCTCTGTCACCTGAAACTCAGCTGGGAGAACAGGAAGATGGTCCATTTCTATCTGCATGCAGTTGCTTAGCAACAAACCAGCCTCTTCTCGGCAGACTTTCCTGCTTTTCATCATCATTTATGTTTTGGCCAGAACAGTTTTCAAAACACCAGTCTCTGATCGTAAATGCACAATTTGTTCATGGGAAAAATACATTTGTATTTTCAAGGGTCTCAGCAGATTAATAGTAATACATAGTATTAATTAAATAATTTCTACACACCAAACCCTGTTCTAAGCAATTTACATGTGTTACCTCATCTGATGCTCACAAAGCCCTATGCAGGGAGGTTCTATGATTAATGTCACTTTACTGAGAGGAAACTGAGACCTAGAGTATTACCATAACTAACCTAAGATCACATCATTAGTTACTGGCAGAACCAGGATTTGAAATGGGGCAGCCTAACTCCAAAGCCTGAGCCCTTCGGCTCCCAGCCCCGTGCCAGCTGCTTTTGCCCTCAAATTCTCTGACACTGGCTAAGAGTACTTTGCTCAGACTCCGTGCTGTGCCTCTGCCCATCCTGTAGTATTCCTGAAGGGAGAAGCCATACCACGCTCCTGAACCAGCAAACCTTTCTCCATGTGCCCTTGTATCTTAAACAAACGTGACCCTACAGGCAGAGCAACCTAATACTCAAGATACAGTTAAAGAGGACTCCTGGCTGGCTCCGAAGGAGAGGTGGAAAAATCTTGTGGGTTTTGAGATCAACGTCACTGTCTGAGTCTTGGTCATAGAATGGGACAAAATATTTGAAATGAAGTCATTGCAACTTTAGATGGAGGTCTGCATCTCAATCCTTCTCTGGGCTCTAAAATAATCTGTTTTTATCTTTAGAGGCCCTTGAGATTCTTAACTTTATTTCTATGGTTTATGAAGGCAGGGAGTCAACCCACTTATGTTCTGGCTCACAGAAAGCTTAGTGGATAACAAGATGGCCACACAAAGCCTCTCGGAGCCTGAGTAACTTCCATGCTGGGTTATAATTGTTTTCTTGGAGTTGAGCACAGTTCTCAGGTCCTGTAGGGAACAAGAAGGACAGCCCTTCACCCCAGCCTTTCTTCCATTTGTCTTCTGTTCTCTTCCCCATTTCACTTCTCCCTGGGTTTGAATCTTAGCTTTGTTGCTTACAAGCTGTGTGGCCCTTGGGCAAATTACTTTCCCTCTCTGTACCTCAGTTTCCTCATCTATAAGTGTGGGGTTGATAATAGTACCTACCTCAGAGTTTTTATGGGCATTAAATAAATATATATATTCATTTACATATATACGTATATGTACACACATGTATATATACATACACATACAGAATAGTGCCTTGCATTTAGGAAATACTTAGTATTTGTGACTATTGTTTATTGTTGCTCTTATCTTTGTTGATAGAAGGTTGGTAGGAGCTCTTTCTGCGGCTTTTTAAAGTTTCTGTTTGCTTTCTAAAGTATGAATTCTCATATCAAATAGAAATCTGTATTTCAGTATCAGAAAAGTATACTTCTGTAGGCGATCCTGTTCCCATAACCTAGAATGTGACCATGCATTTGATTCTTGCTTAACAAGAAAAGGAGTTTTCTAATAGTTAAAGCTGTCTGGAGATGAAATAAATTGTCATGGAAGGCAATGAGCTCCCAGTTCCCGGAAGGAGTCAGGTAGAGCTGGATGTCTTCTGTTAGTAGATAATATAGAAAGGGCTTCGTTCTTAGTTTGGAGATCAGATGAGATGGTCCCCCTCCCCGCCCCCCTTGTGCCCCCTCTCCCTCATCCTTTGCTACCAGAGTATCTATTTTGCTATGAGAGCAGGAACCCTGCAGTTTGGATTCCCATTGAGTTCCTAGTGCCTCTCATAGGGAGTACACATATAATAAGTACACAACACTCAAGGGAGTCCACAATACAAAAAGATGCTCAGCAAGTGGTCATGCAAATAAATGAGTGGCTTCTTGTCCCCACCATTCTGCTTGCCAAAAACTTTCATCTTAGGACCTGCTGTGAGCAGGCAGGGCAGACCCAGCAACATCTGCACCACCCCCCTCAACGAGATTGCAAGGACACCCAGTCACCCCAGGACAACTCTCTGCAGGCTGGCTCCAGGACTGTGTTGCTTTTGAAACCACAGCCACTCACCTCAACTCCTGGTTTATCACTTTGATGTTTCCGTTTTCCATTAGCGAGTAGTTGGCTTGGATGCAACTTCCCTTCTCAAAGCTCACTGGGATCTTCTCAATTTCATACCATCGTCCAAGATACTGCAGAGGTAACAAGAAGCAGAGAAAACCCCATGGCTCTCTGGGGACCTGCAAACTCTTCCCTATTGTTGCTTTTTAGAGCAGAGCCCTTTCCTGGGGAAACCAAGCAAAATGGGCTGCATTGTTCTGACAGCAACTGAGCAAGATATTGATTCAAATGAGAGTAAGTGAATCGGATGTGCAGGCATTGGTTGAATGCCACATTTTATTCCTAAAGTGCTCTTTATTTAGATATGCTGTCAGTGGCCCCTCCAGCCAAAATCTATGTGAAATTCTAAACTCTGTGAAAGAGAGAGAGGAGTCCAGATGATGGAAGGTGCCATCTCAGACATTTTGTGATTCTACGAGGCATCTTTGAGTTGTGTGCAAGTCAGGTATATTCACTGTGGGGAACTGGGACTCCAGAGTTGGTTGCATTCTCCTCATAAGACCTCGCACAGGGAGGTGGACACAAAAACTTTTGGCAGGTGATCAGGACTTAGAAGACTGATACCATGGGGGGTATGGTCTCAGTTCATAACTTCGTGTACAGAGTCAACTCTAAAGAAGTGCGCATTGTTGTGGGGGAGGGGGAGAAAGGTATGTTCACCGTTCCATGCATCGCCTTGCATGGAGATTGCTCCAATTTACAACCTTCGTGGAGGGCAATTTGGCAATATCCAGCAAAGCAATTTCACTTCTGGAAATGTAACCTCTGGATAATAAGAAAAAGAAATGATGCATATGTGAGGTTATTTGTTGTGGTACTATTGTAAGAACAAAATACGGGAAACTAGAGTCTGAGCATTCGTAGGGGACTAGGTAAATAAATTATGGCACATCCATATAATGGAATGTTACACACCCTCTTTTAAAGGAGTCATATGCGGGGCGCCTGGGTGGCTCCGTCGGTTGAGTGTCGGACTTCGCCTCAGGTCATGATCTCACGGTTTGTGGGCTCTGTGCTGTCAGCCTGGAGCCTGGAGCCTACTCCGGATTCTGTGTCTCCCTCTCTCTCTGCCCCTTCCCAGCTCATGCTTGGTCTCTCTCTCTCTCTCTCTCTCTCAGTCTCTCAAAAATAAATGAACATTAAAAAAAATTTAAGGAGTCCTATGCAATTATCTCCAAGATACATACAATGGAAAAAGAGCTAGGTGAAAAATAGTGTATATGTAAAAATGGGGGGAAAGATTATTATATTCATTTTCTATTGCTGCTGTAACAATTTACCAGAAGCCTAAAACAACCCAAATTTATGGTCTCACAGGTCTATACATCGAGTGAGTTTGGTTAAAATCAAGGTGTTGGCAGGGCTGTGTTCCTTCCTACAGGCTCTAGAGGACTCTGTCTTCTTGCCTTGTCCGAGTTGTTGAGGCCACCCGCATTTTTTGGGTTGTGAACTCCTTCCTCCATCTTCAGTGGCAGCAAATGCAGGTGAAAGTCTTTTCACATTGCATCTCTCTGATTCTTGTTCCATTGTCACACCTCTCTGACTACAGTTGGGGAAGGTTCTCTGCTTTCAACGATTAGATTGGTCCTTTCTGGATAACCCAGGCCATGCCTGCCATCTCCAAGTCTATAACTTTAATCACATCGGCAAACCCCCCTTTCCATGTACGGTGGCACAGTCACAGGTTGCAGGCATTAGGGTGAGGGCATCGTTCTGCCTACTGCAGTTATGTATGTATTCGTGAACGTACACATTCGCTCCCAAAAGATACACAATAAAATGATTTTACTGGTTGCTACTGGGGAAGGAAACTGAGGTAGGAGGGGAAAAGGGGTAGGAGAAGAGCTTCATTGTATGTTCTCTGGCACCTTTAGGATTTTGATCCATGTGACCGTATTTACTTAGACAAAATATTAATTGAAAGTATTTTTAAATTTAAAAATGTATTACTCAACAAAAGAAACTCAGAGACGCACTCACCTTCAAAAAGTGAGAAGTGGAAATGAGAGTACTGCAAACAGGTGGCAGTACGGCTTCGGTCACATGGCTCTTTGCTCAAATATATACCCACGTTTATGACCTAAAATTTCCACTCATTTATTAAAGGCACATCTTTCAATTAAAACCACTGAAATTAACATTCATTGAAAGCACCAAAAAAATACGGTTAAAGGTCAGTTGGTTTCATAGGCATTCTCAAAAACACACTCCATTTTATACAGAGCATTTAAAATGGTTCTATTATTGTTAAGGTGACTTCAGTGCTCCATAATTAAAACCGAGGAAGCATGATTTTCTAGAAAAGGGGAAACTGAAAGGTGGCAGATTGCTTTTTATGGCACGCTCCCTTATAATTTCACAATATTTTTGTGAAAACCTTTTCACGTTTGTGGGTCCCAGTTTCTCTATCCATATAAGAAGAATGCAATGTTTAAAATGAATCCTGGATGGGAATGCAAGCTGGTGCAGCCACTCTGGAAAACAGTATGGAGGTTCCTCAAAAAACTAAAAATAGAACTACTCTACACCCAGCAATTGCACTACTAGGTATTTATCCATGGGATACAGGTGTGCTGTTTCGAAGGGACACATGCACCCCCATGTTTATAGCAGCACTATCAACAATAGCCAAAGTATGGAAAGAGCCCAAATGTCCATCGATGGATGAATGGATAAAGAAGATGTGCTATATATACATACAATGGAGTATTACTCGGCAATCAAAAAGAATGAAATCTTGCCATTTGCAACTACGTGGATGGAACTCGAGGGTATTATGCTAAGTGAAATTAGTCAGAGAAAGACAAAAATCCTATGACTTCACTCATATGAGGACTTTAAGAGACAAAACAAATGACCATAAGGGAAGGGAAACAAAACTAATATAAAAACAGGGAGGGGGACAAAACAGAAGAGACTCATAAATATGGAGAACAAACTGAGGGTTACTGGAGGGGTTGTGAGAGGGGGGATGGGCTAAATGGGTAAGGGGCATGAAGGAATCTACTCCTGAAATCATTGTTGCACTATATGCTAACTAATTTGGATGTAAATTTTTTAAAATGTTTTTATTTATTTTTGAGACAGAGAGAGACAGAGCATGAGCACGGGAGGGGCAGAGAGAGAGAGGCAGACACAGAATTCGAAGCAGGCTCCAGGCTCCGAGCTGTCAGCACAGAGCCCAACGCGGGGCTCTAACTCACAGACTGTGAGGTCATGACCTGAGCTGAAGTTGGACGCTTAACTGACTGAGCCACCCAGGCACCCCGTAAATTTTAAAAAATAAAAAATAAAATAAAAAAAAAAGAATCCTGTAAAGGAAGAGGTAAAACTATCTCTATTTCCAGATAACATGATTTTGTGTATAAAAAATCCTAAGGAAGCCACACACACACACACACACAAACTATTAGAACTAATAAATGAAGCTAGCCAGAAACCAAATGGCTTTCTACACTTAAAATGAACACTCTGTAAATTATGAAAATTCCATTTACAATAGCATCAAAAGAATAAAATACTTAGGAATAAGTATTTAACCAAAGAAACACAAAACGTATACTCTGAAAACTATGAAATATTGTTGAAAGAAATTCAATAAGACCTAAATAAATAAGAAATTAAATGGAAAGATAACCTATGTTCAGGGATTGGAAGGCTTAAAATTGTTAAGATGACAATATTCTCCAGATAGATCTAGATTCAATGCATTCTCTATTAAAACAACAACAACAACAACAACAACAACAACAACAACACAAAAGAAAACTCTGCTTCTTCACTAAATTGACAAACAGATCCTAAAATTCATATGGAAATGCAAAGGACTTAGAATAGCCAGAAGAATAAAGTTGGAGGCGTCATATATTCTAATTTCAAAACTTACTACAAAGCTATAGTAATCAATACTGTATAGCACTGGCATAAAGATAGACACATAAAACAATAAAATAGAATTGAGAGTCTAAAAATAAGCTGTTACATAAATGTCCAATTGATTTTCAACAAGGATGCCAAGACTGTTCGATGGGGAAAGAATAGTCTTCTCAGCAAATAGTTCTGGGCAACTGAATATCCACTGGCAAAATAATAAAGTTGGACTTCTATATCACACTATATAAAAAGTTTAACTCAAAATGGAGCACGAAATTAAATGTAAGGATTAAAACTATAAATCTCTTATAAGAAAATATAGAAATAAAAATCATAACCTTGCATTAGGCAATGGTGTTTTAGATACCAAACGTATAAGCAAGAAAGGAGAAAAATAGATAAATTGGACTCCGTTAATATTGGAAACTTTTGCGCTTCAAAGACACACTAATAAAGTGAAAAAGCAATCCACAGAATGGGGGGAAATATTTTCAAATCATGTATCTGATAAGAGACTTGTATCTAGAACATATAAAGAACTCTCAGAGCTCAATAATTAAAAAGATAAGTAACCCAACTTAAAAATGGGGAAAGGACTCAAATGGACATTTCTCCAAAGAAGATATAAAAATGGACAATAAACACATGAAAAGGTGTTCAACATCATTAACCATTAGGGAAATGCAAATCAAAACCACAATGAGATACCCTTCATACCCTGTAAAAATGATTACAACCAAAAGGATGACAATAGCAAGTGTCGACAAAGATAAAGAGAAATTGGTATTATATACACGGCTGATGGGAATGTACAATAGTGCATGCAGCGCTTTTGGAAAATCGTTTCCGTGGGACGATCTGAGGAACATTCTACACATTTCCTCAGAGGATTCCCAGCAGGACTGAACCCTTCTATTAACAGTGTTACTGTTCAGGAATGCCATCTTTTATTGCCGTTCTGCCTTCTCTGTCTCAGTTTCCCCACATGCCCACAGTGCTTCCTGGGATCAGCTTCCCAAAACCCTCTGCTCCCCAGTTCTTGGTCTCAGAGCCTGCTTTGGGGGATGCCCCAGTAAGATAAGTACCTACCCCAAGGCTTGCTGTGGCAATCAAAGCAGAAAACTAACACTGAATCCTAGAGGATGCTTATTCAAATGGGAGGCAAAACAAACGGGAGTTGAGACTTTTGCCACACCTTGTGCACGTCAAAATTCTCCTGGACTGGAGGAGTCGGGCATTTCCCAAGGTGAAAGGCTTGTCCGTCTGCGGCACTGAAGAGGCTGGCCAGAGCAGAAAAGAGCAGCAGTGCCGTCATCATCTTGGGGCTCTGGATGGAACCTGGGGTCAGGAGAAACAAAGCAGCTAGAGTTGTTCTGAGCCCCCTGAGGACACGCAGTCACCAGGGGAACATTTCTGGGGACCTCTCTGGGGACCTTCCCCTGAGCCCTTTTGAACGGTCACCCTGCAGAGCCACCTGAATCGTCATCATCAACCCTGCTGTGAGGCCTTCCACCCCTGGGAGCATCTCCCGACCTTTGTACCTCCATTAGAGCATGCTCTGCCTGGTGTTAGAGCTCGTTGGATTTATTTTGCAACTGCTCCCCCTCCATTATGCATTTTTCAAGGATGGGAGCCCACAGAACCTGGCGGTGTCAGGCACAGTCCATACTTGTTGATGAACAGAAACAATGTGGGGTGGGGATAGGCCGAGGGGGAGGTCGAAGCGGTCAAGTGAACCACGCAAGAGAAAAAAATGAGCACACACCATGCACGTTTAGTATCTTATGAGATTCATAAGAGAAGTGCCTCCCTGATCTACACCCCTCCCCCCCCACTCCAGCCCCATCTTGCTGGGCTGCTTACCAACCCAGGAGTAGGCCTGAAACCTTAACAGGCTGTGGCGTGCTGGGGACCCCAGGGTCACCCTGACTGTGTTTGAATGCAGACCTTGCCACACGCTAAGTATAACTGTACATTTTATGCTTTAGTTTCCTGGTCTATTAAGTGGGGGTAATAATCATACCAACCTCACCAAGTTTGGTGAGAATTAAATGAGATACTATAGAGAGAGTATTTAGGGTGAAGTCTGACACAGAGAAAATGCTTAATAAATGCTAGTTATTATTATCGTGAAAAGCAGAAACAAATAACTGCTTCTTGAATTTCTCTTTGGCATTCTGTTGGGGATACTTCTCAGAGATGTTCATTTCTTTTTTTTTTTTTTTCTTCCTTTAAAGGTACATTGACAGGGACGTAGATATGCATTTAACTACAGAAGGACTAATAGCTGGCAACACGCATTTCAGCCCAGGCACCCTTCCCTGCTTCTTTCCCTGACTTGCCTTCAGTCTATTCTCCTCCTTGTGACTCCTTGCCTGTAGCTGCACAAGAGCTATTTCTAGCTCTTTGCCTTTCTCGAGCAATAAAGAAGACTGAATCAACGCAAGCAAAATGTTCTCAGATCTGAGCATTTAAAAGGATGTGTCATAACAGGAATAATTATAACCACTTTATTATGGTTAAACCTCCAAATAACCTTTAATAATCAATAGCTTTTCTTCTGGAGGTTTTATCGTCCCATTTTCAAAGGAACAGTTACGTAACAAGTAAAACTGCCAGCTGGGGATGGTGGGGGCGGGGTGGTCGCTGAGCCTCCTTGGAGCAAGCCAAGTCTGTGGTAGGACGGCACCTTCTCTGAGAATCCATTTGCCATTAGCTCCTGCCACCACGTAAACAACACCTGTCTTTTAATCTTTTGGGAGACGATGGATGGATTTGTCTAAACTTACAAAAATTTGTATCCATTTCCAAGAAATTCTTAGAACCGCGCAGCTCTACTCTTGGGCCTCAGTAGGCTTCAAGCTCAGTGCCTTGCCCAGAAGATCTTACCTCAAAGGATGGTCACACATTACGCACATTCTACAGGGTCCCCCAAACTGGCGGGACTTAAGAGGTCCTTTCTCCACCCCACCCCTCAGCCCCTGGGAGTACAGATGTCACGCTGAGTGCCAGAAGGGACAGAGGGCCGGGACTCAGGTACTGTCTGTGGCTGTCCGTCCTGCAGTGACCCTGAGCCATGTCTGTGCACCACCTTTGGTGGCTTTCAGTAAACACCTACCTCTGTAACCTGATGAGTGTCATTTCACCATGGGACAGTTAACACCAAAAGTCAGTTCCATGTCTTACTCTGACAAATATCTTATTACAAAATGTTCTATTATGGGGTGAAACATGTGCTTTAGCTGTGTAGGAGGATTTCAGAGCAAGGCTAATTCTTAGCCTTGCTTACATATCTCTTCCAAAGATGTCTCTTTATTGCAGTAGTTTCATTCCTATGGTTAAAACTTTTTGTGATAGAAAGGGTTGATGGCATCCATAATTTCTTTTCCATGTCCCGTCCGTTCTAGTTCACTCAGCACTTATTGAGTACCTTCTGACGGTGAGTGAGGCAGGAGAGAAGGGAGACTCGGGAGACAAGTTGACCAAAGTAAAGCCATTTTGGTTTTAGCCTGACCCTTAACCTAACAGTCAGCAGGTCATAAAAAGAGTTACAAGATCCAACTCACTGAAGACCACAAGATCCCATTCCCTCCAGCACTAAAAGCCACAAAGGTCTGACATTCTTAAAATTGCTCCCTGTGGGTAATTTCATAATCGCCAGACAATGGAAAAACTCACCACCAAATAAAAATGATAAACCCAAAATTAAAGAGTAAGCCCCTCCCTACACGCCAGCAAATTAAAAAAAAAAAATTATAAAACCATTTATTAGAGGCAAAGGGATGTCCTCTTCCTCAACTGGGAGGAGAGACCACTACTTTGTAAGAAAGCTCCTTTCTTCTATATTTAATAAATCTTTGTCCCTTTCTCTAAATGGCTTGCTCTGAAATTCTTTCTTGTGCAAAGCCAAGAATCCTCTTGGCGATGAGCCTGAGGCCCTCCCTCTAGGGCCTCAACCCCATCCAGCATCAAAGGTAAGTCGCATTATTATCTTATACCTGTGAACTTGGGTAGGCGTGACCTATATTTTTGCTCTGTCTTCTAACACTAACGGGAAGATTGTCTTAATGAGGGGAGTTTAAATATTTTAAAAATAAACAGAATTTAAATATTATTTTAACTGAATATTAAATTATTTAATAATAATTCTACCAAGGTTATTGTGCATCCGCCCTGGGCCAGCACAGACTCTATGAGCTGGTACTCATTCTCATTGAACTTCCCCATGGAGAAGCCCGGGTCTCAGTTTTTCACATGTGCCACACACTGGATCTCCATAACATCCTATCTAGAAGGCTACTGCTATGACATTCTCTGTGTACTCAATGATGTTAATTTCCCAGGGGTTACTTCCTGATAAGGTATGAAGACAGAACTTACGCCAGGTCTCTTAGGGGCCTGCTCTCCCAACACCTGCGTGTTAGTGCGGGCAAGGTACCTGCTCTGAAAAAGCTGCAGAACGTTGACGACTAGATTTTTAGATTTCACATGATAAAACAAAATGCATTTCCACAAGCCAAGCGGTCTAAAGAACCCATTTAGCTATTGACTCTAACAAGAAAATATGTCTTCTTAAGAAAATATTTTTGTGCCATATTGTCAAATGTGTTTTCCGATTCACAGAATGAATTACAGTTCACTTTTTGGTAAATTTTGTTGTAATGCACAGTTGGACGACAACTCCTTGAGAATTCATCTGGTACAGTATTGGTTATGGAAAACGTTCTCGTTGTCTGCTTGCACGGAAGAGAATGCATAGTGCAAGCACAAGACATTGAGGTAGGTCAACGTTGGGTTGGCACCCCAGTTCTGCCATTTGTTGGCCTATTGCTTAGGATATCTGAACCTCAGTTTCCTCATCTGAAAAATGGCACTAATGAGGTTCTATCTTATAAGGTGGTCTGAGGAAAAATGAGACCAATTTTGCAGAGCGACTGGCACAAGCCCTCAATCGTGGCTGTTATTATTTTTAGCTGAAAGGGGGAAAGTAAAAGCCAAGCCTGTCTCTAAGCACTTTTTAACAAAAGCGAAAATGAAAACCACAGTACATACCTTTTCT
The DNA here is from genome assembly GCF_016509475.1 of Prionailurus bengalensis. NCBI lineage: Eukaryota > Metazoa > Chordata > Mammalia > Carnivora > Felidae > Prionailurus > Prionailurus bengalensis. The sequence goes on along the minus strand of NC_057350.1, from coordinate 73,597,385 downwards.
GTCAAGATGAAGGCAGTTTCCACATGCAAACTCATCCAATTTAAGATGTGTGGTCTTGTTGACTGGCTTCTCCCAAGCTATTTTATAAGCTTCATTCGGTCACTGACGTTTAATTTTAACGCATGCCACACCCACTCCGGGTCGGGAAGGCTGGCCTAAAAGCTTAGTTCTGTATGAAACACAAAGATGGGATGTTTTGTCCATCTCCCTCCCCCAATTTCCTTCACAGCTGCTCCCTGAAAAAGAAACAATGAGATACTGTGTGTATGTGAGAGAGGGAAAGACAAAGTGCATTTCATTCAAAACATCTTTTTTGCTGTGTGGGTTTTCGAATTTAATTTTCTCAGTCAGAGTGCACTTTAAAGTTCCAGTAAGATGAGCTGCAGCATGTTTTCAAGCATCTGGTATTTATTTTTCATTTTTGTGTAAATGAAAAATCAACAACCTCATTTCCTGAAATGGGGCACCCCATGTGGTCCCTGGCCTGGAATGTGACTCAGGCTAGAGAGTGAAGGGTAAGAATTAGAGATGGCTTTTTGTGTGATCCTGGACAAGCCATCCACTTCTCTGAGGCTCAGTCTCCCCATGGTGACGCAGAGGCTGTCATTTCTGTCTCCACCAAAGTTGGGTGAATAGGGGAGATACCGGTTCTGAAGGGGCTGGGGCTAAAAGCTGAGAATGCCAGACCTTTCGTGATTCGTGATTCGGGAGCCTCCCAGCTTCACCATCCAGGCGGCCTCTCCCTGCCTGGGGTGAGAGTGGATTTAATGTTGCTCATGTCACAGAGACACTTTGGGCTGGGCCCCATTTCTCTCTGTGGAATGAGCAGTTTTGAATCTTAGGACTTGGATTCCGTGCCTTTGTGATAAGGCAGGAGGCTTCTAGGGGCCTGTAGAGAAGAGAGTACCTTTGTGGTAGACAGATTCCTGAATAAAATGCATTCTCCAGTTTCTAAGCAATAGAGAGAAATTTATAGCACTAGGCCTTATAAACATTAAAACAATAACCATGGGGCACCTGGGTGGCTCAGTCTGTTGAGCATCCAACTTCGGCTCAGGTCATGATCTCACGGTTCATGAGTTCGAGTCCCATATAGGGCTCTCTGCGGTCAGCACAGAGCCTGCTTCTGATCCTCTGTCCCCCCTCTCTCTGCTCCTCCCCTGCTAGCCCTTTCTCTCTCTCAAAAATAAATAAAGATTAAAAAAAAACAACAACAGTAACAAAAGTGAATCTTTCACATACCAGAGCTTGTTCTTTGGGATGTTCTTTACCTTTTCAGAAAAAGGAGAAATTAGGATTTCCGTTCAGGCCCTGACTTGCTGGGATCCTCTAAGGCTTTCCCTAAGATCTCTGCAGTCTCTCTCCCTCTCTCCCTCCTCCGTGCCCTCGCTCAAATATCACTTCCTTTAAAGGTCTTCCTGACCTTTCAAAAATAGTACTTGTGTCACTACCACTTTACCTGCTTTATTATACTTTTACGTGAAATGATACCCTTCATTTTATGTATGTTTTGCTTGTTGCGTTTTCCCCGCTAGCAGATAAGCTCCACAAGTGCAGAGAATTTGTCTCGTCGACTTACTGCTGTACTCCCAGTGCTAGATCACGTCATAAGTAATTAATACATTGAATGGAAGGGATCTATCTATGCAAAGACTTTACCGAGTATTCTAAGATCTGCAAACAGAATTAGAGGTAATAGTCAAGAGACTTTTATTTGAATTGTTTTTTCTGGGATACTACTAGCCTGTAAATGTCTGTGTCTTCTTTACTTATATCACATCTGTCACCAGGAAGTGCCTGTCATTGAAGAAATACACAATTAGTCTCTGATAACCTCATAAAAAGAGTTCTTTGCCTTTACCCTAAAGAGTCACACAGTTTTCCACAAAGCAATGGTGCTGAAGTTTCCAAAATGTGTTAAGTTGGAGATCAACATATTTTTATCATTTATTCCGCAGCTTGAATCAAGAACTGTGGAGCTGAGCGTACTGGTCTAGGAGTCGTAGCGCGAGAAACAGCACAGTTATCTTTCTGAGTCTCAGTTTATTTTTTCCCGTAAATGTCGGCAAATGCTATCATTTCGGGCAATCCTCTCTTTGCATGTTTCTGGAATGTAGAGCCAAGCACAAGTTTTTAAGAAGCATCGTAAAACAAACCAGACCTGTGCTCTAAATGAATCTTCATTGTTGAATTCCAGAATAGCACACACATCTGTTGTAAGCAATTAAAATAATACCAAAACGCAGGCCTCAAACTGTGAGTGCCTCATAATCCCACACCTCAGAGATAACCGTTGTGTTTGCATTTATTCTTCCAGAAATTCCTACACAGATCCCAACAATAATATCCAGGGGCCTGAAACTTGCCTGTTTTCATGTAATAACGTAGCTCGTTCTCTGTCAATACACACAGATCTCCTTCATTCTTTCCCCTGCCGCCAAACCTGGCTTTTACCTGACAGCACGTTTCTTCAAGGACACGGCCTGTGGTTTTACAGGGAAGTAGTTCTTTGGTTGGGTGATCTTTCATCATCTAGGTGATTGCCTCAGGGGTCTTACTGCAAGACCCTCGGGGAAGATGAATTTGTTTTGGTGGACTTTTTGTGGCAAGAAATAGGAAAAGAAAACTATCCTATCTTTTTTTTTTTTTTTTTTTTTTTTGAGTGGTCCCCTGGTGAAAATGCCTTCATTTATAAGTGGTTCTCTCAACTACCAGGGTCATCCTGCCTGCCCTTCCAAAGTGGTTTTTCTTCTGTCGGTTAAAATCAAGGGGAAACACAACTGTACTTTTCATGTGAAAACCCAGATGAAGAGTTCCCAATAATGTGTATTCACTCTTGGAGACTCAGCTCTCAGGTTCCAGTCTCTGGGATCAGTCTTCCCGAATCGGCGCAGCTGTCCTCACTCTCTGCCTGGATTTCCAGCACGTGTGGTATTTGTTCTGGGGCGCCTCACACCATGGCAGGTGTCACCACAGGCCTACCGTCTCCTTCTCAGACCGTCAGATCCTTCAGAACAGGTTTGTGTTTCTATCCCCGGTAAACTGCACACTGCCAGGTACATACTAAGTGTTTACTAAATGTTACTGGATGGTTGAATGAATAACAGAATGTTTCAGCCTCATTATCTGTGGGGACGATTGTGTACCTCATGATTTATTCAGATGCCCTCTTTCCTCTCCTTCCTGTTCCCTTATAGCCATTTCTTTTATCACTAGGAGCTGAAACCAGTGGGCCGCTGGCTGGTGCCAGACATCTGGTGAACAGCAAGAAAGCAGTCGAACTGGTGAGGCGGAGGGGCGCCCGGCTGGCTCATCAGTACAGCATGCGACTCTTGATCTCGGGGTCATAAGTTCAAGCCCCACATTTGGCCTAGAGCTTAGTTTAAAAAAAACAAAAACAAAAAACAAAAAACAAAGTAAATAAAAACCAGTGAAGCTGCAACTTGCCAGGGTCGGGGGGGGGGGGGGGGGGCGGGGAGGTGAGGGGGGGTGGCGGGAAGAACACTGAACTGTGACGCAGGAGCCCAGGCTTCTGGTTCTAGCTCTGGTACGAATTCATTTACCCGTTCATTCACTTTTTCAATAATATATGGCAACCTCTTCTAAGTCCTGCAGATGTAGTGGTAAAGAAGAAACACAAGGTCCCAACTCTTGTCTTCCAGAGGAGAATCCGATGCACAGGCAGTAAAAGGTGATGTGATAGGGAGAGTCTGGGTGGCCACTTTAGTTTTGTGGTCAGGAAGGGCCTCTCTGAGAACTGACATTTCAGCTGAGAGGTGAATGATGAAAAGGGACCAGTCATTCAAAGACCATGGGGATGGGTGTTCCAGGGAGAAGAGCCAGGGCAGAGGTCCTAAGGAGGAAACAGGCTTTGTGTTTTCCAGGGACAGAGAGACCTGTGTGGTTGGAATAGAAAGAGTGAGGGGGAATGTGATTAAAAATGAGTTTGAAGAGGTAGGCAGAAGCCATATTATATCCCACTTTGAGGAATTTGGATTTTATTTAAAGGACAATGGGAAGTTGGTGGAGGGTTTTCTATTTTTGTTTTTTAATTTTTTTTTTTTAATATTTACATTAGAGAGAGAGAGAGAGAGAGCACAAGTGGAGGAGCGGTAGAGAGAGAGGGAGACACAGAATTGGAAGCAGGCTCCAGGCTCTGAGCTGTCAGCACAGAACCTGACGTGGGGCTCAAACCCATGAACCATGAAATCATGACCTGAGCCGAAGTCAGCTCAGCCGACTGAGCCACCCAGGCACCCCTGTTGGAGGGTTTTAAGCAAGAGTGTGAGAAGAACATTCGGGCTGCCCTTCCAAGACTAGACTGGAGGATGGTTACAGAGAGATCCTCTGAGGGCACTTTGGTCATTCAGGTAGTGTGGAGTTGGGCTAGAGTGATTGTAAGGAAAATGGAGAGAAGTGGATGAATTTAGAACATGCTTTGTAGATAAAGTGAACAAGACTTGCTAACAGATTGAATATGGAAGATGAGGAAAGAGAGGAATCAAGACTGAATCCCAGACTTATAGGCTGAACAACTGGGTGGATGCTAGTGCTAATGACAAAAAACTAGGAAGACTGAGTTAGGAGCAAGTTCAGGAGGAAAACTTGAGTTCTTCATGGATAAATTATGTCTGAGTTGCATATTAGACATCTGAGTGGAAATGTTAAGGAGGCAGTTGGATATCTAATTTAAGCTTTGGGGAAAAGTCAGGGCTGGATGTAGAGATTCAGGGATCATAAGCACATAGATAGTCTCTAAAGCCACGGGACTGGATGGGGTTACCAAAGGTAGTAGTAGAGAAGAGGGGAGGAGAAGGAGCCAAGAAAGGAGACAGAAAGAAAAGAGGACAGCAGGGTATCGCAGAGCCAAGAGAGAAAATATTTCAAGAAGGAGGAAATGATCAACTTTTGCTGAAAGGTCAATAAGAACAAAGAAGTGGCCTCTGGATTTAGCAACATGGAGGTTGTTGGTGACCTTGACAATAGCAGTCTCTGTGGATAGTGGGGATGGAAGCCTAATTTGAGTGCATTGAGGAGGGAACATGAAATAGCAATTTTCTTGTGAGGTTGAAGGAAAGTAGAGAAATTAGTAGCTGAAAGGGGACTTAGTGGTTAAGGGAGATGGTTAAGAGCATGCACATGGGGATGATCCAATAGAGGAGAAGTATTGACTATGTGGGGGAGGAGGTTTGAAGACTCCAAGTGCAACCCTGAATAGGAGAGAGGGAGCAGGCTCCGGAGCACAGGTGGGTAGGCTGGGTTTTGAGAGAAGCTTGGGTTCTGGGTTTATAAAAACAAGGAAAGCAGAGGGGAGGCAACCAGGCACAGGGAGGTATGTGGATTTGGTGTTAAAAATATGCAGGATTTTCGGGGTGCCTGGGTGTCTCAGAGATTGAGCGTCTGATTCTTGATCTGGGCTCAGGTCACGATCTCACAGTTGGGCTCTGTGCCGAGAGTGCGGAACCTGCTTGGGATTCTGTCTCTCCTTCTCTCTGCCCCTTCCCCTCTTATGGGTGCGCTCTCTCTCTCTCTCTCTCTCTGCCTCTCTCAAAATAAATAAATAAACTTAAAAAAAAAAAGAAGATGCAGGATTTTCACTTTGTGTGACTATGGTTGAGTCACTTATCTTGACAGGATGTGTTGGAGAAAGTAAACAGGTCTGCTCAGGCCATGGTGAATAGGCTTCTTTGAACACAGTGACTCTGCTAATTACACCTACCTTAACATCTGCTTTATTCAGTAAGTGGCCTAGGAGGGAAGGTGCAAGGTTCAACCTGGAACTAATTATACTAATAGCTCCTAACTATTGAACATTATACATCAGGTCCAATATCAGGGCTTTCCATAAATTAACTCTAATTGTCACCACACCCTAAAAGGCAGGCTCTGGTAATAATCCCATTAGAGAGATTAAAAAAACAAGGTGGATGAGGTGGTTAAGCAACTTTTCTAAAATGATGCACTGAGAATTTAAACCCTGAAGTATGACTCTAAACTCTCTCTCTCCCTCTTATATATATATATATATACACACACATATATATAACTTATATATATGTATTTATATATATATTTCTCTCTCTCTCTCTCCATATATATATATATATATATATATTTTTTTTTTTTTTTTTTTTAAGAGAGAGAGTGAGCAGGGGAGGGGCAGAGAGAAAGAAAGCACCAGCAAGCAAGTAGGGGAGGGGCAGAGAGAGAGAGAGAGAGGGAGAGAGAGAATCCCAAGCAGGCTCCACATTGTCAGCTTGGATCTCGATGTAGGGCTTGATCCCACAAACCATGAGATCATGACCTGAGCCAAAATCAAGAGTCTGGTGCCTAACCAACTGAGCCACTCCAGCATCCCTAAACCCATACTTTTAACCATTATGTTCTACTGCCCCCACATAGAAAGGAGTGAAAGGGCTCTGCTAGGAGGGTTGGGGGTTCACACCACCAGGATAAATACCTTCCAGCCTTCTCCACAGAAAAAGATGACAATAATTGCTTATTCCTGAAAAGTGTTGACAGAAGCAGGAGAGGTGAGTTTTCTATAGCACAGTCAGAGACTAATGTTCCAGACTCCTTGCCAAAGGCCACCTGAAGGCAGAGGGATTGAACACATCCATTCAGTTCACAATCCAACACTATCATCCGTGCAGCTGGGACATCTGCTACCAGTTACCAGTGCTTTAGATGAATCCTCAAATTACTGTGGCCTTAGGTTTTTCCAGATGTTTGCTGGGAAACAATCTTTGTCCAGTTTTTCAACCCCTTATAAAATAAGGTCAGTTCTTATGAATACGTATTGGGCAACAGGAACTCATCCGTACCTTCCAATTTGCATACAATTCAGAAGTTTTCCATGCAGAGAGTAGGATTTCCATTTTGTTTTTCTTAATTTTCTAAAATAGTAAGTAAGTTGGTGGAAGGAGCCCAGGTCCAGGAGTAGGGAGATGGGGCCCTTGTCCTGGCTGTCTCACTTCGGAGCTGGGTGACCTTGGAGAGTTTCTCAAGCTTTCAGTGAGGGGTTTGGCTATCAAGGGGTTCTAACATAGAATCGGTGGAACTCCATGGGAAATTGATTCAGTTGTATTTCAGTATAATTGAATTCTTTTGTGGTTCTGTGGCTTTCATTTTATGCATTCGTGGACATTTTCCTCAAAGTGCCAAAGGGGTCCCTGGCACAAAAAGGGTAGGAAGCTGTCAGAGGATCTCTGGGGTTCCTGTTTGATTTGAAATTAAGCTCCAGCAACATACCTTCTGGAAACCTAATTTCTTTTAACAAAGTCCAACTGAGTTTGGAGGAGTAAGGTGCAGTTTCCTAAAGCTGGTGATGGAGTATCATGGCTGGGCAGCGGCCCGGGTCAGCAGAGGGAGACAGCCAGGCTCTTGGCTCTCACATGCTGTCGTCATCTGAGTAGAGGGACTGCGCCGTCCACACACCGGGATGTGCTTTTGGGGGCCACCCCTGAGAGGCAGGAGCAGCCCATACAGAGATGCCTTGGGAGCCATGCACTGCCTAAAGAGAGAAAGGAGAGGGCAAAGAATGGCAGAAGAACCATGACCTGGCCTGGCCTTCTGCCTCCTGTGTTCTTTCCACTCCTATAACACAGTGTCTGATAATAACATGTTATCGGATATTGGACACTTATCATGCTGGGCACTCTACATACATTATCTCCTTTAAGCCGAGAGCAGCCACATAAGGGAGATACAATTATAGTCATTTCACGGAGAAAAGAACAGGCTCACGGCAGTTAAACATCTTGCCAAGTACGGTGCAGCAAGTGGCTGAACTGGGATTCACACCATTGCCACGTTCACCTTCCTGTGATCGGGAGCTATTGGCCAGCCTCTTGGCTCGAGGTAGTGCTTCTCCCTCTCAGACTGGGGCATGCCCCCAATTTGAAGAACAGGACTCCTGTGTCTTCGTCCAAGCCTCTAAGAAGATGGCCAAGCTTGATTTATTGATTTTGATTTACTTTGTCAAAAGTGGTGTTTGTACTGTGTCTGGAGTTTTGTGTTTGATCGAAAGCCTTTTGAGCTTTCTGAAACTAGTATGTACAGGTAGGTCCTCACCAGAGCTATGAGATGAGTAGTATTGGATTTGAGAACACAGCAGACTCCTGTAAGAATGGCAATGGTTTCTCATGGGTTGTATCTCCTGGAGGGGGCTGTGTAGCAGATCTGTTACAGACTCAGGAACGTATCAGTGCGTCCCTTGGCCTTGCGTGCTTTGCATGGGGTCTACGAGCCAATGTTTTAGAAGTACTGGCAGAGTGAGTTATTATATCATAGTAGACTGTGCTTTTCTTTTCCAAACGTCTTGCGTTAGTGACTCTTCCTTAACGCAGTGGTCCTTAACTCCGGTTATATATACCTGGGGCGCTTTTGACAAGATTGGGTCCTGGGTCTCACCTCCAAAGATTCTGACTTATACATCTGTGTGAGGGTCTGGGCGTCAGTAATTGTTAAAAGCTCTGCCAGTGATTTCAGTGGACAGCAGGGTAAGAACCATGGAGCCATGGTCTTGCTTGCCTTGGGCCATCCTGCGTGGTGCTCCCTTACCTAGAAAGCCTCGCTTGCCCTCTTCCCTGGGCCAGCTCTTGCTTGCCCTCCAGGAAGTCTTCTCTGAAACCCTGGTGGGGCTCTGTGGCCCTCCTCTGTGCTCCCAGGCCTGCTTGCACCAGCTCGCTGTCACGCATCACACAGCATTCCAGTCTGGGCTTCACCTGTCTTCCCTGCAAGGCTGTATGTGGAAGAGACGTGGCTTCATTTCTTTGAAGCCCCAGCTTCCCGCACAGTGCCCGGCGCAAGATAGGTAAATATTTGTTGAGTACATGAGGGGGTGAATATATCTGTGGGGGAAAGAATCAGCAATGTTGTCAGCCTCGGGTCTGGTTCCCCAAGGGCCCGGAAGATGTCCCAGGAGAGCTCAGTATGAGCATGTTTGGGGAAGTCTGAGGCTGAATATGAACCTGAAATTTGGAAATGATTGTGTTCAGTTTTTAATAAGGTGTCCTGCACGTTGTCGTATGTGAACCACAGTAAGTATTGCAATCTCAGCGCTTCGGCCCCAGCTACCACTCAACAGCCATCACTCGGCCCATCTGTCTGTTCGGCTCAGGAGTCAGGCTGCCTCTTTGTCCCTCACAGAGATGTTGGTTCTGTCTCAGAGGAACAAAGGGAACATTCTGGTTGTGAGAGAATGGCTTTCAGGGTTTTCCCGATGCAGCTCTAGAGAGAAGACACTTTTATTTCTATCTGTTTGGTGGGGACCAGGAGAGGCAGGGGCACGTCCGTGGCCTTCAGTCACGAGGTTCAGATTCACGAACCAGTGGCAAAGCCTCCTTGGGTGGATACTCTGAGGTTTCCAGGTGGGAAAGTTCTGCCTTTAATGGACACGGAGAGGGACGAGGAGGAGGAGAAGGAGGAAAGCAGCTTTTCTCAGGTACTGACCCGATGGCATTCAGATACTGTTGCAGGGACTCCGTGTTAACTCCACTCCTTGCAGCAAGCCTGTGAAGTAGATATCTTGATATTTTCACCTTTGAGTCACTTTTCTTCAACACCTACGTATTTTCAGTCCCCACATTCTCTCCATCCATCCTCCTAAATTTCAGTCTCATCCCTTCTCTCTCCAGTGGCAATGCCTTAGCTCAGGCCACCATCTGATTTGACATGAGAAAGTTCAAGTACCAATAGGCTCACACTTTGTGTCAAAACCTTAGTGAGAGCTGCATTGGCCCTGGGTCTTGGTTAAAAGGACTTTCTCTGTTGAGCCAGTGATTCTGAGACTGAAGGGGCTCATGTACAGAAAGAAGGAGGTTCCCACCCCACCACCCTAAGTGATAAACACATATACTTTGCCTTTTTCTCTACAGTTTAGCCTGAGACAATCTTCCTGTTGTCATAGGAACTACTCCCCGTTGAGAATTTCACTTCCTGGAGACTCACCCTAACTCCCTCAAAAGAACCTGACTGATGGCCTAAAGACTCAGGCACCAACCTAACTCACCCCTTGCCCCCTTTTCCCCACCAACCAGGGCCCAGGGCTGTGGAATTTTCCAGAGCCTAGTGTCTCCATTCGAGAGGAAGTGACTGGACTTCTCAGGACCCTCCCACTTCAGGAGGTACATTTGAAAAGATGTCAGGGGCTGCTTAGGGAATAATTACAAGTTCTGGAGTGAGGATGTACTTGGGCAGGGCTGGCTTCAACTGAGGCCCTGAGGGACTGGGTTTGAAACTGAGGAGCAGGACAAGTAAAAAACA